>NC_042984.1:27305084-27641959 GCF_901001165.1 Salmo trutta | reverse complement strand
AAACATCCCTTTTTCAGGACCCTGTCTTTCAAAGATAATTCGGAAAAATCCAAATAACTTCACAGATCTTCATTGTAAAGGGTTTAAACACTGTTTCCCATGCTTGTTCAATGAACCATAAACAATTAATGAACATGCACCTGTGGAACGGTCATTAAGACACTAACAGCTTACAGACAGTAGGCAATTAAGGTCACAGTTATGAAAACTTAGGACACTAAAGAGACCTTTCTACTGACTCTGAAAAACACCAAAAGAAAGATGCCCAGGGTCCCTGCTCATCTGCGTGAACGTGCCTTAGGCATGCTGCAAGGAGGCGTGAGGACTGCAGATGTGGCCAGGGCAATAAATTGCAATGTCCGTACTGTGAGACGCCTAAGACAGCGCTACAGGGAGATAGGATGGACAGCTGATCATCCTCGCAGTGGCAGACCACGTGTAACAACACCTGCACAGGATCGGTACATCCGAACATGACACCTGCGGGACAGGTAGAGGATGGCAAAAACAACTGTCCGAGTTACACCAGGAACGCACAATCCCTCCATCAGTGCTCAGACTGTCCGCAATAGGCTGAGAGGCTGGACTGAAGGCTGTAGGCCTGTTGTAAGGCAGGTCCTCACCAGACATCCCCGGCAACAACGTCGCCTATGGGCACATACCCACCGTTGCTGGATCAGACAGGATTGGCAAAAAGTGCTCTTCACTGACGAGTCGCGATTTTGTCTCACCAGGGGTGATGGTCGGATTCGCGTTTATCGTCGAAGGAATGAGCGTTGCACCGAGGCCTGTACTCTGGAGCGGGATCGATTTGGAGGTGGAGGGTCCGTCATGGTCTGGGGCGGTGTGTCACAGCATCATTGGACTGAGCTTGTTGTCATTGCAGGCAATCTCAATGCTGTGCGTTACAGGGAAGACATCCTCCTCCCTCATGTGGTACCCTTTCTGCAGGCTCATCCTGACATGACCCTCCAGCATGACAATGCCACCAGCCATACTGCTCATTCTGTGCGTGATTTCCTGCAAGACAGGAATGTCAGTGTTCTGCCATTGCCAGTGAAGAGCCCGGATCGCAATCCCATTGAGCACGTCTGGGACCTGTTGGATCGGAGGGTGAGGGGTAGGGCCATTCCCCCAGAAATGTCCGGGAACTTGCAGGTGCCTTGGTGGAAGAGTGGGGTAACATTTCACAGCAAGAACTGGCAAATCTGGTGCAGTCCATGAGGAGGAGATGCACTGCAGTACTTAATGCAGCAGATGGCCACACCAGATACTGACTGTTACTTTTGATTTTGACCCCCCCCCTTTGTTCAGGGACACATTATTCAATTTCTGTTTGTGACTGTGGAACTTGTTCAGTTTATGTCTCAGTTGTTGAATCTTGTTATGTTCATGCAAATATTTACACATGTTACGTTTGCTGAAAATTAACACAGTTGACAGTGAGAGGACGTTTCTTTTTTTGCTGAGTTTACAATAAACCAGTGGTCACCAACCGGTCAATTGCTATCAACTTGTCGATCTCCAAGGCATTTCTAGTCGATCACCAACCATTTCTGTAAAAAACCCAATGATAAAGCCTTGTGTTCCTTTTTTTTGTTGTCTCGGGCTGTTGGTGGTAGGTGCAGCCAGTTCAGCTGCCCTGCGCGCCGGGTAGGTAAACTGTTGCCATTTCATGTGTCTGAAGGTAGACCTGGAGAGGAAATCAAGTGCGTTATGCCACCGCTGGCCAATCAGATTGCTCAGGTGACCAAGTCTGCAGTAACCTAGCAGGCATAAAAGAAAACTACGGCAAAATGAATACTGTGAGATTCCTAACGTTTAAAACCATGAGAGAGACTGTCAATGAATACAGCAAAGAGCTGCTGTTTTTGAGTGAGTTAATGTTTAAGTTCTTACTCAGCACTGTCAACACTTTGTATTCAACACTTTTATAACCCATAAAATGCGCGTTCTTCCTATTTCCACTCAGCGCTACAACAAGCAGTGCAGCAGTAATGAATGAGTAGGAAAGTGTATATAGGCTTGCGTTATTGTTATTATTAGCAGCTTGGGTCTTTTTTAAAATCAAGGAATATTTCACTTTCTCTGTTCATAGGAGTAACAACATGGATTTGTGCACGAGGCAGAAATAATGTGGTGCGACTCGAGTTTCGCCATCAGCTGGAAGACGGTGTCCCTTTTTGGTCAGTGTCAGTGGAGGAAAGGGAGAGGGTAGAGATGTTGAGAGACGTCCCTCAGTCTGCTGCTCTTTCCCTCCGCTGAGACTGACCATCAGATGCAGGCACCATCAGCCCAGTAAAATAAAAGCTAATTATTTGTATGTATGCTCACTCAGCTGTGCCTCACAAGTAATACAACAATGGATATATTACCGGTGTGATCATATAGCCTACCTCAAATTTTGAAATATAATTTTAAAAGAATGTCCCGAACAACAATGCATTGGCAGGTAAATTCAAGCAAAGCCAGTATGCTGTGTTAATGTATTGAGCCTATAGCTTACTGCACAAACCTCATTGCTACAATATTGTTTTTAGTTGGTTATTGTTGCATAGGCTTACATTTTTTAAGTCATGTTAATAAAAAGCGGTAGATCTCGGCATGCATTTTGACTCAGAAAGTGATCTTGACTCAGAAAAGGTTGGTGACCACTGCAATAAACTGAAGGATCATAAATGTTTGTTTGAAAGGGGTTGTCTTTGTCTGTAGAGTCGTTTGCCTTGGTTGTTTTTCAATAATGGGTGAAACTCTCCTCGGTTGTGTCTTTTCAGAGCCGAGTGGTATGCCAGGGGGAGTTTGGGCCAGAAGTGTTTCCGCCTCAGAAATTGAAGTGAATTGGCAGGCTCTATCCTTTACTCCTGAAAGAGTTCTCGGCTACGAGGTATATTTCCTGTTTTAAATGTAAATGAAACAGCGAGTTTGTGCAACACAATTACAATGCCTGTCGTCACCCACAGTGTACCTCAAAGCCTCAACTTCAAAACGTCATGTTCCCATGGTAACGGCTGATTTAATTGGATGACTTGTGTGGCAAATTATACAGGCCTTCACAGCAGCATCCTGAGAGCACTTTGTCCCTTTTAAAGAATACAAAGCAAAATGCTGATATACCTGCTTTTTTACTTCCTGCCACCTGTACTCAACACCACAAACACATAACGCAGGCTGTGTTTTTGGGCCAGAAACATGCCAAGCATTTAACCACTTTCCAGAACCTTAACCCTAAACCAGGGCTGCCAACTTTTGAAGATAGGAAATCTCACTCCAAGCTATCATAAATCTGAATGCTCCACCCAAAAGCACATTTTCTGTAATTCTGTATATTTTCACACAGCTTTGGCCATGACCAGGGTGGAATACAATTTTTTTTAAAATCACGATTAATTTAAATTTGAATACACACTCAAATCTCAACGACTTGGTTTTAAGTTACTTTAAGATTATTTGGACATGAAATTTGGAGAATGCCAACTGGTGGAAAATGCTAACATTAATGGTTGGTGGCCGTGGCTAAACATAGGATGGATTGCAGTCTCTCCTTGTCCATAAGAAATAAACAAGTTAAAATGTTATTAATTTGGTGAACTATCCCTTTAAAATAGGAATGTAGAAATTCCTGCATAGAGGAAGCTCCCCAAGAAGGTTGGCCACCCCTGATCTATGTTTCCCAAATACTGGGGATTTGAACATGTGACATTTGATTTCGACAAATTACCCCACATTCAAAAAGATCTAATGAATATCAATCTTCAGGTGGTTGAGGCTGATTTTCAAAACCTTTCTATCATCTTTCTGTACAAAGGCAACATATTTTGCATTCATACCTACCATATCTGTCTAGCAGCTTGTGCACAATACTAAAATGACAAAACAGGATATTTGAGACAAGGGGCATTTCAATATAGCCTATTCTCATTTTATGACGTAGCCTATGGCACTGCCCATAAATGCATACAAAAATGAATAGCCCTCATTGAATAGCCCTCATTGAATTGTTAAAAAAATAAATAATTTAATCCATTCAAAGACAAGTTGGCATATCAGATTTCACATTTAATTACACCAGCAAAATTGGTAAGGGAAGTAGTAAAACTATGAGGAATAACAGTAGTGTTCTTGCTAAGATAGGCACACCAATTAGTCTATATGTGACTGACCGGCTCAAATCGGTCTTATGAAACAAAATTTGAGATGTTTTTTTTACAGTGGATAAAATTAGAGTATCATAAAATGGTGTGTCATACACTACAGTTGAGGAACAATGGGAAAGTAATTTTGCTTTGAAAGTTGGTAAACATTTAAACTCACTTTTGAGGAAATGGCCTTTGAATCTTTTGGTACTAATACTGGAGAGCCCTTCAAATAGACAGAAGCGAGCTAAATGGCAGACCAATCCAAACTCATCTCTCGGCATTTTCAGCCCACTCATTATCTCAGCCAATCATGGCTAGCGGGAAGGTTGGTGTCTTTTGAAGTGGCTAAACCAAATAGGCTCGTAATTGAACAACTTTATTCGTATTTACAGATGGCATACAAGTTTGTTATTAAGGCACATGGAAGTTCACATATTCAGAAGGCATTTCTGCCAACAACAAAAAAAGCTTATGTTCAAATGGCTCTCCTGTGAAGTAGTGACCTGTGACATACGCCTAGTTTCCTGAAGCGGGTCACATATTTTAGCCCATTGTAGGGGATGGATATTGTTCTAATGACTTAGACCAAATACATTATTGTGAAAGACACCCCCCCTCCCCCCCAACTAGAGCCAGTTAAACATTTGGGTTCACAATCTGGGCAAAATAATATTCATAATATAGTAAGACAAAATCAGGTCACCCTTCCAAAATTCCTGCTGAACAAATGATGTGAATAATGTGACCTATGGATCTGGGCTAATGCAAGTGGTGAATTAAATCACTATGGTAGGCTATATTATCGCATGCTGTCAAAAGGAAGCATTTTGCGACAGGGGCAGGTTGTGACAGCAAATTAATTTGTTGATAATTATGTGTACAAAACAGTGCTACAAGTTGTTGTGCTGCTCTTTAACAATTGAGTTCATAAACTTTGTTCAGTGTAGAACGAAGGTGCCTGTCCAGTCTGCCGTGGCTGCCTTCCACAATCGTGGGAGGTGGTTCTTTACAAACACGTATCCAATGACCATTTGTACCTGACCCTTACAAAACCAATCACAAGCCTCAATGTGACGCGGTTCACAGTGCGGTGGCAGGAAGCTGAAGCATCTCCCAGGTTGAGATGCCGCGGTTGAAATGTGAATGCACTGAATATACACTGGATTACATAGAAAATAAAAGCAGTACTTTTTTCAATGCGTGAGAAATAAGAGGTGTGGCGTGTGAAGAGGGTCAAATGTGTGTCTCACCCCCAATGCTTGAGAGTTGGCAGCACTGCCCTTATAACTTAACCTTAAACCTAACCTCTACCAAGTTCTTGCTTAAAGTATCACTCTTCGGGATTCATGAAAATAATTACCTTAAGCAAGGCGGGAGTAAAAGGCATATAGCCAACCAGAGCTCAGATATTAGCATAAACCAAATCCCCAGTTTGAGATATCTCCACATGTCCACAAGTCTATAACATCGGATGGTTGTTTATTCAGTGTGTCAATGTGTTTTCTTCTGTCCCTATTCAAGTAATACATGAAAAAATAAACTCCCATTTCCTCCAATTTCAACAGGTGGTGTACTGGGAGGATGACACCAAGCCAGAGACGATGGGGAAAGTGAGGGTACCTGGGAGTCAAACCTCGGTCACTGTTAGTGGCTTAGGGCGAAACACTCAGTATTTTCTCACAGTCAGCGCTTTCAACACAGCTGGTACTGGCCCTTTCCTCCCCGCCATCAACGCCACCACCAAGAAATCACGTAGGTGTCTTGAACACACTAAAATACTGACCTAGACGGTCAATGGAGGGAATTCCATCAATTGCTCAGCAAAAGGGAAAATGTATTAATAAACTGGACAAATGTGTAGTGGACAGAGGTATAGAGTTCACCATTCTTTTTAATTAAGGCCAAGTGGGGAGGACAGAGGAGGGCGTTAACGTATTTCGGCACGTTTACTTTTTGTCACGGCAGTGGTTGGGAAATAGCTCTTATTTAAAGGGTCAATTTTAACTGCATGGTGGGTAGCTGTCAGGAGAAAAGTGTGTAGAGTAGAATGAGCCAGGTCATAGAGACACTATGACTGGTGATGATGACTGGGTGAGGTCATGACTTGTTATGGTAACATACAAAGAAACTTAATGACAGAATGCTGCTTGTGTCCAACAGCACCTGGACAACCTCCTCTAAATGTTGAGTGGACCTTGATTGGCTCCCAGATCACTATATACTGGGAGCCGGTGGTAGCCATGGAAACAGAGTCAGAGGTCACCGGTTACCAAGTGAGTTCATATTATCCTCAAACTTCCCACTTATTTCCAAACTAGTTATGGCAAATTAGTCCAGCTACATATTTATCAATATCTGCTGTACTACATATTTCTGCTGTACCTACACCTTTTTGTTATTTCTGATACATGTCCAGGAAGAATCACGTGGTCGTCTGGTCCATCACCCAGTATAGTTTCTAATGATAAATCCCATCCTAATTTTTCACCAATCAACTTGCTGATTATGAAGGATGCTACTCGCATGTTTTCTATTTCCCTCCCCCATCAGCTGTCTTATAGGAGTCTGAAACATAAGGAAGAGAACATGCTCTTGACAAACAATTCCACAGCCGAGCTGACCCTCGTTGACAACGAAGACTATGTCATCCACATAAGGTCGCTGAGCGAGGGAGGGCTTGGCCCAGCCACAGATCCCATCCGCATCCACAAACTAAGTAAGCTGCTCATAATGTAAAGCATTAACTCATCTGGGTTCAGCGAAAATATACAGTACCAGTCAAAAGTTTGGAAACACCTACTCATTCAAGGGTTTTTCTTTATTTGTACTATTTTCTACATTGTAGAATAATAGTGAAGACATCAAAACTGAAATAACACATATGGAATCATGCAGTAACCAAGAAAGTGTTAAACCAATCAAAATGTACTGCTCCAAAAAATAAAGGGAACACTTAAACAACACATCATAGATCTGAATGAAAGAAATAATCTTATTAAATACTTTTTTCTTTACATAGTTGAATGTGCTGACAACAAAATCACACAAAAATAATCAACGGAAATCCAATTTATCAACCCATGGAGGTCTGGATTTGGAGTCACACTCAAAATGATAGTGGAAAACCACACTACAGGCTGATCCAACTTTGACGTAATGTCCTTAAAACAAGTCAAAATGAGGCTCAGTAGTGTGTGTGGCCTTCACGTGCCTGTATGACCTCCCTACAACACCTGGGCATGCTCCTGATGAGGTGGCGGATGGTCTCCTGAGGGATCTCCTCCCAGACCTGGACTAAAGCATCCGCCAACTCCTGGACAGTCTGTGGTGCAACGTGGCGTTGGTGGATGGAGCGAGACATGATGTCCCAGATGTGCTCAATTGGATTCAGGTCTGGGGAACGGGCGGGCCAGTCCATAGCATCAATGCCTTCCTCTTGCAGGAACTGCTGACACACTCCAGCCACATGAGGTCTAGCATTGTCTTGCATTAGGAGGAACCCAGGGCCAACCGCACCAGCATATGGTCTCACAAGGGGTCTGAGGATCTCATCTCGGTACCTAATGGCAGTCAGGCTACCTCTGGCGAGCACATGGAGGGCTGTGCGGCCCCCCAAAGAAATGCCACCCCACACCATGACTGACCCACCGCCAAACCGGTCATGCTGGAAGATGTTGCAGGCAGCAGAACGTTCTCTACGACGTTTCCAGACTCTGGCACGTGCTCAGTGTGAACGTGCTTTCATCTGTGAAGAGCACAGGGCGCCAGTGGCGAATTTGCCAATCTTGGTGTTCTCTGGCAAATGCCAAAGAACACCAAGTGAGCAGTGTATACTTAAAATGTTAGGTTCTTCAAAGTAGCCACCCTTTGCCTTGATGACAGCTTTGCACACTCTTGGCATTCTTTCAACCAGCTTCAACTAGAATGCTTTTCTAACAGTCTTGAAGGAGTTCCCACATACGCTGAGCACGTGTTGGCTGCTTTTCCTTCCTCTGCGGTCCGACTCATCCCACGCCATCTCAAATGGGTTGAGTTCGGGTGATTGTGGAGGCCAGGTTATCTGATGTAGCCCTCCATCATTCGCCTTCTTGGTCAAATAGCCCTTACACAGCCTGGAGGTGTGTTGGGTCATTGTCCTGTTGAAAAACAAATGATAGTCCCACTAAGCCCAAACCAGATGGGATGGTGTATCGCTGCAGAATGCTGTGGTAGCTATGCTGGTTAAGTGTGCCTTGAATTCAAAATAAATCACTGAGAGTGTCACCAGCAAAGCACCCCCACACCATCACACCTCCTCCTCCATGCTTCACGGTGGGAACCACACATGCGGAGATCATCTGTTCACCTACTCTGCGTCTCACAAAGACATGGCGGTTGGAATCAAAAATCTCAAATTTGGAATTATCAGACCAAAGGCCAGATTTCCACCGGTCTAATGTCCATTGCACGTGTTTCTTGGCCCAAGCAAGTCTCTTCTTCTTATTGGTGTCCTTTAGTAGTGGTTTCTTTGCAGCAATTCGACTATGAAGGCCTGATTCACGCAGTCTCATCTGAACAGTTGATGTTGAAATGTGTCTGTTACTTGAACTCTGTGAAGCATTTATTTGGGCTGCAATTTTTGAGGCTGGTAACTCTAATGAACTTATCCTCTGCACCAGAGGTAACTCTCTGGGTCTTCCTTTCCTGTGGCGGTCCTCATGAGAGCCAGTTTCATCATAGCACTTGATGGTTTTTGCGACTGCACTTGAAGAAACTTTTAAAGTTCTTGAAATTTTCCGGATTGACTTTCATGGCTTAAAGTAATTATGGGCTGTCGTTTCTCTTTGCTTATTTGAGCTGTTCTTGCCATAATATGGACTTGGTAATTTTCCAAATAGCGCTATCTTCTGTATACCAACCCTACCTGGTCACAACACAACTGATTGGCTCAAACGTATTAAAACCTGTTGGGGCTAGGGGGCAGTATTGAGAATTTTGAAAAAAATATGTGCCCATTTTTAACTGCCACCTACACCAACTCAGAAGCTAGGATATGCATTTTATTACCAGATTTGGATAGAAAACACTCTGAATTTTCTAAAACTGTTTGAATGGTGTCTGTAAGTATAACAAAACTCATATGGCAGGCAAAAACCTGAGAAAAAAAAAGAATTTTGTGGCTGTACTATTTTTTTTGAGTCATTGTTTAATAGATAACACAGTGAGAAAGGATTCATTTCGCAACTCCTACGGCTTCCACTAGATGTCAGCGATCTTTATAAAGTTGTTTGAAGCGTCTATGGTGAACAGAGACCGGATGACAAGGAAGAGAAGTTGACCTCCCTGGGATGTCGTCACTTCATTATTGACCGCACCTGCGCAATCATGTGACGCGAGACATTTTTCAAAAACATTTTTCTAGACACAGGAGAGGTCGGGTTGAAACATTACTGATGTTTCACGTTAAAAATGGCTCTAAAGATTGATGCTAAACAACGTTTGACATGTTTGAACGAACGTAAATAGATTATTTTTAAAACTTTTTTAACTTTTCGCCGTGACTTCCCACCCCCCCGTGCTACTTTTTAGTAGCCACCGAAGCCTAACAACTTGGAGTTATTTGGACATCAATTATGAACTTTGTCAAAAGAAACCACATTTGTTGTGGACCTGGGATTCCTGGAAGTGCCAATGGATGAAGATAATCAAAGGTAATGGATTATTGACAATAGTATTATTGATATTACATGGTTACAAGATGATGCTAACCTATATAGCCTAGCCTATTGTTCTTAGCACAGCACCCGGTTTATTGCAACTTGTGATTTCCCAGTAAAGTTATTTTGAAATCTGGCAAGACAGTAGCATTTACGAAATGTTAAACTACAATTATTTGAATGACAATATTATAATTTACCAATGTTTTCGAATAGTAATTTTGTAAATTGTAACGTTGTTCACCGGAAGCATTTCAGAGAAGAAAAAAATCTGAATTTCACCGCTACTGTAAAATGCTGTTTTTGGATATAAATATGAACTTGATGGAACAAAAAATGCATGTATTGTGTAACATAATGTCCTAGGAGTGTCATCTGAGGAAGATTGTCAAAGGTTAGTGCATAATTTTAGCTGGTTATCTGTTTTGACGCCTGTCTTTGAATTGACAAAACATTACACACAGCTATTTTCAATGTACTCTCCTAACATAACCTAACTTTATGCTTTCGCCATAAAGCCTCTTTGAAATCGGACAATGTGGTTGGATTTAGGAGATGTTTATCTTTCAAATGGTGAGAAATAGTTGATTGTTTGAGAAATTGAAATTATTAGATTCTTGCAGTTTTGAATTTCCCGCCATGGTCACTTGACAATGAATCCCATTAACGGGATAAGATCCCCAAGATTAAGTAACTTTTAACAAGGCACATGCATTCCAGGTGACATACTCATGAAGCTGGTTGAGAGTATGCAAAGCTATCATCAAGGCAAGAATTTTGATTTGTTTAACACTTTTTTGGTTACTACATGATTCCATGTGTTATTTCATAGTTTTGATGTCTTCACTATTATTCTACAATGTAAAAAATAGTAAAAATAAAGAAAAACCCTTGAATGAGTAGGTGTATCCAAACTTCTGACTGGTACTGTATTTGTTAATGAAGATATTAACAAAATACGATAGGCCCTTGGACAAACTTAATGTGACATAATGTGATGTTTCAATCCCCATCGGGACAGGGTCAGGTTATTAGAAATGGATGGATCTTGGAAATATGTGTAGACCGTGTGTGTTGAATCAAAGAAGAGATTGACTGGAGTCTTTTGTCGATTTAATACGTTCTGCTCACAAAGGAGAAGCAAGTTCAGAGGGACCAAGAGTCTTGTCTCAGCTTATATCCAAAACTAGTTATATCTATATTATGTGAGTGCATATTGCCATTCTATTACCATCAGGTAGTTACAACTGAGATGGCACTGGAAACACTATTTCCATCAAGATGAAAACAGTTTTTCAATAGTTTTTCTCTAGATTAAGTCATTTAGGAACTTGATAACCTAGCCAAAACAGTTTGTCCTCCTGTGACTGCCCTCTTTTGGGCTCCGCAGGCTCATATTTTGCTGAAATATGCAGCACAATCTATCTGTCACTAAGTTTCACTTCCCTTCTCACTGGATACTATTTTACCTTCCTGGGAGACTACAGGAGGAGACCTCTTCCTTTAAATGCTAATTAGAGGTTCAAGCAGCGAAGCTCGCTTGGGGCCCACAAAAGGCTAGAGCCGGCACTGTTTATTGTTTTTGTTGGAGTTCATTATTAGGAGTTCGAGCAGCAAAGCTTTGAGAAATCCTATTGTCATTATTTTTAAACCGGTTCTTCCATCACAGAACATTAACATGCAAATGTCTGTGAGATGGTAAGGCCTAGGATGGTGCATCTTGGCATGATGGTAAAGGCTTATAGTCCACACCCTCTCATGCAATGCCATGCCAGTTAGCCAGATGGTGGCGCTATAACACACAATTGAAAATGCCCCTCACCCCGTTTCACCTAGAGTCGTAAAATACATAGCTACGTAGGTCCGCCATGATGGATATTCCGCCATTCAGAATTTTGTGGAAAACACTGGGGAGACCGGAAGGACTGGGCAGACCTGGATGAAACTTGTTAGCATCAATGGACCAAGGTCTCCGAAAACAATATTTTCCCGACTAGTATCACAAACAAAATGGCAGCTATGGACAAATAAACATTAAAGTGGGCGTGACCTGACACATAAATGCATATGAATCTGACATGGATATTTATATAGATACATTGTAACAAACACTGTCAAGACTCAACATATGCAAGCACATGCAGATTAACCACACTGTGGCCCTACGACAGGCACATAATTATATCTATTGATCTGATTGACTTTGGCACACATGCTCAGCGATGTGAGTCTAGCAAACCTGTAGAGTTTGGTTCAGTTAGGCCCAAGGTGGCGCTGTTGGACAGGAAAAAACATTAACGCAAGATCATTGGCTTATAACAGCCATGTTGTTTAAACTAGTCTTAGAAAATAAAGACGTGGGTTTTAAGACGTGGATCCATAGATGCAATATACCAGATGTGGTGTCGGTCGGTCCAGTGGTTCTGGCGAAAAATACATTCAGTTGTCAACATCATTAAACATTTTAAAAAATCCATCAAAAGCATATTGCATGATCTATTTGATATGGAGTTATGATATTTGGCAGGTGTGTTAAAGTTAGAATCCTTAGTTGCAACATCGATTTTTGGACATAAATGAATGATATACACTAAGTGTACAAAACATTAGGAACATAGACTGACAAGTTGAATCCAGGTGAAAGCTATGATCCCTTATTGATGTCACCTGTAAAACCAATTCAATCAGTTTAGATGAAGGGGAGGAGACAGGCTAAAGAAGTATTTTTAAGCCTTGAGACAATTGAGACATGGATTGGTTTATGTGTGCCATTCAGATGCAATTTAAGGGCCTTTGAACGCGGTATGGTAGTAGGTGCCAGGCGCACCGGTTTGAGTGTGCCAAGAACTGCAAAGCTGCTGGGTTTTTCCACGCTCAACAATTTCCTCTGTGTGTCAAGAATGGTCCACCACCCAAAGGACATCCAACCAACTTGACACAACTGTGGGAAGCATTGGAGTCAACATGGGCCATTATCCCTGTGGAATGATTTCGACATCTTGTAGTCCATGCCCCGAGGAATGGAGGCTGTTCTGATGGCAAAAGGTGGCAAACTCAATATAAGGAAGGTGTTCCCAATATTTTGTACACTGTGTATACCCATTGATTCTTGAAGAATAGAACTTAGAACCATGAGCTTAGTTCAACTGTAATACCCCATCAGAACCCAAGATATAAGCTTGTTTAACTCCAATGTTTGTAAACAATGTAAATGTAAACCAACACTGTATATCCTCAAAACATGGTTAAAAGTACACTGAGCAAAAATATAAACTCATCATGCAACAATTTCAAAGATTTTTGTCACGTCCTGACCAGTAGTGTCATTGTAGTTTGGTCAGGGCGTGGCAGGGGGTGTTTGTTTTGTGTGTTTCGGTGTTTTTGGTTTAGGTTCCATGTTGTTTTCTATTTCTATGTTTAAATCTAGTTCTATTTCTATGTTGGGTTTTGGTAGGACCTCCAATTAGAGACAGCTGGTTGTCGTTGCCTCTAATTGGAGGCCATATTTAGTTGAGGTTTGTTTCACTTGTGTTTTGTGGGTGGTTATTTTCTGTATAGCCTGGGAGCCTTATGGAACAGTTCTCGTCGTTTGTTTATTTTGTTTAAGTGTTTTCTTTAAGTTAAGAAGATGAGCACTTTACCCGCTGTGCCTTGGTCCAATCCTTACGACGCCCAAGACAATTTTACTGAATTACAGATCATATAAGGAAATCAGTCAATTGAAATGAATTAATTAGTCCCTAATCTTTGTATTTCACATGACTGGGAATACAGATATGCATCTGTTTGCCTCATGCAGCGCGACACATCTCCTGCTCAT
Organism: Salmo trutta; assembly: GCF_901001165.1. Classification (NCBI taxonomy): domain Eukaryota; kingdom Metazoa; phylum Chordata; class Actinopteri; order Salmoniformes; family Salmonidae; genus Salmo; species Salmo trutta. Next base: position 27,628,307 of record NC_042984.1, on the reverse strand, counting down.
AGAGTTGATCAAACTGTTGATTGTCGCTTGTGTAATGTTGTCTCACTCCTCTGCAATGGCTGTGTGAAGTTGCTTGATATTGGTTGGAACTGGAACACGCTGTTGTACACATCGATCCAGAGCATCCCAAACATGCTCAATGGGTGACATGTCTGGTGAGTATGTAGTCCATGGAAGAACTGGGAAATTTTCAGCTTCCAGGAATTGTGTACAGATCCTTGCGACATGGGGCAGTGCATTATCATGCTGAAACATGAGGTGGTGGTGGCGGATGAATGGCACGACAATGGGCCTCAGGATCTTGTCACGGTATCTCTGTGCATTCAAATTGCCATCGATAAAATGCAATTGTGTTCTTTGTCCGTAGCTTATGCTTGCCCATACCATAACCCCACTGCCACCATGTGGAACTGTGTTTACAATGTTGACATCAGCAAACCGCTCGCCCACACGACGCCATACACGCTGTTTTCCATGTGCCCGGTACAGTTGAAACCGGGATTCATCTGACAGTTTCTGACAGTTTGTGCAGAAATTCTTTGGTTGTGCAAACCCACAGTTTCATCAGCTGTCCAGGTTTCTGGTCTCAGATGATGCCGCAGGTGAAGAAGCCAGATGTGGAGTTCCTGGGATGAAGTGGTTACACGTGGTCTGCAGTTGTGAGGCCGGTTGGACGTACTGCCAATTTCTCAAAAACAACCGTTGGAGGCGGCTTATAGTAGGGAAGTTAACATTGAATTCTCTGGCAACAGCTCTGGTGGACATTCCTGCAGTCAGCAGGCCAATTGCACTCTCCCTCAAAACTTGAGTCATCTGTGGCGTTGTGTAACAAAACTGCACATTTTTAGAGTGGCCTTTTATTGTCCCCAGCACAAGGTGCACATATGTAATTATCATGCTGTTTAATAAGCTTCTTGATATGGCACACCGGTTAGGTGGATTGATTACCTTGGCAAAGGAGTAATGCTCACTACCAGGGATGTAAACAAATTTGTGCACAGAATTTGAGAGAAATAAGCTTTTTGTGCGTATAGAACATTTCTGGGATCTTTTATTTCAGCTCATGAAACCAACACTTTACATGCTGCATTTATATTTTTGTTCAGTATATAATTTTTACATCGTGGATGGTCAGTCATTGTATACATAGCTCTGTTTATGAATTTGAGAGTGGTTACATTTCTCCAGGCCCATCCCTCAGCTTTTTACCAAAACAGAGGCGGGGTGTCCGCTGTGTTATTGTTTCAACTAAGGATTGTAGCTTTAAGGAGTACAGAAGTAGCTCATCGAGAATCCATTTTGTCTTGATAATGGCGCTGTGGTGCAATGAGTTTTGAACCCAGCTATGGTTGCTTGCAGCTATATTTTGTAATATTGATATTCTGTGTTGAGCCACTGAAAAGGATGGAGAGGATTGCATTCTAAACTGGCCTTATTTATATAATGTATTTTCAGATACGAAGTGTCCCCCCCTCTATTTTTTATATTTGTATTGTCTGAAAATAAAGAGCCTGTATTTGTACTTCTTTTTTGTTTTCCTTTAACACCCATTTTGTGTGGAAGCACAAACCGTATTAGGGCGAAGCAAATTTGCTTTGCCCTAATTTTTCTCTTGAGTCAGCTTTCATTTGGTCTTAATTGTTATATTTGATTATGTAACATGCTGTGTTGAAGGCATGTGTTAATTAGCTAGGGATGTATATTAATAGGAATGCATTATTATTCATGTGAAAATTACATGGGTGATGCAAGTTGGTCTAGAGGTAGTGCTGCCAACTCTGGACTACATGTATCGCCCCTGGAGACCAGGGTTTGATTCCCTAGTCCCACCCCTTCATTATTCCATTTGTCTGCATCTCATAACTGCTATCTATTGCTCTATTATATAAAAAAAAAGAACAAAAATAGGAGGGGGAAAAAAACACTAAAATAACATTACATGGGGCAAATACCTACGTTGAGGTATCTCTCTCTGTTTCGTAAATACTTAATGTTGGTGTTGTGCTTTGTTCTAGGTATGAGTGCGCGAGGCTCGACGGCCTGGAGTCTGAACACATCCCCTGTCTCTCTGCTTCTCAGCATCGCATTTTCAACGTTCAGGTCTACATCGTGACAGAATGTCAGTCTACTATCTGGTTTACAGATAAAATAAGCTGTCTCTGCTCCATTCTAAATGACCCATCTACAATTATAATTTTGTCTAACTGTGAAAGTAATGGTAGAGACCATCCATTTTGGAAGCAAGACAATAAGCGCATTCATTTAGGGAATTTGTAAAGAAATGTTTGTTGTTTGGGCACATGTTTTGATGAACATTGTGTTAGGTCAAGTGCTGTCAACTTCTGAAGGTATCTGCTTGGATTGTACATTTTAGGTGGATGTTCAGATGAATGCGCTATTTTGACTTTTTGAAGCCCTGAATGATACAAATGCCTTACTTCCATTCATGTGCCAAAGTAGTTTGAATCGTTTAGTTGTAGGCTAAATGTTAAGCTAGCAATGCCATGCTTTTTTTCCCTTCATATTTTCATTTGTAATTTAACCTTGTCACACTCAAAGCTAGTTATGGAAATTATTACCTATGGTAATAATACTTGTCATTTAAACTTTCAAGGTTGCGATATGAAGTTCACTTTTGTAATTTTGACGTACTCTGAGGTGGTCATCGAAGCAAAAACTTTTACTTGTGTTTGGCTGAGCCAAGTTAAGTTCTCTTGCTTACTCATTTGAGTAGACACAACCATTTGCCTGTGCCTGTGCCTTTGAAGATCTGTGTAAGAGTGTGACAAAGAAAATCGCTTCACTTGACTTATAGTCAGTGTTGTGCAGCATTTCAGAACTCTTTAAGTGATCATTATCGTATAATTATGTGCTACATGAAACCCATAAGACGAGAGCTGTTTGAGAGAGTGCAAGCCATTTTCTCAATGTTTTTATTTTGTCATTGTGGTAGACACTTGATTGTATCACGAGGGCTCCTTACAACTATGAGCCAAAATCTAAAAACTGACCTTACTGTGGATGGATAGATTGCATTTAATAGGAGGACTGTCTTTACCCCACCTCACCCACTACCAATATGACACCCACCTGGGTGATGCACGGCAGCCATTTTGTGCCAGAGTGCTCGCACGTTGCGTGGTGAAAATGGTGCCAAATGTGCCAATCTGACATTGAAATTGAGCCACCAGCTGAGACCCAAGCAGGCAAAGTCATTCACCCCCAAGAAAATCCATGGAGTCTTACTGTATATGGAACTCATGCATGACATTGACTTATAGTCAGATGTGTTAAATATGTACTAGACTTGCCTATCTTTTGTTCAAGGTTCAATTAGCCTTTTCTTGAAACGTATGTATTGTATTATAGCCCCTACATATTTTTCAGCATAGCCTCAACTGCTCAGGTGTTCGGTCTTTTACACACCAACTTCACTGGTCATAAAGCAGAGAGCAGCTATATCAGACGGCTGACAGCACATGATACAGTGGTCTATTTAATGCCCTGACTTGACAAATGAAAAGTCTGATATCTGCCATGATTTAGCAGCAATTAAATCATATTAATAAATTAGACTGAGCCTAGGGGTCTCTATGGGAAAGGGCATAGGACTAATGGTTCTATGACACCACAGAAGATTAATGCATCAGGATTCAGTGAGAGGAGCTAAATCAGAACGATTCCATCAGGATGGAAATATGGTTGTGTGCGTGTGTGTGTGTGTTGTTAATAGATGCATATTACCTTGCTTCTCTGTGTGTCACAGATCAAATCAAACTTTATTTGTCACATAATGCCGAATACAACAAGTCTAGACCTTACCGTGAAATGGTTACTTACAGGCCCTTAACCATCAGTGCAGTTCAAGAAGAGTAAAGAAAATATTTACCAAATAAACTAAAGTAAAAAATGTAATAAAAAAATAATAAAAAGATGACGGTGTCTTTTGGAAGGCCAGTGAGTCATTTTTTATAAAGCTCCAAATCATTTATTGTACTGGCAATCAAACATTTGGGACATTTTTGTGCTCACTTTCAAATAGAATAACAACACCATGAAGTTGCACATCTGCGATGGTGTAAACTGAGTTGTGTTTATTAAGCACCAAATGGAAGAAAACTAACTCAAACATGGAGGGACTACCTGGACTAAGAAAGACTCCTTTTCGCTTCCAATTGTAAAATGTTTTCCATTGCGTGCCCCAATGAGCACGATCCAAGTTCAACCGATACGTTTAAAAAAGGCAACAGTTGTAAAGGGCTTTGTTGGATGATAAGATCAGATCTCATTACCACTGCTGGCAACTTAAAGAGAGCTGTCTTTGAGTAATGTGTTTTTGTTGATATGCTTGTTTTCGTGGCTTTCTCGTGGTTCATCTTTATTTCAAACCAACCAGTGTTTACAAAGAAACTGTACTTTATGACTGATTTCAATGTTTAACTGATTAGAAACTCACAATATACAGTCTATGAACTTTGTGTCCTTGATACAGAAAGGTCACCTCCATCTTTGTTTTGTAATGTATTCAGTAAGTACTGTGGAGATCTTGTTTTTTTTTGTTTGATTATAGGCTTTTTTAGTTTTGACAATTCTACACAAAGGTCAAGTGTTGCTTTAAAGAGATAAAAATATAAGTTCTAACTTGTTTAGAAATACATTTTGATTGGTCTGTTGCTCCCATGTACTATGATATGGACCAATGCCCTCAAAGGGGTTTAAAACCGTGAAGGAAACTTGTCCCCAAAATGCAACATTAATTTTGAATGCAATCCCCATTAAATTCAAGAATTCTTAACTATACCAGTGATATTGTGACAATTTGGTCAACGGACAGCAAAGTTTTCCCTTATGAATGGTACTAGGAAAACCGATCATCTGTTTTTTATAGCACTATATTTGTACAACATGATTGAAACTTATTGAGCTTGACTAATGCATTATTAAAAGTAAAGACTGACATCAAACAGTACTGTATAGTTAATTGGTCACCTATAATGCCAGTCTTTCGTGACAAAAAAGTTTAGGTGCTGTGGTTAGCAACACTTGGTCTTTATGTTTCACACTGCAGTATTAAAACAATGTTAAGTGATCTCCATGAGATTGAATCAAGAATGTTTTCACGATGAAAAGTAATTGGCTGATCTTGTATACTGAATCTGTGCATGTACAATATTGTTTGGTGCATTTATGTTTTCTAAAACAAAAAATTAAAGGAAAACGATTTACAGAGGATTTTCTCTTCAGTGTTGTTGTTGAGTTGTGTGACTTATACTGTATAATGACTTTGACCAAGAAAGTAGAATAATCAGTATTTATTTCATTCATATTTTGTTCTGATTTGTCCAACTACTGATATTGGTCTGCTGACATTGAACAGCTGACCAAAGGATCCTTCCATAGAGTGCACCATTAAAGACTTAGTTCTGTGTCTTCCTATTTTTAAAAGATAAAATAGATTTTTGACATATGCACATAGACATTGCATAACTGCAATCACAAGAAAATGATAGTACTGGACACAAGCATAATGCTACTATAATAACTTTTCAGGATTACAGCCATGTGTCCATTAATCTCGGTTAAAGCAGAACAAAAGTGTTGCATAATTGGTCGGATTCTCGGTTAAATTCTGGGTCCATACGTGTTAAGAGAAGAGATAGAACGACGATCAGAACCGGAAAGAAGAGCTCCACCCTCTCTTTTGGAAGTTATCCGCAAGTATATGGGCCAAATTTCTCCTACCCTTCCGAAATTCGAAAAGGCTGGTTGCGTGCGACTGCTTAGACGTTGCAAGATCTTACAAAGCCTGGATAGGTATTTTACATATCAGCTAACCATATCATATATTATAGCAATCTGTCGGTCGCTGACGTGGTCGATACAGTGGCATGCAACCATTGGTTGATGATGCAACGTCTAAGCAGTGGAACGCGACCGCTAACACCTGCGAAATCGTGATTTATCCAAAGCACGGGAACTAACGCTGCTCGTCATCTCCCGTTGTATCATGATAGATCTACCGTCTATGGATCAGCAGTACAATTTATGGTTACATAGTCTGTCCACGAAAGTCTTTTTTTGTAATATTTTTTTTCTTACATTTTAATTGTCTGACATTTTACTGTATCGTTAGGATCTAGTAACATAAGCATTTTGCTGCTCCCGCTATAACTACTGCTAAACCAATACACGTTTTTGATTTGACGTATGTGTCCACTGTTCAAGTCCAGCCCCTTTCCTCTCACAAACATCATATGAAGGTACTCTATGTGCTGAAATATCTATCAACCCAGTGTTGCAGAGATGCTTTTAAAAGGTCCAATGCAGCCGTTTTTATCTCAATATCAAATCATTTTTGTAAGTACCTTACAGTGATTGTAAAATAATTTTAAAAATGGTCAAAAAGAAACAAAATAGTTTTAGAAAAAAAATAGGTTTCTCTAGCAAGAAATTTGCTAGGATTGTCTGGGAGTGGTCTTAGGGCTCCCGAGTAGCGCAGCGGTCTAAGGCACTGCATCTCAGTGCTAGAGGCGTCACTACAGACCCTGGTTTGATTCCAGGCAGTATCACAACTGGCTGTGATTGGGAGTCCCATAGGGCTGTGCACAATTGGCCCAACTTCGTTTGGGTTTGGCTGGTGTAGGCTGTCAATGTAAATAAGCATTTGTTCTTAAAGGACTTGCCTGGTTAGATAAAATAGTGGGGAAGGGAAAACTAGCTGTAATTGGCAGAGAGGTTTGGAACTCTCTTTCCTATTGGTGTATTAAATAATTTACTGCCTGGTGATGTCACCAGGCAGGCCAAAGGTCCATCCCACCAAAACAAGCTGACATTTCAGGTGGTCTTTTCAAACAACTCTTACACTAAAAGGGCATCATCATAATTTTCACAATTTCACAGTACAATCCGAACCTTAGTGTGGAAATATATATGAAACCCAGGAAAATATTTTTAAGATAAGAGAAAAGATAAGATAAGGAATGGAAGAGAAAGGGTTCCTCTCCACACACCACAGATCCAAATAATGACTTGTCTATGTGTCAATGCCCAGAGCGCTGCACTACATATGCTATTGATTAGTGGATCAAAAGGAACCCACTTTAACACCTGAAAGACCATTGCTCCTGTACCCAAGAAAGTGAAGGTAATTGAACTAAATGACTATCGCCCCATAGCACTCACTTCTGTCATCATTAAGTGTTTTGAGAGGCTAGTTAAGGACCATATCTCCTCCACCTTATCCGACACCCTAGACCTACTACAATTCACATACCGCGTGAACAGATCCAAGGACGATGCAATCGCCATTGCACTGCACACTGCCTTTTATTGTCCCCAGCACAATGTGCACGTGTATAATGATCACACTGTTTAATGAGCTTCTTGATATGACACACCTGTCAGGTGGATGTATTGTTTTGTGAAATGAGAAATGCTCACTAACAGGGATGTAAACACATTTGTGCACAAAATTTGGGAGGAATAAGCTTTTTGTGTGTGTGGAAAATTTCAGAGTCTGTAATATATATACTGTATATTACAGGCTGACATTGCTCATTCTGATATTTCCTAATTTCTTATTATTTACTTAATTATGGATTATGTGTGTACTGTTTTGTATTTCTAGGTATTACTGGACTGTTGGAGCTAGAAATACAAGCATTTTGCTGCATCTGCAATAACAACTGCAAATCTGTGTACATTTTGATATACATGGAGAAAGATGGGGACAATTTTATTTATTTTATTTCACACAATACTCAGATGAACACTGCCATCCGCTGGTATAATCTTCTAATTGCAACAACCTTATGGACTTGTGTGAGGAGAGAAATAGAATGCAGGGGCCGCAAAAACAGGCCTGCCCTTTAATTAAACTAGGCCAACACAAAGCTTAATAAAATATTTGTGCATTTCACAGTGGTGCCAACACAGGGTGGGTGCACGTTGGTAGATCATAGGCTATTGAGCAGTGGGAGATGGGGGACAGAACCAACAATTCTAGGGTTATTTTACTAAGGGCACTCTAGTCATTTAGGGGTTTTAATTGTATGTGAGTGATATGCTATATATATTACTCAAAACAACTAAAATATGGTGCGTTCTGTCTCTGCTCTATACTCCAGTCCGGTTAGTGGCGCTATTGCTCATCTAATGTTAGTGTTACCCATAAAATCCAACGGTGAAGAAGAAAAACCAAGAGTGGTTGCTTCCTGCCACTCGCATGTACAGAAATTAGAGATGGATTCTTCAAACAGTAACAAACAAAATAATAATCAATCTCTTAACGAAGACCCAGCTGGTGTGGACAACGAGTTTTATCCCGGTTTCAAGGATGTGGATGCATTTGTGAAGGTAGTGAGCTGGCTAACGAGCTGTACTGTGTCTGCAGCGTGTAAAACGTGGACCAGCTAACTAGCTATATGTCGTAATAGTAGTAACGTTAGCAAGCCTAACTAATGCTTTAACATGGATTCTAACCAAATAATTTATGCACAACATAAGCAAGAGCTTTGTCTCGGGTGTTCAGGATGGTAACGCCAGGTTCTACTTCTCGCTACCTAGCTAGCGAGAATCCTCGCACAGTAATACCAGAGGCCCAACTCTCCCTCCAGCCACCAGTAGGTGGTTTTCGTTGTTTCGACAAAGCAACGATATTTTGTATGGAGGTCAATGAGAATGTCACATTGGGTCAACAACAAAAAATGTATCACTCATTTTCTACGTGAGGTTTGTTTATTTGCTCGAATATAAGTTTCGTAATGCTTAAGTAGTTAAGAGAGTACTGCTTTAAGTAGGACACGTGACATCTCGGAAACTTTGAGAAAAAACACTTTCGGAGTTGTCTGAGATTGCTATTCATGGTATGAGGCTAGTAGCATTTAACCTTGTATCTTGTCAGTATATCCATCTTTGGTGACGCTAGCTAGCTGCATTATGCATAAAGGTAATTTTAACTTTGAGTAAGCCTTACCCCTTCTCTTCTATAGTATGGACTGGGCACTGTCGTGGCAGCTACCAAGGCATCTGCCAGTCTACCGCAAGTAGGGGATGAATATGATTTATATCGCAGCTTCCCGGGATTTCAAGAATTCTGTGAAACTCAAGGAGATGGACTGTTGCATTGGTGAGTAATAATTTGTAACCACATAATGCATTGCTTTATTTCACAGGAGCTTGGTGGTGCCATAATTGGGGAGGGTGGGATCATAGTAATGACTTGAATGGAATTCATGAAATGGTATCGAACTCATGGTTTCCATACGTTTGATACCATTCCATTTACTCCAGTCATTATTATGGGCCGTCTTCACATCAGCAGCCCGGAATGCTGATTGGCTGACAGTCATGGTATGTCAGACCATATTCCACGGGTATGAATAATTTTTTTTTTTACTGCTCCAATTACTTTGGTAACCAGTTTATAATAGCAATAAGGCACCCTGGGTATTTGTGGTATATGGCCAATATACCATGGCTACGGTCTGTGTACATAAGAAAACGGCCCTTAGCTGTGGTCGGGCCACATGTACATACTGGTAAAGTAGTACTGGATGTAAACAGTTTGACATTGCTGCCAAGAAAAATGGTTGGCATAAAAGTCACTCATGCACCATCTTCCCAACATGTTTGTCTTTTTATTCCCATGGTCAGTATGAGTCAGATAATGCACCACCATGGCTGCAGAGCTCACATGAGAGACCGCAACAAACTGACAGGGTTGGAGGAAAGATTTGACTTGGTGGTTGACGCCAATGATGTAATTCTTGAGAAAGTGGTATGTATACCAAAGTGGCAGCATGTTCTGAACTAATAACTTTTATAATTCCCCATTATTTTGGGAATTATTCTGAAGTCAACGCTTTTTTTATTGATTTTCAGGGTATTCTGCTTGATGATGCTGCCGGAGTCAACAGGAGCCAGCAACCTGTCATGCCCGCAGGTTTTCAGCCCCCTAAGATCGTCGTATCCAGTTGGAATCGTAAGGTGCAGAAACAAAGCTTCTTGGGACAGGGGCCACAAAATTACAAACCTGTCAGAACTATTGTCTAAACATCACGACTGTTATCATGGTTACTCCATGGATATCAGTCTGAAAGAAGTCGCTGTAAAAAAGACGCAATAATCTCTACCAGATAGAACATTGAAAAAAATATTTCAACGTACACTGCCGTTCAAAAGTTTGGGGTAACTTAGAAATGTCCTTGTTTTTGAAAGAGAACCACATTTTTGTCCATTAAAATAACATCAAATTGATCAGATAGTGTAGAGATTCATTTTGTAAATGACTATTGTAGTTGGAAACGGCAGATTTTATTTTTAATGGTATATCTACATTTATCAGCAACCATCACTCCTGTGTTCTAATGGCACATTGTGTTAGCTAATCCAAGTTTATCATTTTAAAAGTCTAGTTGATCATTAAATCAAAAATCAAATCAAATTTATTTATATAGGCCTTCGTATATCAGCTGAAATCTGAAAGTGCTGTACAGAAACCCAGCCTAAAACCCCAAACAGCAAGCAATGCATGTGAAAGAAGCACGGTGGCTAGGAAAAACTCCCTAGGAAAAACTCCCTAGAAAGGCCAAAAACCTAGGAAGAAACCTAGAGGAACCAGGCTATGAGGGGTGGCCAGTCCTCTTCTGGCTGTGCCGGGTGGATATTATAACAGAACATGGTCAAGATGTTAAAATGTTCATAAATGACCAGCATGGTCAAATAATAAATCATAGTAGTTGTCGAGGGTGCAACAAGCACGTCCGGTGAACAGGTCAGGGTTCCGTAGCCGCAGGCAGAACAGTTGAAACTGGAGCAGCAGCGTGGACTGGGGACAGCAAGGAGTCATCATGCCAGGTAGTCCCGAGGCATGGTCCTAGGGCTCAGGTCCTCCGAGAGAAAGAAAGAGAATTAGAGAGAGCATATTTAAATTCACACAGGACACCGGATAAGACAAGAGAATACTCCAGATGTAACAGACTGAACCTAGCCCCCCGACACATAAACTACTGCAGCATAAATACTGGAGGCTGAGACAGGAGGGATCAGAAGACACTGTGGCCCCATCCGATGATACCCCCGGACAGGGCCAAACAGGCAGGATATAACCCCACCCACTTTGCCAAAGCACAGCCCCCACACCACTAGAGGGATGTCTACAACCACCAACTTACCGTCCGAAGACAAGGCCGAGTATAGCCCAAAAATCTCTGCCATGGCACAACCCAAAAGAAAACCCTTTTGCAATTATGTTAGCACAGCTGAAAACTGTTTTAATTAAAGAAGCAATAAAACTGGCCGCCTTAGACTAGTTGAGTATCTGGAGCATCAGCATTTGTGGGTTCGATTACAGGCTCAAAATGGCCAGAAACAAAGAACTTTCTTCAGAAACTAGTCAGTCTATTCTTGTTCTGAGAAATGAGGGCTATTACATGTGAGAAATTGCCAAGAAACTGAAGATCTTGTACAACGCTGTGTACTACTCCCTTCATAGAACAGCGCAAACTGGCTCTAACCAGAATAGAAAGAGGAGTGCGAGGCCCCGGTGCACAACTGAGTAAGAGGACAAGTACATTGGTGTCTAGTTTGCGAAAGAGGCCTCAGTTTTTAGCTGAGCTAACATAATTTCAAAGGGGTTTTCAAATGATCAATTAGCCTTTTAAACTGATAAACTTGGATTAGCTAACACAACGTGCCATTGGAACACAGGAGTGATGGTTGCTGATAATGGGCATCTGTACGCCTAAGTAGATATTCCATTCAAAATCGTCCGTGTCCAGCTACAATAGTCATTTACAACATTAACAATGTCTACACCATTGTATTTCTGATCAATTATGTTATTTTAAATGGACAAAAAAAATTGCTTTTCTTTAAAAAACAAGGACATTTATAAGTGACCCCGAACTTTTGAAAGCTAGTCTACTTTACTGGTTGTCCTTTTGGCGGTAGGAAGAGGAGATAAAATGTCCACATCTAACAAAAAGGTAATGTTTCTAACATGGTTTGGAATGTTCCTCTTCTATGGTAGTATTATTGATTGTTTTTTTGTCTTTATTGAACAGGGGGGTGACTCTGGTTCTGGACGTAGTTCAGAGACATTCCGACTCCTCCAAGCCAAAAACGTCACCAGACCTCAGTTGAAATTCCGGGAAAAAGTTGACAATAGCAACACACCGTTTACTCCCAAGATCATCGTCAAGCCCAATGCAAGAAAACCACTTCCTTCATGTAAGTCGCGTTTGCCATAATTTCAAATAAATTCAGTTGTAACTTATTTTTGTGCCAACACTTTCATGGTATTTAGAAATGACACATCAGCATTGTATTACCCAATATGATCACAACTATTTTGGCCTCTTAAGGGTTCATAAGATAACTAAACTATGTATCATTGTGTTCCATGTAGTTGCCAAAAATACAAAATGATTTACTAAAAAGTACCAATTAAATAAATTGTACATGCAATGAAGACTTCCATTGATTCCGCCTTTGCTGTCGTAGATTTTACCAACAAACACATTCGCAAAGAGAGACCAGAGGATTTGGATGTCCCTGCCGCCCTGGCTGATTTCATTCACCAGCAGAGAACTCAGGAGCATGTAGAAGACATGTAAGACATTCTGAGTCAGTTTACTCTCTTGTTCCAAGGTTGAAATGTGATAACATCCCATCTGACATTGCTATAATTTTTCCTCCATAGGTTCGCTCACCCATACCAATACGAACTGGATCACCTTGCGTTACCCGAGAATCTTCTGTCCAAGCCTGAACCCCAGGTAAATTGTTTGGTTAACACTGAGGTATAGCGTCATAACTAGGATCCTGCGTTTTGGGCGATTTAAAATTAGACACTGCTTTTCCCGGTATTTCAAGCATTATCTTGCTAGTGTCGCTGCAGGTAAAAAGTCGAGAGGAAATGTTATTTACACAAGATGTCTCCAATCAATGTCTGGTTGTGCGTGTGTGTGTTTGGTGTGGGGATTGCCTGAGTCAGGAGAGGCTCTGTGAATCTTGATCGCACAAAACCTATTATTTAGCAGGGAATAGTATTTGTAGATCAATGATTATACACCTCACTTTGCTCAAGTTGACTCTTAATGGACTCAAAATCTAATTGTGTTAGTCTCATACACAGTTCACTGCAGATATAAAAGTACAGTAAAGTGCTTTTGTGCTAGCTCAACATTGCAGTACAATATCAATCATATACAATGGTCAAATAAAGAATTACTAGTAATTATAAGGTATATACATAGTATTATAACTGATATGTGCACAATAGTATATACAGTACAAATTAATGTGCTATGACAAGTATGACTGTATACAAATATAAAATGGATAGTGTTTTGGTCGCGCAGTTGAATAAATAGTATAAAATAGAACAGCAGCGTTGACTTTGGTTGTGTGCTGGTGTGGAGAGTCAGTGCAAATAGTCTCTAAGGTGCAGGTCTGAGCAGGTAGACAGCTTATGTTAGCTGTCTGATGGCCTGGTGGTAGAAGCTGTCTCAGAGCCTGTTGGTCAGATGGTAAGAGTTAACAGTCCATGGCTCGAGTGACTGAAGTCCTTGATCTTCCGGGCCTTCCTCAGACACCGGATGCTATAAATGTCCTGGAGGGCAGGAAGCCTGCCCCCGGTGATGTATTGAGCCATCCTCACCGCCCTCTGTAGAGCCTTGCGGTTGTGTGCAGTGCAGTTTCCCTCCCTACCAGGCAGTGATGTAGTCGGTCAAGATGCTCATTGGTGCAGCTGTAGAACTTCTTGAGGATCTGAGGTCCCATGCCAAGATTTTTCAGTTGCCTGAAGTTGAAGAGGCGCTGTTGTGCCTTCACCACTGTCTGTGTGTGATTGGTCCATGTCAGGTCCTCTGTGATGTGTATGCCAAGGAACTTGAATCTTCTGCCCCTCTACTGCAACCTGTTGATGGAGATGGGGGTGTCCCCTCCTGTGTCCGGTAGTCCATGATCACATTGGTTTTGCTGACATTGAGGGAGATGTCATTTTCCACTGCAAGTGCTGTCACCTGCTCCCTGTCTCGTCGGCTATCAGGCCCACCACTGTTGTGTTGGCAAACTTGATGGACTCTATTAGCAGGGATGCAAACTGGTGAGGGCCCAAAAAGGTTACTTTTCTTTTTTTTGCACTGGTACATGCAAAAACTCCCTTCTAGGGGGAAATGCAGGTTTTAACTAATTAAACAAAGAATATGATCTACATGATCAGTCTAAAATAATGTGGTTAATGTAAACCTAACTCACAGCAAAAAAAATGTAAAGAAAGCATTCCAATTATTTGTTGCCTGGAGTTTATTGCGAATGACTCAAGTTTTAAGAAAAAACAAAACACTGATTTTGCTGTTAGCCATGAGCCTTTTATAATAGAACGCTTGTGACCACACACATCTAAATATTGCACTTGGGGGGGAGACATCTTAAGTAGAAATAGAATAAAACAAACAGGCATTCTATTTTTGCTCTATTATAGTGGCCACTATAGTAGACATCGATCAAGTGCACAAGGCTACATGTGTGCAAAGATAAAGTTCACTGAGTAAAAAATGTAATAATCCCCCCTCACTCACAACTGTTAGTCAAGTTCAAAACAACAAAAGCAATATCTTTGGGCTACTGCACATTATTACATTGTAGAACAGATGTCCACAGGCAGAAAGAGTAATGTGCCAGCAGAGCATGATACCCGTTGTTGACATAATTGATCTCCTTCAGGCAGAGAGTACACCTGCCATACCCCTTTTTATCCACTGTATTGAGAAAGAGGGAAAGTGTGTGGTTATCCTTTCACCTCTATAGTGGCATCCAGCTTAAGTCAGGCCCAGCTCCAGCTACACTTAACTATTTAACAAGCAACGCCTCATTTTCACTTAATTCTCTCATTCTGAAAATGAACTTACTGTACTGTAAAGGGAAAACATTAGTTCACAGATAGTAGTTAGTTCGTCAGCTAGTTAACATTTCAGATTGCCAGGGTCCAGTAAGCAACTAACGCGTTCTAACTTGAGGAACGGCAAGGAGTCGTATAACGTTACCAGTTAATACTAGAGCGAATTGGTTAGGTTACTAACGTTGGTTCATCTGATGTTGTAACATTAGCTCGCTAACGTTAGCTGTCTAACTTTATTTTCACACCATAAACTAAATTATTTCATCAGTTCAGTTGGCTAATGTTGCTCAACATTTCTCTGGCAAGCTATAACGGATAATTCGATCCAGCTAGCAAGATACTTAACAATGCTAACAATACTTGTTCCACCACACTTTCTCCCTCACCTCAAACTTTCCAAATGCCAGTTTTCGGTTACAGCTCATTAAGTACACTTCATCACCTTCTCACCCCCGTCTCCGTAGTCAGGCTTCTCATCTACCTCTTCGTTATCGTTCAGGGGACGCGCTGCTGTAAATTAACCACGCCTCTTTCCAGAGCGCGCGCGGATGCTGTAACTAGCAAATTGGTTGTCTTTTCTCTCTTCAGTCGCGTGCTGCATGTTGTTATGGGAACGATTGGCTGAGCCTTAGATACATCCACTATTGCTCCAAACGTGCATCACTCGTTCGCATACAGCCAGTAGTCATCCAAAGCCCCCCACGCTCAAACTATTTTGGATTCAAAACGGTGAATTTCGCCGAAAGGTGTCTAGTTTGTATTAGGGGCAGTTAAAGGGGAGAGTCAATTAAAAACAACCATGAAAGTATATAGAAAATAATAAAGTCCAATATTTTCACTTGAAAATTGCAGATTGCAATAATATATTCAGCAAAACCTGCAACATTGGGCTACTTTACTACAAACAAAAATGTGCATTATCATGCCTGAGACCTCAAGTCTATCCGGTGTCACTTTTATTTTTGAATAGCTAAATACACTTTGACACGGTCATGAAGCATTTTGACCATGACGCCTGACACTTTGTTGACCTTGACATTGCTGGATATCTTTATTGAAAGCTAATATTAGTCAAGTTCGCCTCTGGCACGATTAAGCAAATGCTTGTTTTTTTATCTTTGTGTGATACATTTTCTCAATTGATGCCAGACTTCAATTTCAGTGTTTTTGATTTTTCAGATGTACAAACCACTTGCTGAGACAAAGTGCTCATTCATTGACAATCTGGAGGATCTGGTGGCAGTAAACGAGAAACTGACCAAGACGTCAGAGTTTGCAGTAGATCTGGAGGTACAATTGAGGGTTTTACACATGTTCCTCTGCCTGAGACAATTACATTGTACCTCAAATAACTAAGCTTTAAAGATGGGGAAAATGAACGCTTGCTAGTTTTAGCCTTTTATGACCTCTAATCTGTCCTACCCAACCAGGATTTTCTGTTGAATCATGTGTATCTTCTCTCTTAGCACCACTCCTACAGAAGTTTTTTGGGCATCACCTGCCTGATGCAGATTTCAACACGGGATGAAGACTTCATTATAGACACCTTGGAGCTGCGTAGTGAGCTGTACATACTCAATGAGGCTTTCACGGATCCCGCCATCGTCAAGGTCATTGCCTGGTTGTCTAGGCACATTTTGGATTTCACAGCACAATGCCCAATAATGGCAATGGTAGCAGGCTTAGCATTTCAGTTTACAGAAACTTCAGTATAGCCTAGAATTTGAGTCACCAATGTAGGTTTATATGACTTTCGCAGGTTTTCCATGGTGCCGACTCTGATATTGAGTGGCTGCAAAAGGATTTGGGCCTTTACATTGTCAACATGTTTGACACCCACCAGGCGTCACGTACCCTTAACCTGGGCAGGCACTCGCTTGACCACTTGCTTAAGCTGTTCTGCAACGTGGACTCTGACAAACGCTACCAACTGGCAGACTGGAGAATACGGTAATGTCATTTCGCTAATCCTATATTATGCACTTTGATGTTGTAGATGTTCATGTGTGCTCTGATTGTTCATGAATGTGTACTAAATAGTTTTCACTTAAAGCTGTTCATGTTGGCCTGGGAGCAAAATATGATTAGAATTGCTTTTGATTTTCCCTAGGCCTTTGCCAGATGAGATGTTTCAGTATGCCCGGGCAGATACCCACTACCTCCTCTATGTCTACGATCGGCTGAGGGTGGACCTTTGGGAAGTGGGCAACGGGCAGCCTGCCCTGTTGCAGATGGTCTGGCACAAAAGCAAAGACATCTCATTGAAGGTACGCTTCTCGAGCTGAATAGCGCGACTGAACATTACCGCACCACCTAGGCCTAATTCCCTTGTTAACTTGTTCAGACACTAACAACGAAAACCCCTCTGCAGAAATACATGAAGCCGCTCTTCACCGATGACTCCTACATGGACCTGCTGAGGAAGCAGAAGAAGGCGTTCAACACGCAGCAGCTAACTGCCTTCCGACTGCTGTACGGCTGGAGGGACAAGCTGGCCAGACAGGAGGATGAGAGCACTGGGTAGGGAGGGTCTTGCCTATTGACCCATTTGCCGTTTGCTCGCTTAGGATCCTGATGCTCAAGAGTATTTGGTTTGGATTGTGAAGTTGGTCTATGAAAGACAGCTTTATACTGTCTGCTACATACAACTGTTTTTAAATTTGCTACCCTCTTTCCCCAGAAAGCACCTCACACTGCTTGAGATGTAAAATAACCTGATTCATCTCAAACTGAGATAGAAATAATGAAAATGGCAAGGGTTTTTGTTAAGTATATGACTTTTAAACTTGTTTGCCATGTGTTTCAGATATGTCCTGCCCAATCATATGATGATTAAGATCTCTGACATCCTGCCCAAGTAAGTTGAGAGATGCCTGTCCCCCCCAAAAAACACACACCTGTGCGCATGCACACACAAACATTAATACCACGCTAAACAATCCCCATCTGTTTTTTTTTCTACCAGAGAGCCTCAAGGCATCATCGCTTGCTGTAACCCTGTCCCCCCATTGGTGCGGCAGCAGATCAACGAGCTCCACATTTTGGTGCAGCAGGCCAGGGAGATGCCCCTTCTCAAGGTGAGACATGCCTGGGGGCAGTGTTGATTGTTTACTACATTTAACCTCAATCAACTACCTGAATTAATTGAGTATTATCTATTTTCAATGATGACAACCTTGCTAACCAGCCTGACATCTTGGTTTGGGTGACTTGATTCTGTTAGTGTCAAATAAGTAACTAAAGGTACTCAAATCAGATTTTTCTGGGAACATGCACATGATGTTAGCAGGTGTTAAAGCGAGTGTTTGTGCTTCTAGTTCCGACAGTGCGGTAATATCTAACAAGTAATTAACAATTCCCCAACAACTACCTAATACACACATCTAAAGGGATGGAATAAGAACATGTACATATAAATATATGGATGAGGGATGGCCGAGCGGCTTAGGCAAGGTGCAATAGATGGTATAAAATACAGTATATACATGTGATATGAGTAATGTAAGCTATGTGAACATTATTTAAAGTGGCATTGTTTAAAGTGACTAGTGATCCATTTATTAAAGTGGCCAGTGATTGGGTCTCAAAGTAGGTAGCAGCCTCTCTGAGTTAGTGATGGCTGTTATAACAGTCTGATGGCCTTGATATAGAAGCTGTTTTTCTGTCTCTCGGTCCCAGCTTTGATGCACCTCTACTGACCTCGCCTTCTGGGTGGTAGCGATGTGAACAAGCAGTGGCTCGGGTGGTTGTTGTCCTTGATTAACTTTTTGGCCACCCTGTGACATCGGGTGCTGTAGGTGTCATGGAGGGCATGTAGTTTGCCCCCTGCGTTTTATACCATTTCACTTTAATCAATGTTTTCCGTGTGTGTGTATATAGGCTGAAATTGTGGCTGACAAGAAGAAAGCACTCACACCCATAAAAAAGGTTTGTAAAACTAATTAATTGATACCACATCCACTTGGTTATACATTTTCACAGGTCATTTATGAGCAAAACTCCCTATATTTGAAGTGCCATCCATTGGTTCTTTTTGCAGCCAGAAATTCCTCTTTTTGGTCCTCATGATACATCCAGAGTCTCTGAAAGTGATATCCCCAGCTGTACCCCAAATGGTAAGATTTATCTTAAGTCCATTGTTAACATTAATCATGTTGTCCTTGGCTATAGTCAATTAAACAAATGAAAATGTACTTTGCGTCTACTTTCAGAACTCTCAACCAAAAAGGGGGCACTCTTTTCTGACGAGGAGCAGGGAGAGGAGGTTGACATGCATAAAATGATGGGTCTAGTAGTTTCGGCGAAAATCGCATTGTTTGAGGTAAGAACTATCTGATGTCTGTTTGTGTTTTGGCCCATGAATGAATGGTACACTACAGTACACCTCTCAGATTTGTTGTGTGTTATAAGACTGTTTGAAATGTGACTGTAATGATCTTAGTTGGTGACTTGTGTGTTTTGTGCTTCTTTTGAAGGAGGACACAGTCAAAGACCCTGGTCACCTCACAGTGGCTCAACAGAAAGCATGCAGGGTTGTCGAGTCTTTTCAGAACCCTTTCCGAATGGTAAGATGCATTGACCTGGTAATGCTTGGTTAACCAATTATGTGTTTTGTTTGTGTTGCTATAATGCATCCTCTTGTTTTTAGTATCTACCGTCAAACGACATCCATATCTCCAAAAATGCTAAGTTCGACCCCTCTACGAAAATATATGAGGTATTTCATTCATTAATATTTGTACATAACAATGATTGTGGCAGAAATGATGCCACTGAAGTCTGAACTCGAAGATGGTCAATATTATCTTGAAGGTCGAACTTCATTTGTCCTGCTTGTGTTTATTATGCACTATGTTTCAACAGATCAGTAATAGATGGAAGCTGCAGAGTGTGGAACAGCAGCAGAAGGAGGTAGAGGCCAAAAAGAAAGCGAAGGAAGAGGCAAAGGCGGTAGCAGGTGTGGTGTACTTGACTTGATTCAAATTAACTTTCTAATATTATTTCAAACCATTCTTTGTGAATATTGTGAGATTTCTTGTCCTACAGAGGAAAGGAAGAAGGTCAAGCAGAGCTACCAGGAATCACTTCAGAATGTTGCGACTGTGCGCCAGCAAGCTTCAGTGAGTAGTTTTCACATTTCTTCAGAGCTATAAGAAAACATTTTCAATTCTGTGCAGGCAAGTTCTCATTACATTGTTTACATTTCCATCAGGAATCTATAAAACCAGGAGGAACGAAAAGGGAGAGGGTTGCCAGTGAGACGGGAGAGTCGACCCCAAAACCTAACAAGAAACTTATGAAAGCTGCTGAGAAGAAAAACGAGGACTCTACACCACCTCTAGTTTTCAAACCGTATGACTACAGCCAGTCAGATTTCAAAGTCTTTGCTGGTACGCAACCACATGTATTTGTTTACGTTCTATCTGACTTTGGTCATGATATTTGTAGTTGGTTGATGAGATTATTTTGTATCTCCACACATGACCTTCCTTTCTCATTGTATGTGGTGAAATAAATAATTTTGTGATGTTCTAGGGGCCAAAGGAAATGATGGTAAACAGTTTGATCCAGACAGACAAGGCCATGAACCCAGGAAAAAGGTATTATTAACATCAAGTTCTAATTATTACATTTGCCAAATTGACCCACTGTGTGTACATTGTGCATTCAACGTCATCTTGCTAAGTCTACCTTTAACGCTGGCAGGATATTTGTGGAAAAGTAACCGTTCTCATGGCTATTGTAATATCAAGCGAACATTCCTTTTGTTTTCTGTAGAAAAATGCAAAAGCACAAAAATCGAATGCCTGTGCTGGAAACCGAAGTATGTCCTTTTTTGGTGGAAAATCCGAAAGGTAACAAGATTCATGTTTGCTGTTTTGGAGACACCATCGCACTTGCTCGCAAAGATATTTGCTGTGGCTAATTAACAGTAAATAAGTTAATTGCTTAGCCACAGGTAGGCATGGTGCTTAGCTAGCCACCTAAAATTGTTTACAGTTAACAATCACTTCTACTTTTGCTAGCTAGAAAATGGCGGGTGTCTCCAGTTTACATTTTACCATTGTGACGTGCATATGCATTTTCTATGCTTATCACAATTCAAGTTTTGATTGTTCCACTAATATCACTGTGTCGGTTTTCTTTATTCATCTTGCAGAGGAGTCCGTCGTAACTGGCCTAAAAGATAGGTCTACCCATCAATGAACTTTTCTTCTCTTCTCAAAAAGGAAACCTGTTTTAAAATTAGATTTTTTTTGTGTGTGGATCTATTTACCCTATGTTAATACAATGGTGAACAAAATATGTTTTTTCTTTGTTTTTTCTTTATTTGCAACCTGCTTATTAAAATCGTTTTTAAGGGAATTTGTCTAATTTATTTTATTTGTTGATGGAATCCTTACAAAATGTGCTTGCAAACATTCAGACTAGACTTTCAGGTACATTTTTAAACGCACTTGTTGTTATAGCTCATACAGTTATTGGCTGCCGCTCATTAATAGAGGAACTGGTCAAAACCATGCAGACTTTGGGAATGATCCTTTTGAAGACATTTGCAGTAGTTTTCATAAATTATGAGTACCTTTCCAAGATTAGTTTTGTAAATGAACAGCAACCAGTGACTTGTCTGTGCAACAAGTACTTTACCTGACTTGTCTGATGGGCAACAAGTTCTATTATACCTGGTTGAAAGTAATGGTTGAGGGGAGAGCCAAAGAACAGGAGCAGAGGAAATCCCCATTGTTATACTGACTGTTGCTTTGAAAAAGTGTATACTAATGTCTGTTGACCGATACGATCTTGTAAAGACAGAAATTGACAAAGTATCTATTCTAGGCTACCTCAAAATACGCCGATAAATGACTAAATATACTGTATATTACAATATATGCCATTTAGCAGAAGCTTTTATCCAAGGTGACGGATTTGTGATTTTTTTTTGTTTTTTAATGTACGTATGGGTGGCCCAGTGTTAATTTCGTCAACAACAATAGTGACACAAATATTCATCAAACACCTATTTTTCAGTGGCAATTGACGGGTTTATAACTGACTAAATAGACACAGAAAAAAAACTAAACAAAAAGGATTTTTCATTTCAGTTGGCTAAAACGAGACAACACCAAATTATCTCTGACTACCTAATGCATTGTTCCGAAACTGGGGCGAGGGGTCTGCAGGAGGTGCACTTTTTATTTTTAAGAACTTTGTGCTTATCACTGAAAAACTCTTAATAGCTCAAACTCTTCTCCAATCCAGTAGGTCAGGTGTTCCTAAACCTTTTCACTCAGGCCCCCCTTTTCAGCATAGGGGAACATCCCGCCCCTCCACGCACACCACATCTATTTATATAAGCGCTGTTCATGACACAAACTGTTTTAAAGCTTATTTTCTGCAATTCTACTCTTTGTCATGGGGTGCAGAGAAAATGTTGCAGGTTTTAAAGCAAATTTTCTTGCAATTTGTTACATTTTGCCATATCTAATGTGTATTCATGTGATATTTGAGTGACTTAAACATTACAACAATCTATGGGCTAAAAAACATTAGCTGACTAGTTGGGTTAGTTGATCTGGACATTTCTGACAATTTATAAATAGCTCTAAGGTATGCAATGATTGACAGAACAAGAGGAAAACTGGTGATGCACTACCCAATTAAACCTTGTGCATTCTACTATTACAATTTTCAAGAGTATGTTAAACCCAACTGAGTTATATACACCCCCCCCCCCCCCCCGATGTTACTGGTAGGGTGACTGCAATTCTTAGGACTATCCAAAGGTTAGGATAGAGTTCCTCCAGGTTTTTCTCACAGAGAAAGGAAAGCAGCTCTAAGGCAGTCATCTTATCTGATGGCAGATCAAGTAAATTCTGAATCTCGTGTGCCAGATCCATTCCACTGATGTTAGTCATCTCTGAAGGTTAGTGTTTTCAACTTCCATGCAGTGAGCCTTTAAAGATTCACTGGACATCTGAGAGGCAGTGCTGAAGTTCAGCAGCACTCCATATTGGTTTTCACCTGGTTGAGTTTCAAATCTCTCATCCATGGATGTCACAGCAGAGTTGACCACAATGTTGAAGTAGTTGACTTCAATGTTTTTCAGTGCATCAGTCACTGGTTCATCAGGAGCCTCATAGCTGAAATGCCTCTTGCTGTTTCTCAGTCTCTTCTCTTTCAGAACAGCCTCCACATTAATATCTTCACAAATGCTTTTGGCTGTTGTCTGGGCCTCAGAGAATCCAGTTTCCCGGTATGTAGTGAGGGAGGCCTTTGAATTTGAGATTAAATTCACGGTGATATCTAACAGCATTGAGGTGAATTGGAGGAGCTTGTTCACCTTATTTGTCATTGTCAGTATCTCACACATACGACACAGCAAATCAAGAAGCGGTAGGACCCAACTTCCTCTACAAGTGCTTGTGCCTTAGCTTTGTCCACAGGATCATTGATCGTCTGTCTGGCGATCAATGATCATCTTTTGAAGATTTGTCAGCATCTGCAATGACAAGATTTAGAGTATGTGCTCCACTTGGGACAAACACGGCTCTGGGATTTTGTTTTAGCAGTCTGGATTGTACTCCTTGGTGCTTGCCCTTCACGTTGGCCCCATTATCATAAGCTTGCCCTCTGCAAGCTTCAAATGGAATCTTCAGCTCGTTTAGCTTATCTAAGATGACAGTGGACAGATTCAAGCCTGTTGTAACCTCAACGTTCACAAAGCCGAGGATGTGCTCCTTGATCTCTGGCTTTCTCTTTAAAGCCACGCTTCTCTGAATAATGGATATTTGCTCCTGGTGACTAATGTCAGGTGTACAGTCCAAGATAATGGAGAAGTACTTTGAGTCTCTTACTTGAGTCACTATTGCTTCCAGAATCTTGTCACTCACAATCTGTATCAGCTCATTCTGTGTGCGCTTCCCAAGGTAATGAGCATGTCTCCATCTTTAATTTTGCTGAGATTTTTTTCCATAACGGAGTCAAATTTTGCCAGTAATTCAACCTCTTTTAGGAAGTTTCCATTATCTGGTTGGAAGAGTTTGTCTGATGAACACCTGAATGCTAGGTTTCTTTCAGCCAGAGACCTTGTGATTATTATTAAATGTGTAAGGACATCCTGCCATCTTTCTTTCAGCCTCCAAAATGTTCATTTGCATCTGATCAAGAGTCTGTCCCCGACTTAGGAACAGATCAAGTTCTCTCCACTTAATCATATTGTGTGTGTGTTCAGGACTACCATCATGGTGTTTCAGAATGGCGTTTATTTGACCAGTCATTCACGCCTTCCTTTATTATTTTGTAGTCTTTTGTAGAAAAGAGCTTACATCAAAAACAATACACAGCGTTGTTTTTGATTGAGTATGAAAGCCAGCTCCTGGTAATCTTTTCCCCATTTGACAGCTGTCTCTGTAATAAGCCTGAATGGAAACCTCTTCTAGACTTGTCTTTAGGGTAAGAAAAATACAGTCCTGGTTTGAATGAACCTCTGCGCACTAACTCAGTCCTCATAAAGTCTGTTAAAACTGGGGGCCAATCTGCTGGGTCACTTGGTGGAGCAGCAGCTGTTCTATTAGGGTCTGAGCTGCTTGTGTCTGATGCTGGCTCTACACCTCTGGTTGTGCTAGTACTGGCTGAGGCTGCCTGTACTTCACCTGGGTCTGTGTTAGTACTTGCTGAAGATGGCTGTATTGGGTCTGTGTTAGTACTTGCTGAAGATGGCTGTATTGGGTCTGTGTTAGTACTTGCTGAAGATGGCTGTATTGGGTCTGTGTTAGTATTTGCTGAAGCCAGCTGTACTGGGTCTGTGTTAGTACTTGCTGAGCTGCCAGTACTGGGTCTGTTTTAGTATTTGCTGAAGCCGGCTGTACTGGGTCTGTGTTAGTACTGGCTGAGGCTGGATGTGGATCAACTGAGTAGGTGCTTGTACTGGCTGATGATCCAGCATCTCCTCTACTGACAAACTTAAGCATAGCACCTCTAAATTATATATAACAATACTATTATTAATTTTATCAGCTGCATCAGGCCCATTCAAACTGCCTCCCCCAGATTAACCTTTTTATACATTTTCAAATATAAAATACTATTTATACTATGGCTTGGCTGAATACTTTATGCTTATTATTTACTGAGAGATGTGCATCCGTATTGCCCAGTATGGCCAGCTAATCAACATTTTAAATTCAATATATTAGTCAATGTCAATCCATTGCTTTCCATCTTGCATTAGTCCAGAGTTGTAACTAAACCTTGACTGAGAGACTAGATAATTATTGTCTTGTTTTAAAATGATGTGCACCTATGAGGAGTGCCATCAGGCCCATATTGTCTGGACTGGTCTCCAGAGGTTGCTGCTGGAAAGTGCGAGTTTCATTTTGTGCACGTGAACATGAACGCATGTTCACACACGACGCGGTTATCTTTTCCCAGCTGCAAATTATAAACACCGTTGCCCATTGGCGTTTATTAAACTTAATAAATAGTTGTATTTCACTCTCACTTTTGTCAGGCACAAAGTCACAGAACACAGCCCTGGAAGTGGCTGGCAAGAAAGACACAGACAGACCAAGAGATGCACTGCCCAGCTAGGTTAGCAAGACAGACAGATTAGAGAGAGATGCACTGCAAGCCAGCACATCAACTTAACGTTACTGTTATTTGCTGACATCAAACTTGCTGTTTCCGCAATTCACTCTAAATGTTTTTTTGTTTTTTTTGTCCTTTCATGAACAGAAGGATAGTTCCGCTTCATTCTCTCATCGAAGTTGTAAACATTGACACCTGCTTTGACACGAGGGGGAAGCGGGGCCCTTGCGTAATTTGCGGGGGCCGCCCGGATCTGAGTATAGGCTGCTACTATGGCAGTACAGAAGTAATAGATTACATTTCACTCCAGGATGCTGGCATTCTAGGCAGAGTTGGAAAGAAAAAGCCATATCTCAGACTGGCCAATAACAAGAAAAGATTTAGATGGGCAAAAGAACACAGACACTGGACAAAAGAACTTTGCCTAGAAGGCCAGCATCCCGGAGTCGCTTCTTCACTGTTGACGTTGACTGGTGTTTTGCGGGTACTATTTAATGAAGATTCCAGTTGAGGACTTGTGAGGAGTCTGAACTAAAATAGACTGACAAGTTTCAGAAGAAAGTTCTTTGTTTCTGGCCATTTTGAGCCTGTAATCGAACCCACAAATGCTGATGCTCCAGATACTCAACTAGTCTAAAGAAGGCCAATTTTATTGCTTCTTTAATCAGAACAGCAGTTTTCAGCTGTGCTAACATAATTGCAAAAGAGTTTTCTAATGATCAATTAGCATTTTTTAAATTATAAACTTGGTTTAGCTAACACAACGTGCCATTGGAACACAGGAGTGATGGATGCTGATAATGGGCCTCTGTACGCCTATGTAGATATTCCATAAAAAATCTGCCGTTTCCAGCTACAATAGTCATTTACAACATTAAAACCTCACTAGGGTAGGGGGCACTATTTTCACCTCCGGATGAAAGCGTGCCCAAAGTAAACTGCCTGCTACTCAGGTCCAGAAGCTAGGATATGCATTAGTAGATTTGGATAGAAAACACTCCAAAGTTTCTAAAACTGTTAAAATAATGTCTGTGAGTATAACAGAACTGAAATGGCAGGCGAAAACCTGAGAAATCCATCCAGGAAGTGCCATTACTTTGAAATGGCTGTTTTTCCAATGAAGCCTATCCACCATTTAAAGGGATAGGACCCAGATTCCGTTCCCTATGGCTTCCACTAGTTGTGAACAGTCTTTAGACATTGTTTCAGGCTTTTATTCTGAAAAATAAGGGAGAATGACAACATTGAGTGGGATGTCCTCAGAGCTCTTTCTGTGCGCGACCGAGAGCGCACCTTTCTTGTTTTCCTTTTATATTGACGAAGCTTTTGTCCAGTTGAAATAGTATCGATTATTTAGGCTAGAAACAACCTGAGGATCGATTATAAACATCGTTTGACATGTTTCTACGAACTTTACGGATACTATTTGGAATTTTCGTCTGCCTCCTGTGACCGCATTTGAGCCATTAGATTACTGAACCAAAAACGCGCCAACAAAATGGAGTTTTTTTTATATAAAGAGGGACTTTATCGAACAAAACAAACATTTATTGTGTAACATGGAGTCTTGTGAATGCAACCATACGAAGATCATCAAAGGTAAGTTATTAATTTTATTGCTATTTCTGACTTTCGTGACTAATCTACTTGGCTGGTAACTGTACGTAATGTTTTGTGTGCTGAGCGCTGTCCTCAGATAATCGCATGGTTTGCTTTTGCCGTAAAGCCTTTTTGAAATCTGATACAGCGGCTGGATTAACAAGAAGTTAAGCTTTATTTTGATGTATAACACATATTTTCAAGAATGTTAAATATTTGAATTGAGCATTTTTGAATTTCGCGCTCTGCAATTTTACTGGATGTTGGCCAGGTGGGACGCTACCGTCCCACACCCCCTAGAGAGCTTTTTAACAATGTCTAGACTGTATTTCAGATCAATTTGTAATTTTAATGGACAAAAAATGTGCTTTTCTTTTCAAAAACAAGGACATTTCTAAGTGACCCCAAACTTTTGAACGGTAGTGTATATTTTTAAGTTCACGTGTACCTTTTATGGAGGGTTCAAGGAAGGCAGCCTAGTGGACAGGCACATTTCTTCAGGAAGATGCATGTAGAGGTGCAGTCATCTTTTTGCGTGTCGTTCGCCATAAAACATCACAGAAGAAGAACGCTTGCTAGGTGCGTCATAATGTGACTTACAGGTTGATGTCAACAAGCGGGCAGAGTAGCCCATATTTTGTGAGCATGGAGAGGCCGGAGATAGCCAGACTAATAAATTGGGCTAAGGAGGAGAAGGTGGGTATTGGAGAAAGGCCATCTGTGCATGTTCTGCAAGCAGTACAGCGGATGAAGGCACGGTATGAGCGTGGTGAACGGGTAGATGTGGTTATGGACAGCGAGGAAGAAGGAGAAGAGCCAAGTGCAGTGGGAAGATGTGTGTTGAGGAAGAATGGCGCCAAATACAAACGGTATTCTGCAGTCTCTGATGGCTCAGAAATTGAACTTGACGAGAGTGAAGATGAATTATCTGTGGTCTGAGCCTCGCCCCGATGGTCATGCAAAAGATGATTCGGGCCCAGTGGGAGTTACATTTTTGGAGAATGTGGATCCCTGCCTTTTGGCTGATCCATATGTAGTATCAGGCTGGGTAGAAAATAAGTTGGGTACTGTTAAATCAGTAAAGGTAGCTTGAAGTGGACTTGTGATGATTTTCTGTGTTTCTTCCATCCAGAGGGAAAAGGCGCTTTGTGTCACTCGCCTAGGGACAAGACCTGTGACTTGCTTTGATCTCCCCGAAGCAGGGTGCCTTTGAAAAGAGTGATTACTGGGGTGACGTTAAGGGTTGAGGTGATGCAACTGAAATTGAAGATTCCCTGAGTCTGTGACGCCCGCCATTTGGTGTGACATAGACCTGATGGCGACCGTGGTGAAACTGAGAAGACACTGTCTGTCCTTTTGAGTTTTGAAGCAGTGTCTTTACCTGATAAAGTCATGTTAGGATATGTCAGTTATCCCATGAGAGCTTTTGTGCTGAACCCATTAAGGTGTTTCAGATGCCAAACTTATGGTCATGTTGTAGCAGTGTGTAGGAGGGAGATTCCAAGATGTGAGAAGTGTGCAGGAGGGCATGGGACAAAGGAATGTGTAGTATCGGTGAAAAAATTGTGGGAGTGCCCATGTTGCTGAGGATCAGAAGTGAGAGACAGGTTGAGGTTGCCAGGGTCAGAGTAGCCTTTGATCATGACTCAGTTCCATTACATTACACATAAGTAATTGGACGAAGGCATCTTCTGTAGGGGGTAGTTTTGGTAAAAGCTGCGGTGCTTGGTTTGAAAATGAATACACATCGCTTGCGGTACGGTTTTGGAAGAATAAGGACCTTTTATCTTTCATATCGTCAATAAATAATAATAAAATAAAGGTTACATTGATACACACCTTTTATAGGGTTAGGGTTCCCACATGGCCATATTTCCATGTTACGGCGCTTGTTTACGGAAAACAGACGGAAGACAGAGTGGACTACCTGTGCCAATTAGCTATCTGAGTCTCTGAACACCTGTGTGTAAACGGAAGACAGATGCCACAAATGTGTTGTTACTGAAAAATACTGTCTGCTGCAAATGTGTTAAAAACCGGTTAAAACAGTGTACAGTATGTTCTGTATTTTGCATTTATGACAT
The DNA here is from genome assembly GCF_901001165.1 of Salmo trutta. Classification (NCBI taxonomy): domain Eukaryota; kingdom Metazoa; phylum Chordata; class Actinopteri; order Salmoniformes; family Salmonidae; genus Salmo; species Salmo trutta. The sequence continues at coordinate 27,599,132 of NC_042984.1, read as the reverse complement.
TATTTTGATGTGATGTGAAAGTAGAGGGATTTATGTTTCTAGAACCGTACTGAGAATTGAGAATCACTTCACGTTTAGATTGAGTTTTTGTCTGTTTTGGCTTCATGAGCCAATTCGGCCTTTAAACAGAACATGTAAGGTCCTTGGACTAAGGAGTAACGTTAGGCTCCATTAGTCCAATACTGGGCTAGGGTCAGAGTAGAACAGAAGGTGGCTCAAAGAGCGGAATGAAGGAGAGTATAGGAGAAGATGGCGTAAATTGTGGTTTTGTTTGAAACTGCTAGTGAGTCAGGTGAAGATAATACCACAGAGAGTAAGAATGAGTGTGTTACAGTGACGAAAAAGAAGAGAAACAAGAGAAGTAAAGTTGTGGTGGGAACTAGAAAACCCCTAGCCTGGTGTAGTATCAGTTAGGGTCAAAGCACAGTGGAGACTCCTCAGAGGAGGAAGGGGAGGACCATCCTCAGTGAATTTCATACAAATAAAAATAGTGAAATATATTCACGTCACCAAATAATTGATTAAAAAACACTGTTTTGCAATGAAGGTCTACAGTAGCCTCAACAGCACTCTGTAGGGTAGAGTCATGGTGTAGCCTCTGGGTACATTGACTTAATACAAACAATTCAATACAAAACCTAGGAGGCTCGTGGTTCCCACCCCCTTCCATACTTACACAGTAATTATGACAACTTCTGGAGGGCAGTCCTCCAACCTATCAGAGCTATTGCAGCATGAACTAACATGTTGTCCACCCAATCAAAGGATCAGAGAATTAATCTAAAAATAAAATGTGGTGAGTAGTTGACTCAAAGAAAGACAGTTGTTGAACAGTTTTGAACAAATGTAATTATTTAAAAATTAAGGAGAAGCAAGAAAGATTTTGTATTTTTTTTAGCTAGAGAATGCAGTTAGCTAGTTTTGCCTACTCAAACACCCGGCTCAAACAGAGAGGGATGCTATGTTACCTAATTGGCTATGGCTATCCACCACTGGAACTCTTCCAAGTCAAGGTAAGCTTTTGAGGCCTGCCGGTGTAACGGCTTGCTAACTGTACACTGTACTGCATGATTGTAGCGGGTTTACTAACACGTTAGTTCTAGTAGCTATGTTGACTTGACGTTAGCTAATATGTTGACAACGATGTAGGCTGTGTGTAGCGGTTATGATATGCATGTTTGGCTTGGAAAGGTTTTTGTTGCCTGGTCACAGTCAGCTGATGTGTTGTGCATTGAAGGGAAAAGGTGAGAGAATGAGAGCACGAAAATGCGAGAAAGAATCATCCAGCGTTCAAAGGGATTATGCTGTTTGTATGTGGCTGCTATAAAAGTTAACTGTGTTTGTGTGTGATCAGGGGTGTATTCATTCTGCCGATACTGTTAAAAAACGTTTCGCAAACGGAATGAAACGTTGAAAAACATACCTGAATTTGTCTAATAGAAACTCTTGTTTGCAACTGTTGGACTTATGATAACACCCTAGATCAGTTAGATGCAGGCAACATTGTGCAAGGCAGTATTGAATTTGTCAACGTCTGTCGCCCTGACTACTCAAATTTCTCGACCTGTGCACCTACGTTGTAAACTTTCATTCATAGGCTAGGTTGTAGTAACCTCATGATGGGTATAGGGACAATTTGAGTATCATGTAGTAGCCTAAACCTATTGATGTTACATTGAGCTGGGTGAATGGAATATGAATGACAGTCATCCAATATGCTGTAATAGAAATAAAGCCATGCTCATAAAAAAATAAATATCATCCTCATCTTAAACCACACTGACCACCACTGTTAAAGTAGTGGAATGGGGTGGTGATTTAATTTTTATGAAATAGTGGTAAATAGATGTAGGGTTAGTTGGTGGTAAAAAGAAAAATCCTTTTCCCCTTCCTTTCAATTTGTTGTATCACAAAATGTAACGCGATCGACCACACACTACAGCACAGTAGGTGACGCCATGCACAAACAAAATGTTTGAACGCCATGATACCAAAATCAAGCTTCTCCCGCCTCCATTCGTTCATCTAGTGTTGGAGAGACTACGGAAAGAAAGGGAGGGTGTTTATCTGATTTGTTTAATAGACATCTGGATACTTTATATCAGGATTCTGTGGCCATTTACACAGATGGTTCAAAAGATCCAAGGACAGGACGGATCATTACAGATCATCTGGCTGTAGTGTATATACGGCGGAGCTGATGGCCTTACTGTTGGCCTTGCAGTGGAGGAAGTCAAGCCAGACAGAGTAGTTATTTTCTCTGATTCATATGCAATGTTGATGAGTCTGCAGTCCTTTAGATTAAGTAGCAGACGAGACCTAATTTAGGATGTACTACAAACCCATGGCAGGATTAGACAGATGGGTAAACAGAAGATTTACTTGGGTCCTAGCCCATGTGGGGTGGAGGGGAATGAGGCAGTTGATATACTGGCTAAACAAGCACTTAGTAGTGGGGATGTTGTAGTTTCAATGAGCAAGGTAGAGGCAAAAGGCCTGTTATGGACAGTGATGAAGCAGAGATGGCAGGAGCAGGGGACTAGAGAAACTAAGGACAGGCATGTATTTCAAGTACAGAGGAAAGTCAGGGAGGGGGGGACGGCAGCAAAGGACAGAAGACAGGAGGCTATTTTTTACTAGATTAAGGGTGGGACAAAGCCAGTTGAATAAGACTTTAAATGTGATAGGAAAGCATCCAACAGGAAAATGTGATCATTGCCAGGAAACAGAGACCATGGAGCATATTTTTTTATTTTATTTAACCTTTAAGGGAAAGGGGGATACCTAGTCAGTTGTACAACTGAATGCCTTCAACTGAAATGTGTCTAACGCATTTAACCCAACCCCTCTGAATCATAGAGGTGCGGGGAAGTGCCTTAAATCAACATCCACGTCTTAGGCAAGTCAGTTAAGAACAAATTCTTATTTACAATAGCCTACCCTGGCCAAACCCTCCCCTAACCCGGACGACGCTGGCCAATTGTCCGCCACCCGATCACAGCCGGTTGTGATACAGCCCAGGATCGGATCAGGATATGTAGTGACACCTCTAGCACGGCGATGCAGTGCCTTACAGGAACCTAAATATTGCTATAGTGTGGGCAGTATCAGAGGGAAGCTGAGATCTAGTATAAGAAGAAGGGGATACAGGATATTAGTTTAAAGAGTATATTGAGTAGAACGTCATTTGATATAGTCTCAAATATTATTATTTTTTTAAGAGCAACGGGCTGGCAGGTAGGATTTAGCTTCTCCCTCGCTGTCCCACATTCCAGTACAGTAGGTGGCGGCAATGAACCATAACGTTGGATGCCAACCGCCGATAAACCCACCGAAGAAGATACCAAAGAGAAGAAGGCATGCTACACGCCCCAACGTGGTTCGCAACTCAGTCAGATTTATTTTGAATGAAACGTTAACAAATATTTTTTGTTTGTTACTATAACGAACTGTAAACTTCGACTGCATCAATAATGGACAGCATAAAAGACGGATGGTTCACAGAAACGTGTAAGTTATGGCCTGGACAAGCGATGAGTCTGCAAGTAGAAGAGGTTCTTTACCAACAAAAATCTAAATTTCAAGATGTCATGGTTTTCAAGAGGTAAGTAGCTAGCTATTTAACTAGGTAGCTAACGCTAGCTAGCAATACAACTGTTTATGCTAGCTACGTTAGCTAGTTATGTAACGCTGAGTGGCTAGCTAGCTAGTATTTAGGCTGCTTTTAAATTGAAAGGTTAAGTAACTGTTCTCTCATCTAATCATTATTGCTAGAAGTTTAGCTGGCGCGAACTAGTTAGCTAGCAAACGTATCTACCTAGCTAGCTGACAGCAATACCTTAACGTCGTTAACCTAGCTACTATAGTTACCTAATTGGTTCTAAGGGAGGAAATGTGTCCAAGGTTTTCTAGCTCGTTATTTGTTTTGATTGTGTGTCGCGGTCATTTTATTAATGTTAACTCGTTAGCTAGCCAAAGCTAACTATCTAGCTAGTTTAACTTGCCAGATGTCATGAACCCAAATGTTGGCATCTCTCACTTCCGTCATTGAAATTGCTTCAATATTATGTGTGCTAAGTAACGTAAGTAGGCCTACATTAGTTAGCATGTCTTGGCACAACTTGTCTCATATACATAACGTTCGTTGGCTAACTAGGTTGCAAGCTTTATCTTGCCAAGTCATGACATGTATTTGACACCCCTAACCCATCCCTGATTTATTATCATGCAGCCAGTCTGTTAATTTTTACCTGTTACTGCTCTTCTAGTTTTTCTGGGGTTATTTGTTTTGCACTAGTCATTCAAGTAAGTAATCTCATACCATATATTTTCAGCAAAACCTATGGAAATGTACTTGTGCTGGATGGAGTTATTCAATGCACAGAGAGAGATGAGTTTTCCTACCAAGAAATGATAGCCAACCTACCTCTGTGCTCCCACCCTTGCCCCAAAAAGGTATAGTCATCCCACCATAAATTCAGTTGAACATATTTTACTACAAGACTTAATTGTGCCTTGTAGAGAATCCAGGACAGATTACCTTTTGGGGAAGTTTTGGAAATTGGTGTCTTGTATCACTTATTATAATGAATGTTCCCTTCTCTTTGCAGGTCCTGATTATTGGTGGGGGAGATGGTGGTGTCTTGAGAGAAGTGGTAAAGCACCCACTTGTTGAATCAGTGGTTCAGTGTGAAATCGATGAGGTAGGTACCAAACACCGACTGGAATCATGCTCTTTTCTCAAAATGTAATTGACTGGTAACCGCATAGAAGACACAGAAGTGTGAAGTTTGTTATAATATTCACTTTGCCCTTAAGGATGTAATCAATGTGTCGAAGAAATACCTCCCTGGTATGGCGCAAGGGTTCTTCAGTCCCAAACTCACTCTGAATGTTGGGGATGGATTTGAGTTCATGAAACAGAACCAGGATGCCTTTGACATCATTATAACAGATTCATCTGACCCTGTTGGTAAGGAAACAGATGCCTGCGACATGAGTGTTTTATTTGCTCATATTTCTGTGTAATTAGTGTGCTTGCACAAATATTTTCTTCAGGAAAATAAATGTACCTTTTTAATAATTGACGTATCAATAGCTATCTCAAGTGTTCACTTTTCTGTAAGTCTAATCCAGTCACTTATATTTGTCTTGCTATTACAGGGCCTGCTGAGAGTTTGTTCAAAGAGTCTTATTATGAACTAATGAAGACAGCCTTACGAGATGGTGGAATTCTTTGTTGCCAAGGTGACATGATTTCTACTGACACTTTAATCCTGCTTCAGATATGGTTATTAGAAAAAAGATGGCAAAGTGTGTGCAATTCATAGCAGTATCACGAGGTAAATAGACAGCCAATCTAAACTTGTCAGGAACCTTTTGCCACCTACATCACACTATTATAGAAAGATTGCCAATAAGATAAATGTTCAATTGGTGAGGGGAGTCAGAAGACCATCCCTATCTTTATTTGCAGCAAATGCTGCTCAGCAGCTTATTGTCCTGTGAGGAAATAGTTTGATTCTATAGCAGTCGGTTAGATCAATAACACTGACAGGGAATTGACCCACCTTTTTTGTTTGCCTCTGAATTCCACAGGAGAGTGTCAATGGCTCCACTTGGAGCTGATTAAAGAGATGCGGACCTTCTGCAAGACACTGTTCCCAGTGGTAGATTATGCCTACTGCACCATTCCCACCTACCCAAGTGGTCAGATTGGCTTTATGCTGTGCAGTAAAAATGCTGTAAGTGTCAGTCTTTGTCCCGGTTAGCTTTTTTCTGTCTTCAGTAACGTAATGCTTAGTGGTTCATTACCTATGGAATTTAATGAGTTAAAGTTTTTGTATACTTTTTAAGCAAGTAGTTTTGAAACTAGTGCTCAACAGCCAAAAAAGGTCCCTGAAAATGTATTTATATTTATGAAGGATCCCCATTAACTGTTGCCAAGGCAGCAGCTATTCTTCCTGGGGTCCAGCAACATTAAGGCAGTTATAACATTTAAAATATTACATTACATGACATTACATTTCATAAGACTTTTCACAACACATTGTGGGCCCTCAGGCCACTGCTCTACTACCACATATCTACAATACATCCTGTAACCTTATTACTTTAACCTTACAACATCAGTGGAAATTATTCCACCTGCCAATCAACATTGTTCATCAGGTTACAAGCCAGCGATTGACAAAAAAAAGGACAATATGGAATTATTGATTTGGATCATTGACATTACAGGAAGGCAGGCCACAATGTACTTATCTATAAAAAGTGGAAACAGTTGCCTTTGATAGCCTCTATGGTGTGTTGTGCCCAGGATATCTAAATGGATTCAAGTTTAAAAAATATAGTTTTTAATTAACCTTTAACTGGGCAAGTCAGTTGAGAACAAATTCTTATTTACAATGATGGCCAAACCCAGACGAAGTTGGGCCAATTGTGCGCCGCCCTATGGGACTCCCAATCGCAGCCGGATGTGATACAGCCTGGATTCGAACCAGGTACTGTAGTGAAGCATCTTGCACTGAGATGCTGCGCCACTCGGGAGCCCATGATAAATCCTTATCGTGAAATAGTACCCAAATTCAACAAGAGACAGTGATACCATTTAGGAAGTAAGATTGTGACCACAATGTTTCTGATCGGGTTGAAAATGATCAATGTATTTGCAGCTGAAATGCCATCTCATCTGTAGCCTATACATTTGCTTGTCCAACCAGGGTGGCAGGTAGCCTAGTGGATGAAATCCCCGAGCTGACAAGGTAAAAATGTCATTCTGCCCCTGAACAAGGCAGCTAACCCACTATTCCCCGGTAGGCCGTCATTGAAAATAAGAATTTGTTCTTAATAACTTAATAATTTGTTCGGGACAACTTCCGGTGAAACTGGAGGGCACTCAATTCAAATAAATTATGAATATTAAACATTTAGGTACATAATGGGTCATATCTGTTGAAAGCTTAAATTCTTGTTAATCTAACTGCACTGTCCGATTTACAGTAGCTATTACAGCGAAAGCATGCCATGTGATTGTTTGAGGACGGCGCCACACAAAATATTTTCCACCGGCACAGGTTTCATGAATTCACAAATAGAGATTTAAATATTCACTTTTTGAAAATCTTCCTCTGATTTGTCATCCAGTGTCCCAGCTATAACATGAGGTGTCGTTTTGGGATATAAAGAATGATTTTTATCTAACAAAAAGTCTGTCTAGTTGGCGCCATCGATTTTGAGTTATCCACTCGTTCAACATTGCAAAGAAAAGAGTCCGAAAGTCTACACCAAAACTGTTTCAACAAGTCAAAATACGTTTCTATATATTCAGATACCCTAAAATGTAATCAAACTATAATATTTCTTGCAGAAAGAAGTATGTTCAATAGGAAACCGATTTTAGCAGGTGCGTCTTGTCTTGGCGCGTGCAAACAAGGATTTCCATACCAGTGTCCTCGTATTAAACAGTTATTTCTTATTCAAGTTACAAGCCTGAAACCTTTAACATAGACTGCTGACACCCAGTGGAAGCCATAGGAATTGCATCCTGGGAGCAAGAATTGAGTATTCCCTTATACTGGCCATTGCAAGAGCATGGTCTCAAACCAACCAGAAATGTTTTGTTTTTTCTTTGGATTTTCTCCCACCATATCTATTGTGTTATACTCTACTACATTATTTTAACAGTTCTACAAACTTCAAAGTGTTTTCTTTCCAATGGTACCAATTATACTCATATCCAGGCTTCAGGGCATGAGTAACAGGCAGTTTACTTTGGGCATGTCATTTAGACAGGAAGTGGAGAAAAAAAGACTTAACTGACTTGCCTAGTTAAATAAAAATATATGTTTGGGATTAGGCTACTTTGTTTCTGGATAAATGCATTGAAAGAGAGAAGTGACACTAACAAGGTCTAATACTGAGCAAAGCCCGGTTCCAATCCAAGTGCCAATGCCGTTTAGCAAACTCCAGGCGTTTACATAAAAATAGAGCCATTTGATGCCACACACACCAGTGGTGGGTTTGATGTCGAAATGAGAATGCATGAGCAGAAAATAACCCCACACCTACTGTAAAATATGGTGGTGGATCTTTTATGGGGCTATTATGCTTTCACTGGTCCTGGAGCCCTTGTTAAGGTCAAGATCATGAACTTTACCCCGTACCAGGACATTGTTGCCTCTGAGGGGAGGCTGAAACTTGACTGCAAGACGATAACCCCAAGCACACATCAAAATCCACATTTAATGGCCATCTCAATCTCCGGACTTGAAACCCATTGAAAACCTGTGGTTTGAATTGAAGAGGGAACTCCATAAACTCAGACTAAGGATATCAAGAATCTGGAAGGATTCTGTATGGATGAATGGTCTAAGATCCTTCCCAATCCAATTTGTAGAACATTTTATCTGTATATCTAACTTTGGATGCATTCATAATTGTTCTATTGATTTATTCTCGCTGTGATCAAAAAAGCCATGCGCTTAGCTAACGTGCATGAAGTCCTTAAATAATTTAATCTAAGGATTTTTGGGATTCATATGTTAAATGATGACTACAGATGGTTTATAATGCATGTATGAACCTTACATTTGACAGGTATTTTCCAAGACGTGGGATAAAGTCGTTTTTCAGGCCTCTAAACAAGCAAAGTATTTAAAAACATTCTGAAACCCACTTCCGTAGTGATGATTTTTTTTCCCAAGGTCAGTCACAGTCCCATATTCTTACAATTGTGTTTTTGTATTTAGCAAACCACTTTCAGAGATCCAGTGAGAGAACTCTCAACAAATGAAGTGGAAAGTATGAACCTGAGGTATTACAACCCAGAGATCCACAGAGCATCGTTCATCCTCCCTGAGTTTGCAAGAAAGGTAAGTGTTACAAATACAATCATATTTACTGTACGCGTGACACCTCATACAGCAATTGAGGGTATTTCCCCCACCTTAGTGAAATTTCTACACCAGGTATCTTCCGTCCTTGCTTTGTCTCACTTTTATCCATACTATTTTACTCTTCACAGGTACTGAGTGAAGCATGAGTGGCATGATGAACAAAATCTTTATCCTTGACCTGATTCTCTCTGGCGACAGAAGCAACACAACAGCTGCTACACCTCTTTTCTCGGTCTCCACCAGGAAGGAAAGACCTTCAGTGGGCAATTCTGTTCCTTTCAGAGAGTATTAATTCCTTCCAGTGCTTCCTTCCAGTCTTACAAACTATTTGTATTTATTTGTTCTGGAATTTTTGTCATGTCTTGATTCTTAAATGGTAATCACTTATGTCAACATCTAGTTGGAAAATGAGGTGGGAAGGAAAACATTCATACCCTACTCTTTGGAGCAATGTGATTCTAACACATTAGTATGGATTTAAGCATAGTACTTGGTTGTATAAAGACCAGATTACCTCTTAAGATTAAGGTACACTCAATTGCAAAACATGCCCACTCTAGTTTAAAGAAAACCGATACAAACGTATTCCTCTTCGCACCTCTCCGTCAACTCATTCACCCAAATAATTCAAGATGATCCAATAGTGCCTGGATTGTGTTTTTCCATTACAGTAGGAAACATTTGTTGAAGTGGTTTCTATCATAGTTTACCTCCAGGCAGACAAACGGTATGATTTTTATATTGGTTGAAAATGTATTATCTGCCACAATGGAAAAGCTCAGGTCAGAAGTTGAGTTGAGAACATTACCACTTTAAAATGTCAACAGAAGTGTTGATTGTTTCCTATATAACACTTGTTTAGATATAGTTTATTCACCAATGGAGATGAAGTTACATGTGTAAGTTGATTGAATGCTGAGGATGTACTGCACATCAATTTAGTTGGTTTCTTATCCTTTGCTATACAATCCCTATATTTGGTACTATATGGTTGTTGATCTAGTATGGAATAATCCAGAATACTGATGTCAAAATTATGCCTTTTTGGTTTTTTTCTTGGGGACCTTAGGTGTTATGAAATATTGAAAACTATAGATCTCCATGGAGTACGTATCAGTAGTGCATTCATACTAAACTTATGTCCAAAGCAATGGTGTTACACATGAACATTAAGATCATGTTTTTATAAGAATTATGAAATATAATAAATCTGAGGTAAACTGGATATCTGAGACTTGTTTCTCTGTTTTAAAGCTCCACATCTCTTGTCTAAAATAATGTGATTATACAAACTGTATGAAGTGAGAAATCCACCTGAACTAGCTCAGGCATGAACATTGCGATGAACCAATGAGGTTTCAATCCCACATTGTATGTAGAATTGTGTCCACTGCACAGTGCCTTCAAAGTATTCACACCCCTTGATATTTTCCACATTTTGTGTTGGAGCATGAATTTAAAATTGATTAAATTGAGATTGTGTCATTGGCCTACACACAATACCCCATAATGTCAAAGTGCAGTTGTTTATAGATTATTTTTTACAAATTAATGAAATGAAAATCTGAAATGTCTTGAGTCAAGTATTCAATGGCTTTTATGGCAAGCCTGAAGTTCAAGAGTAAAAATGGGCTTAAGTCACTTAAGTTGCATGGACTCACTGTGTGCAATGTGTTTAAAAAACATTTTGAATGACACCATCTCTGTACCCCACACAGAAATATCTGTAAGGTCCCCCAGTCTAGCAGTGAATTTCAAACACAATGACCAGGGAGGTTTTCCAATGCCTCGCAAGGAAGGGTACCTATAGGTAGAAGGGGGGAAAAAAACAGGCATTGAATATCCTTTGAGTATGGTGAAGTTATTAATTACATTTTGGATGGTGTATCAATACACTCATTCACTACAAAGATACAGGCTTCCTTCCTAACTAGTTGCCGAGAGGAAGGAAACCGCTCAGGGATTTCACCATGAGGCCAATTACTTTAAAACAGAGTTTAATGGCTGTGATGGTAGAAAGCAGCATATGGATCAGCAACATTGTAGTTACTCCACAATACTAACCTAAATGACAGTGAAAATAAGGACGCCTGTACAGAATAAAAATATTCCAAAACATGTATCCTGTTTGCAATAAGGCAAAGTCAAACTGCAAAAAATGTGGCAAAGAAATTAACTTTGTCCTGAATACAAAGTGTTGCGTTTGGGGCAAATCCAACATCACTGAGCACTATTCTTATTTTCAAGCATGGTGGTGGCTGCATCATGTTATGGGTATGCTTGTCATCGGCAAGGACTATAGTGTTTTTTTTGGGGATGAAAAGAAACGGAATAGAGCTAATCACAAGCAAAATCCTAGTTCTGTCTACTTTCCAACAGACACGGAGACAAATTCACCTTTCAGCAGGACAATAACCTAAAAAACAAGGCCAAATATACACGAGTTGTTTACCAAGATGGCATTGAATGTTACTGAGTGGCCTAGTTACAAGACTTGAACATGGCTTTCTAGCAATGATCAACAACAGAGCTTGAAGTATTGTACAATCCAGGTGTGCAAAGATCTTACAGCCTTGGCCAGAAAGACTCACAGCTGTAATTGCTGCCAAAGGTGGTTCTAGCGTGTATTGACTCAGGGGTGGGAATACTTATGTAAATTAGATATTTCTGTATTTCATTTTCAATAAATTTGCCAACATTTCTAAAAACATGTTTTCACTTTGTCATTATGGGGTATTGTGTGAAGATGGATGAGTTTTTTATATATATTTTTTAATCCATTTTGAATTGAAGCTGTAACAGAAAATGTGGCGTATATCAAGGAGTATGAATACTTTCTGAAGGCACTGTACATGTAATATCCATGGTTTTCCGATATCATAGATAACTGCCACATCTACCTAAAGCATACATAACAGTTTTACCTGCAATGTTCTGCTTTGCTCCCTCTGAGTCGACACGTTAATTCGATATTTCTGAAGTCTGAAAGTAAACAGTTTTTAGTTAGTCTTGCATCCATATCAACATATCGCTGGGTGAGCAGCTTCACTTTAATATTGTTCTGCGGATATTGTATGAAGGAGCACATGCCATTCTTTCCACCATTGTAAATTATCACGTTATCTAGTTTGTTCCGTTTATCAAATAAATAAATATTACATGCTGATTCCACCTTCAAACTCTTATTGACCTCATAGCCCTTTACAATCACAATCACCGATTTCAGCGCCTAAGTTGGAACGTAGTGTCTGTACAGTAACATGATATACATGTCAGAGCTCAGGGTCTCCGTTTTATGGCTATGAGACTGTAAATATAGCTAGATTCCATTTATGGACTTCTCTCTACACATATTCTGACCTTGAACTTATCCTGTTAAACTTTGGTGGCATTTTCTAAACAACGCATTATATTGTATTCTACCCTCAAAGTACATTTCGGTTTCTAAACTATAAGTTCTGCAAATACATGCTTAGTACTGTTAGAAAGGCAAGAACTGTGGAATTACATGACTTTTAATGCTCCTTGGTTGGGGTCTGAGCAGATTATTTGTTGCAATTGCAAACAAAATAAAATGGTGGTCCGATAATCCAGGATTATGAGGAAAAACATTAAGATCCACAACATTTATTCCATGGGACAAAACTAGGTCCAGAGTATGACTGTGGCAGTGAGTAGGTCCAGAGACATGTTGGACAAAACCCACTGAGTCGATGATGGCTCCGAAAGCCTTTTGGAGTGGGTCTGCACACCAAGGTACTGCCAGGTCACAGTTGCAAATGAGAACTTGTTCTCAACTAGGCTACCTGGTTAAATAAAGGTTAAATATTTTTTTTTAACTGCCAATGATAATCTGTGCTACTGTGCAGACCACACGTGTTCAGCATGACAGGGGGCATAACCACACTGTTGTCATGACGTTGGCCTCTTTGGGTACAGGAAGGACAGTTGACCCCCTCCCCTTTGTACCATCACCCAACCTACCTTCCCCCCCAACCCAGGGTTGTAAAAATTCCAAGAGGAGAATCTACTACAACATGTTTCATAGAGAGACAAAGGAAATTCTTCCAACTCATAGAATTGGAGAACCTAGCGACATGTGTGTTCTGGAGAAGATATGGAAGATTGATGAAGACTCCAGCTACGAACTGATCCGCTTGGTACAATTTTGTGATACTCAGAAGAGACAACATAGCCATATTACCCTAAAACAGTCTACATGATAGCCTCAGCGATGAGACTGAATCCACATGGGTGTATACAATGTATTATTAAGGATAAAGCTATTTGTAATACATTGAGATGCTATGTACTGATGTTAATGTGATAGAATTATATTTCTGTAACCAAGTCTAGCTCAGTCATAGGCACGCCCCCAGGGACACATACAGGACCAGGCGTCATTTGACAAGCCTGTTCTCTGGGTACTATAAAAGACCCCCTGATTTACATTTCTACAGACCAGGCCTACACTCCATCGTGAGTTTGGCCCACAGGTTTGACCAGCCAAGTACTCTACTGAAAGTGAACTATACCACGTGGTTAACTTTTACTATCGAGACCGACAGAATAAGAACAAGTCTTTGATATTAATTATTAGTCTGCAGCTAAGTAAATTATATCATCGAACGCGAAGACCAACCACATCCATTCTATGACGACATTCATGAATGTCGCTCTGACAGATCCATTCTAACCGAGAGAGAGAGAGAGAGAACGCTGACAAACTCTCCATCAGAACAAAACTCTCCAACAAGAATCCCGACGACACATGAGCGTAAATATATATTGATTGCAAACGTTCCCGAATGAGTGAGCCTTCAATTGTCAATTGTTAATATTAATGAACTCTGTGTAACTTCTCAGCTTACCGTTTTATGACCCATTGTCTAACAGACCAGCCATGCTTGTTAGCCAGTAGGGCCCATTCCCCTACCAATCCTGTGTGACGATAATTACTGTTTGTATGTTTTCTGTTAATTACTTAGTGTAGTAAATAAATGATTTTAAGACAATTGATGTATGGATGATTTTAGTAAAGACTGGGTTCGTGCAGATAACCAAGAATTTACAACTTTCATGATGAGACTGAAACAACATACGGGTTAAGATTGACTGCTATCGGTGTAAAATATTACTAAGTATTTTAAGAGTTTATTCAGAGGATAACAGCTCTATAAACGTTCTTCTGTGGTGCCCCGACTTTCTAGTTAATTACATTTACATGATTAGCTTAATCAGGTAATATTAATTACAGAGAAATAATTTTATAAGTTAGCATGTCATATCACTTAATCCGGCATAGCCAAAGACACGACACTGTGTTGTCTTGGGAAAACTGTTTCTCTGTGGATGACTATTCTCCCTAGGCATTGCCACCACGTGTTAATGGGCAAGAGGGGCATGTATGTTGACAGAATTGTAATCCAAACCCAAACTTCAGGAAAACTGTGGCGTACCCTTAATTTGTAACATACTATGTTTTCCTAATCATATTGCAAATCTTAGTTTTGGACTATACTGTTTTTATGACCAAAATTATCCTATTTACATTTTGTAGTACATTTTGACACTAGAATAAATGTTTTTTACTCATATCGATGAGTATTAATCAGAGAAGTTGCTTTTTCGATTCAGTCGCTCTTTAATAAGTTTCAGTTTCATAATATTCATATCATTTATGTCTCTAACTCCAATTTAAGGGCTAATGCAACGTAAGCTGATAATGTAAACATATTCTCAAATATATCCTGGAAAGGCAATTAACTAATTGAAAAACGTCATCTTTCATTTAATAATTCATGACATGATTCAAGCATTCAGGCTGTATAGGCAGCGTCAACACTGGTAGCCCAATTCTACCAGTGTTGCCAAGTCAACAAACAGATTACCGACCATTTCGAATCCCACCGCACCTATGCAATCTGGTTTCAGAGCTGGTCATGGGTGCACCTCAGCCACGCTCAAGGTCCTAAACGATATCGTAACCGCCATTGACAAGAAACAATACTGTGCTGCCGTATTCATTGACCTGGCCAAAGCTTTCGACTCTGTCAATCACCACATCCTCATCGGCAGACTCAATAGCCTTGGTTTCTCAAACGACTGCATCGCCTGGTTCACCAACTACTTCTCTGATAGAGTTCAGTGTGTCAAATCCGAGGGCCTGTTGTCCGGACCTCTGGCAGTCTCAATGGGGGTGCCACAGGGTTCAATTCTCGGGCCGACTCTTTTCTCTGTATACATCAATGATGTTGCTCTCGCTGCTGGTGATTCTCTGATCCACCTCTACGCAGACGACACCATTCTGTATACTTCTGGCCCTTCTTTGGACACTGTGTTAACAACCCCCCAGACGAGCTTCAATGCCATAGAACTCTCCTTCCGTGGCCTCCAACTGCTCCTAAATACAAGTAAAACGAAATGCATGCTCTTCAACCGATCGCTGCCTGCACCTGCCCGCCTGTCCAGCATCACTACTCTGGACGGTTCTGACTTAGAATATGTGGACAACTACAAATACCTAGGTGTCTGGTTAGACTGTAAACTCTCCTTCCAGACTCACATCAAACATCTCCAATCCAAAGTTAAATCTAGAATTGGCTTCCTATTTCGCAACAAAGCATCCTTCACTCATGCTGCTAAACATACCCTCGTAAAACTGACCATCCTATCGATCCTCGACTTCGGCGATGTCATTTACAAAATAGCCTCCAATACCCTACTCAACAAACTGGATGCAGTCTATCACAGTGCCATCCGTTTTGTCACCAAAGCCCCATATACTACCCACCACTGCGACCTGTACGCTCTCGTTGGCTGGCCTTCGCTTCATAATCGTCGCCAAACCCACTGGCTCCAGGTCATCTACAAGACCCTGCTAGGTAAAGTCCCCCCTTATCTCCGCTCACTGGTCACCATAGCAGCAACCACCTGTAGCACGCGCTCCAGCAGGTATATCTCTCTGGTCACCCCCAAAGCCAATTCCTCCTTTGGCCGTCTCTCCTTCCAGTTCTCTGCTGCCAATGACTGGAACGAACTACAAAAATCTCTGAAACTGGAAACACTTATCTCCCTCACTTGCTTTAAGCACCAGCTGTCAGAGCAGCTCACAGATCACTGCACCTGTACATAGCCCATCTATAATTTAGCCCAAACAACTACCTCTTCCCATACTGTATTTATTTATTTTATTTATTTTGCTCCTTTGCACCCCATTATTTCTATTTCTACTTTGCACTTTCTTCTACTACAAATCTACCATTCCAGTGTTTTACTTGCTAGATTGTATTTACTTTGCCACCATGGCCTTTTTTGCCTTTACCTCCCTTATCTCACCTCATTTGCTCACATTGTATATAGATGTATTTTTCTACTGTATTATTGACTATGTTTGTTTTACTCCATGTGTAACTCTGTGTTGTTGTATGTTGTCGAACTGCTTTGCTTTATCTTGGCCAGGTCGCAATTGTAAATGAGAACTTGTTCTCAACTTGCCTACCTGGTTAAATAAAGGTGAAATAAAAATAAATAAATAAAATAAAATAAATAAATACAATTCTGATCTTTTACCACTAATTGGTATTTTGACCCATCAGATCAGCTCTTTGGACAATTAAATTGGTCTGGCAGTGTAAACGCAGCCTTTGAGTTGTTATCCTGTATCTCATACTAGTTCTAACCAGAAGATGGCATCCTCTACTTTCTGACATATTTGGTCCAGTGAATATTATCAGAAAGCCTGTATCAAAGACATATTTTACACAGTATTTTAAACACATAATTGAAGGTTAAAAAGACCAACAAATCTACAATGCGGGATAAATTATATCCTCTGCAGTCAGATTGACAATGCCATGTGATGCAGCTGTGCTTCAATTCAAACTAACAAAACCTTCTGGGCGTAGCCTACATAGGTGGAAAAATGGAAGGTAACCTGACACTTCTGCAGATAGATTGTGAACGGATTAGCATTTCTGGAGGACTTTTAAATGAATGGTATACAGCCATTGATTATCGAAGAATATAACTTATCCCCATACTCCTGTTTGTGAACAATGTAATGGTAAACAAACAGCTTGATTAAAACTGTTCGGCCAATTTCAACGAACAAGCTGAACTTCGCACACTGCAGTGTATTAAAGTTGTTTCTCTTAAAAGGATAAGAACGGGAGATTACATGCATCTGCGTGCTAAAATAACCTTGATTCGAATGAAAAACCCACAAGAATTTACAAGTAGATTAGATCATGTCATTGTTACTGTATTGTTACTGTATTTATACCAGACAGTTGTGTCTAGTTTTTCTATTCCCGCCCCTAAAACCTATAGGAGTGATGAAAACTGAAAATTCTTATTATAATAATGGAGTATATATATCATAAAACGTTTCATGGCAACATAATTATAATATCATTTGTGCAAGTTGAATTTTCTTAATTAGACAATGTTATTAGATTTTAAAAACAAATCACCTACATTAGTTTTCATTTCAGAAAATGTGTTTGTTAAATTGCCACAGTATACATTTGTCGTGGTAAACAAGGTAATACTTTGTTATACAGAATTATTTGAAATGAATAAATCTGTCCTTAGTCTGCTCACTGAGCAGGTTTTAAGTTAACACGCTTTAGCAAGAGTGGTAATACAGTGGCCAATAATGGTTGCAACTGAGATCAGCTGTGCAGTTGATCTTAGCCCATATTGATGGTTCAATGAGAGATCACCTCACGGTAATACAGTGGCCAATAATGGTTGCAATAGGCCCATCATTTTGATCTCATGGATGGTCAGTCCTTGCATCCATTATACTGCCATATCAAGCAAAATAGCAGTAACTGCTCATAGAGTGAAAATGACAAAAATTACTTAAAAAGTTGTTTCATTGTCCAGCCAAATTAACTGTAGGCAGATCATTGGAGATGTGGTTATCTGTTGTCTTACTATGAGGTTATATTTTATTAATATTGACCCTAACCTTTGACATGATCTTTGACCCTAGACGGCAGTTACTGCCTTCTTGCCTGGTACACCCACTGGAATACGTTTCCATTACAATTTTTTTTAACAAACTTGTGTTCATGTATTTATTTGTATGTGGCTGTCAGTGTCATATAGTTTGATACTTGTATCAGTAAAGAATAATAAATAATACCAAGGTAAACCGTGGACACTGCAGCCCAAGGCTCAGTGAAACCAAGGTAAAAGGCAGTAAGTGACAGAGTGATGACAGTTACCGCATTTTTCCTTGGTTTCACTTTATCCAGTTACTGTAAACATGACGCCACAATCTCTCCATAACACAACGGAGGCAGAATAATTGTCCACATGATGAAGCATGCATTTAATGTATACATTTTTTTTTAAATGAACTTCTTACGAAATGTGCAGGTACTGCTCTTTTTCTTGTTAGGGCAGCATAGCTCTGTCTATGAATTTGAGAGTGGTTACATTTCGCCAGCTCTTCCTCTCAGGTGGGTTACCAAAAAAAGTGGTGGGGTGACCACTTTGTTTAAAAAGCTCTATTTTTCGCTTCAGCATGTCTGTGGGCAATGTAACTTGGGGGGCTTTTACACCAGATCGGTTTTGAGGGTTTTTTCCAAACTCTGGTGACCACCCCCTTAGTTCAGTTCGTTTGGACTGGTGTTAACACTTTATGCACTCGGGAGCAACGCATTATGGTTCGCTCCAAAAGGGTGGCCTCAGTCCGTTTTCATTTGTATGATGGTGTGGTTGGCTGCAGGTGTGAAAGCAGTCCAGACCAAACACAGGAAACGAACCAGAGGCGCACAATATTATTGGCTGTTTGACTGTGAACATTTGATTAAATGCACGTAATATCATAACTTGATCTCTCTGAAATATTTTGTGAGCAGTGCATTTATGAGTGTTTCCTATGCAGATTAGGGGAGACCAGGGGATATAGGTTACTGAATATATTCACTGCATTTCAGCAGTTAGAGCAGCTATTACACATTTTTTCTCCTGAATATTGTTGGAAGACCAAAGCGAAAGTAATATGACAATTGGGACAAAAGGTGATGTGCCCTGATGATCATAGCTGGTTTTAACATGAGCATTTTTGGCCAATAAACAAATTACTTGCATGAACACATTGTTTTGTTTAGGAATTTTAGTTGGTTTGACATTTGGCAATGTGAAACCAACTGGACCCCAAAAAATAAATAATACAATGTAACAAATGAATCAAACTCTGATTTGAACTATAGCTCAGAACTATGTATGAAAACACCCTTAGTGTTATCCTTTGTTGCATAATGGTTAATTAACAACTATAAAGGGGGGGCTATAAACTAAAACTGATTTTTGAGTGTAATTGTCCTTTAATTGCGCATCTAGGTGAGAGGAATGTGTAGATGTCATGGCAGAGTTTGAAAAACAAATGCCCAATTTATACAAATTATAATGATACAGTTCTGCCAAGTAAGCCTAATTTGCAGTTAACATTGAATTGATAAGGTTTTGGGGAAAGTCTTTCTCTGTCTACAAGATGGTTATCATTAGCATCGCTAACTGGCTGAACACAGAGTGATAGACAAACGCTTGCACCATACAGACAGGGACAATATTGATGGAAATTAATTGGCAGATATTGTGTTAGGATTGGATTTTTAATGTAGAGATGGGTTTTTTTTCCATGGGCTGCCTCTCAATCCACTGCATGCGCCTATGTCGGCATTCCTCATCTGCGGTGGAAGGTGGCCCGAGCTACAGTGGTGTTTGCCAGACCATGAGACATCCCGAAAATCAGCCTTCTCACGAAAACGTCTGTAGCGTCTGAATGGTTTGACCTAAAAACTAATATGACCACTCTACTTTGTTTTGTTCTACAACCTCCACAAGTTTGTCTGACGGTAACCCATACACATTAATGGAAGTATGGAGGTAGTTTTGTGCCAACCAAGGTGTTAAATGTGTCTAAAAATATATTTTTCCTCAGCTTTCTTATATCTCCTAGATAAAGGACAGACACGTCAAAACTTCATTTCTTCTGATACATCTTTTTGCCATTTATGAATGTATTATTCAATACTTTTCTGTAGACCATAGTAGTAAAGGCCAAATTAAATATTTGTTTTATACCTAAAAGGGGTCCAAAAATTCAAAATCAAATAGCTAAATGATCGATGGTATGACCATCTTAAAGCAATTCCATATGTTATTTTGGTAGAACTCCCTCGCCCCAACGGTTTAGACTTTTAGAGGTTAACATGATTTTTGAAAGACTTTCTATCTCTATACCCTTCTGGTCGAGACTCCTCAGAGGAGATAATTGACTAAAACACACTGTTTTGCAATGAAGGTCTACAGTAGCCTCAACAGCACTTTGTAGGGTAGCACCATGGTGTACCTCCTCTGGGTACATTTATTTCAATACAAAACCTAGGAGGCTTCCGGAGGATGTCCTCCAACCCATCAGAGCTCTTGCAGCATGAACTGACACGGGCTCCACCCAATCAAAGGATCAGAGAATGAATCTAGTACTGAAAGCTTAAGCAACAGCTAGCTAGCACTGCAGTGCATAATGTGGTGAGTGGACTTGCTTACGTGATGCTGCGCGGTTTGTTGCTAATGTTACTTTGCTACCTGCCAACTTTACGGTTTTTACTTTATTTTTTCCCCTTGCTCAACTTTTTTCATTCAACTTTTTCACCCCGGTTGCTTTATCTGGACATGGTTCTACAGGACCTCCACCAGCCAAAGCTAAGTAGTAACATTAACATTATGCCTTCTAATTGCAGTCGCTGTACTCATAATATACAGGAGAACGATCGCCTTATGGAGAGGATAGCTGTGCTGCAAGCCCAGCTTCAGACGCAATCGTTAGGCAAGGGTCATTTAAGTGTAGGAAAGGATGAAACAGCGTTTGTGCCACCAATAACTGCAGATAGTAGTATAAATCCACTCGCACCGTCCCCGCAGCCGGACAATTTTCTCATGGCATTTGGAAGGAAACGCTGTAGGAATGCTCAACCGGTGTCGCTCATTCAGCCGACAGAAATCTTCAACCGGTTTTCCCCATTAAGCAACGAGTCAGAGGCCGAACCTTCTCTGGTCTCTCCTCCACCCGTTACGGGGTCTGAGACACCGAAGCCTCCCACTATTAGCTCTGACAAATTGAAAACCCTAGTCATTGGCGACTCCATTACCCGCAGTATTAGACTTAAAAAGAATCATCCAGCAATCATACACTGTTTACCAGGGGCAGAGCTACCGACTTTAAGGCTAATCTGAAGATGGTGCTGGCTAAAGCTAAAACTGGCGAGTATAGGGATATTGTTATCCACGTCGGCACCAACGATGTTAGGATGAAACAGTCAGAGGTCACCAAGCGCAACATAGCTTCAGCGTGTAAATCAGCTAGAAAGATGTGTCGGCATCGATTAATTGTCTCTGGCCCCCTCCCAGTTAGGGGGAGTGATGAGCTCTACAGCAGAGTCTCACAACTCAATCGCTGGTTGAAAACTGTTTTCTGCCCCTCCCAAAAGATAGAATTTGTAGATAATTGGCCCTCTTTCTGGAACTCACCCACAAACAGGACCAAGCCTGGCCTGCTGAGGAGTGACAGACTCCATCCTAGCTGGAGGGGCGCTCTCATCTTATCTATGAACATAGACAGGGCTCTAACTCCTCTAGCTCCACAATGAGATAGACTCCACTAAGCTGGCAGGCTGGCCAACACTAGCACAGTCAGTGTAGTCAGCTCAGCTATGCCTGTTGAGACCGTGTCTGTGCCTCAATCTAGGTTGGGCAAAACTAAACATGGTGGTGTTCGCCAGGGAGACACTCAAGTTTTTTTTATAATATCTCTCTTGACACATTGATGAAAATAGTCATGGCCTCTAAACCTTCAAGTTGCATACTGGACCCTATTCCAACTAAACTACTGAAAGAGCTGCTTCCTGTGCTTGGCCCTCCTATGTTAAACATAATAAATGGCTCCCTATCCACTGGATATGTACCAAACTCACTAAAAGTGGCAGTAATAAAGCCTCTCTTGAAAAAGCCTAACCTTGACCCAGAAAATATAAAAAACTATTGGCCTATATCGAATCTCCCATTCCTCTCAAACAGTTTTTTAAAAGCTGTTGCGCAGCAACTCACTGCCTTCCTGAAGACAAACAATGTATACGAAATGCTTCAGTCTGGTTTTAGACCCCATCATAGCACTGCACTCGTGAAGGTGGTAAATGTCATTTGGAAACATAATGTTAACTTTCACAGGTATGCGGACAATACACAGCTGTACATTTTGATGAAACATGGTGAAGCCCCCAAATTGCCCACCCGGAAGCCTGTGTTTCACACATAAGGAAGTGGATGGCGGCAAAAACAGAGATGCTAGTTCTAGGTCCCAAGATCTTCTGTTGGATCTGACAATTAATCTTGATGGTTGTACAGTTGTCTCAAATAAAACTGTGAAGGACCTCTTCGTTACTCTGCACCCTGAGGTGAGTAAGGACAGCTTTTTTCCATCTACTTAACATTGCAAAAATCTGAAACTTTCTGTCCAAAAATGATGCAGAAAAATTAATCCATGCTTTTGTCACTTCTAGATTAGACTACTGCAATGCTGTACTTTCCAGCTACACGGATAAAGCACTAAATAAACTTCAGTTAGTGCCTCTACATTTGCATTGCTTGCTGTTTAGGGTTTTAAGCTGGGTTTCTGTATAGCACTTTGTGACATCGGCTGATGTAAAAATGGCTTTATAAATAAATGTGATTGATTGATAGATAGATAGTTCACTTAAAGAGAGAGAAAGACAATAGTTGATCAGTTTTGAACAAATTATTTTCTTCGAAAATGAAGAAGAAAGAGAGAGATCGAGAGAGAGAGTAATTCTTTTTCACTTTCACTTACTTAGATAGCAAATGCAGTTAGCTACTTTAGCCTACTCAAACACCCTGCTCAAACAGAGGGATGCTATGTTAGCTAGCTGGCTATGACTATCCAACACAACACTGGAAGTCTTCAAAGTCAAGGTAAGCTTTTGGTTTTACAAATGTATTGCCACCGACGCCCGCCGGTGTACAGTTGAAGTCGGAAGTTTACATACACTTAGGTTGGAGTCATTAAAACTCGTTTTCCAACAACTCCACAAATTTCTTGTTAACAAACTATAGTTTTGGCAAGTCGGTTAGGACATCTACTTTGTGCATGACAGGTCATTTTTCCAACAATTTTTTACAGACAGATTATTTCACTTATAATTCACAATTCCAGTGGGTCAGAAGTTTACATACACTAAATTGACTGTGCTTTTAAACAGCTTGGAAAATTCCAGAAAATTTTGCCTGGTCACATACAGCTGATGTGTTGTGCACTGAAGTCCACTAGTGAAGGGAAAAGGGGAGTCGAGGAGAGCGCATAGATGCGAGAAGGAATTATACAATGTGGCTGCTATGAAAGTGAACTGTGTTTACGCGTGATCAGGGGTGTATTCATTCCGCTGGTTCTGTTGAAAAACTTTTCTTAAAAGGAAGCAAACTGAACAAAACTCTCCTTTGCAACTGTTGGACTGATTACATCCTATTTTCTGTCACCTCAAATTTTTCTCTCGACCTGTGTACACCTACGTTGTATACTTCATAGTCTAGGTTGTAGCAACTTCATGATGGATATAAGGAAAATATGAGTATCATGGAGTAGCCTAAACCTATCGCTGTTATATTTAACTGGGTGAATGGAATAAGAATGACAATTAATCCAATATGCTGTAATAGAAATAAGGTCATGCTCATGAAAAAAAGTATAATCTTCATCTTAAACAGTACCGACCACCACTGTACCCTACACATACAATTATCTGAAAGGTCCCTCATTCAAACACAGATTCAACCACAATGACCAGGGAGGTGTTCCAATACCTGGCAAAGAAGGGCACCCATTGGTAGATGGGTAAAACAAAAGCAGACATTGAATATCCCTTTGAGCATGGTGAAGTTATTAATTACCCTCTTGGATGGTGTATCAATACACCCAGTCATTACAAAAATACAGGGATCCTTCCTAACTCAGTTGCCGGAGAGGAAGGAAACTGCTTAGGGTTTTCACCATGAGGCCAATGGTGACTTTAGGAGAAAACTGAAAATGGATTAGCAAAAATTGTAGTTACACCACAATACCAACCTAATTGACAGAGTGAAAAGAAGGAAGTCTGTACGGAATATAAATATTCCAAAATATGCATCCTGTTTGTAACAAGGCACTAAAGTAATACTGCAAAAAATGTAGCAAAGGAATTCACTTTTTGTCCTGAATATGAAGTGTTACGTTTGGGGCATGTCCAATACAACACATTACAGAGTACCGCTCTCCATATTTTCAAGCATAGTGGTGGCTGTTATGGGTATGCTTGTAATCGTTAAGGACTGGGGAGTTTTTCAGGATAAAAAAATTAACGGAATGGAGCTAAGCACAGGCAAAATCCTAGAGGAAAACCTGGTTCAGTCTGCTTTTCACCAGACAGCAGGAAAAATAACCTAAAACACAATGCCAAATCTACACTGGAGCTGCTTACCAAGAAGACAGTGAATGTTCCTGAGTGGCCAAGTTAACAGTTTTGACTTAAATCTACTTGAAAATCTATGGCAAGACCTCACAATGATCACCAATTTGACAGAGCTTGAAGAATTTTGAAAATAATAAATGGGCAAATGTTGCACAATTCAGGTCTGGAAAACTCTTAGAGTTTTACCCAGAAAGACTCACAGCTGTAATCGCTGGCAAAGGTGCTTCTACAAAGTATTGACTCGGGTGCAAATACTTATGTAAATTGGCTATTTCTGTATTTAATTTTCAATAATATTACAAAAATGGCTAAAAACATGTGTATTTTTGTAATCCATTTTGAATTCAGGCTGTTACACAAAAAAAATGTGGAATAAGTCAAGGGGTATGAATACTTTCTGAAGGCACTGTAAATCATTGGTTACAACCAATATTACAAATTATTTATTGTGTAGGCTGCTATCCTACTGTAAATAAGAGGGATGGAACAAATTGGTAACGATAGCTACCGTCGGTGACATGTGATAAAGCAGTCCGGTGGGAAGCAACACATGTTGGCAACCACCTCGATACAACACCGCTGCACTGGTCATTCGCACCGGCTTGTCGTAACGTTAGCTAGTTGGTATGTCACGTTAACAAATACTACAAGTTATTTCTCCCTCGGCCATCGAAATAAACATAGCTTTATTTTACAAGTTTTAAGTATCCCCATGTTGCTGTAGTTGCTAGCTGGGAAGGGCTCATCAGGACCATTTACTGAACTAACTGAACCGAATTCCTTCATCTCCACTCCACTCTCAGGTGTGCGACGAGCGTCATCACTTTGGGCAAATGCGTGTCCGTATAGCAGGGTTCCACAACTGGTGGCCCACGGGATGGATTTGGCCCGTCTGGGTTTTTATTTGGCCCCCCAAATTCTCTTCGCAGTTATTATTATTTGTATTTTATTTTAGGACAAAAAAAGACAGTAAAAACACCAGGAAATCAGGTCAAGTGATTTTAATTTTGGAAATCTGTTCCCAATTATTCCCACGCACAATAGAGAGATGTGATCACATACAAATGTAAGCAAGGCTTGAAATTATTATGTTTTAGTCAAATATTATATCTATTTGGCTTCTTGTGGTCCATTTGCAGTCTACAAATGATTTGTAATTATGTTCCGGCCCCCCGAACATCCACTCAAGGAAGAAAAAAAAACTGCCTGCGGCTGAATCTAGTTGATGATCCCTGCCATATAGCCTCTCCCTAGCCACTGCTTCCATCCACCACAGTTGAATCTTATCTTTCAGCTTGCTTTAATTTAATGGATGGCCTTATTTCAATGTTTAGTGGTTGATGAGCACTGAGACGTTTTATCTCTACATTTTCATTCATAATGTTAAGTTTGAAAATGATTAGATAGTCAACATGATGATTCATGATAACTTTTCAGCTTGCTTGAAGTGGTAAACAATGAAGTTACCACACATCAGTCCAATCAAAGTTATCAGAGAAAAAAAACTTTGATTTATCTATGGCCAACGACCTTGAGCCTTTTTGGATGGGCACTGCCAATGTAATTCTATGGCAGCACCCAAGGGGGCAGAAGCTGCTGGTCCTAAGTGGGCTCTCCCAGTAGGTGCTGTGGTGTTGTGAGTGACATTGACCTGAGCCAATCACTTTCAAACAGATTAGAGGGCGACCGATTATGATTTTTCAACGCCGACACCGATTAATCGGATGATTTTTATTTTTTTTGTAATAATGACAATTACAACAATACTGAATGAACAGTTATTTTAACTGTTCATACATCAATAAAATCAATTTAGCCTCAAATAAATAATGAAACATGTTCAATTTGGTTTAAATAATGCAAAAACAAAGTGTTGGAGAAGAAAGTAAAAGTGCAATGTGTGCCATGTAAAAAAGCTAACGTTTAATTTCCTTGCTCAGAACATGAGAACATATGAAAGCTGGTGGTTCCTTTTAACATGAGTCTTCAATATTCCCAGGTAAGAAGTTTTAGGTTGTAGTTATTATAGGAATTATAGGACTATTTCTCTCTATACGATTTGTATTTCATATACCTTTGACTATTGGATGTTCTTATAGGCACTTTAGTATTGCCAGTGTAACAGTATAGCTTCTGTCCCTCTCCTCGCTCCTACCTGGGCTTGAACCAGGAACACATCGACAACAGCCACCCTCGAAGCAGCGTTACCCATGCAGAGCAAGGGGAACAACCACTCCAAGTCTCAGAGCGAGTGACGTTTGAAACGCTATTAGCGCGCACCCGGCTAACTAGCTAGCCATTTCACATCGGTTACACCAGCCTCATCTTGGGAGTTGATAGGCTTAAAGTCATAAACAGCGCAAGGAATTGCGAAGGGCTGCTGGCAAAACGCACGAAAGTGCTGTTTTGAATGAATGCTTACGAGCCTGCTGCTGCCTACCATCGCTCAGTCAGACTCCTCTATCAAATCATAGACTTAATTATAACATAATAACACACAGAAATACGAGCCTTAGGTCATTAAAATGGTCGAATCCGGAAATTGTCATCTCGAAAACAAAACGTTTTCCTGTCAGTGAAATACGGAACCGTTCCGTATTTTATCTAACGTGTGGCAACCCTATGTCTAAATATTCCTGTTACATTGCCCAACCTTCAATGTTATGTCATAATTACGTAAAATTCTGGCAAATTAGTTCGCAACGAGCCAGGCGGCTCAAACTGTTGCATATACCCTGACTCTGCGTGCAATGAACGCTAGAGATGTGACACAATTTCATGTTAGCAGGCAATATTAACTAAATATGCAGGTTTAAAAATATATACTTGTTAATTGATTTTAAAGAAAGGCATTGATGTTTATGGTTAGGTACATTGGTGCAATGACAGTGCTTTTTTCACAAATGCGCTTGTTAAATCAACACCCGTTTGGCGAAGTAGGCTATGATCCAATGATAAATTAACATGCACCGCATCGATTATATGCAACGCAGGACACGTTAGATAAACTAGTAATATCATCAACCACGTGTAGTTAACTAGTGATTATGTTAAGATTGATTGTTTTTTATAAGATAAGTTTAATGCTAGCTAGCAACTTACCTTCTTGCTGCCCTTGCGTAACAGGTAGTCAGCCTGCCATGCAGGCTCCTCGTGGAGTGCAATGTAAGGCAGGTGGTTAGAGCGTTGGACTAGTAAACGGATGGTTGCAAAAACGAATCCCCGAATCCACCCTGAACAAGGCAGTTAACCCCCGTTCCTAGGCCGTCATTGAAAATAAGAATGTGTTCTTAATCTGACTTGCCTAGTTAAATAAAGGTGTAAAAAAATAAAAAACAAAAAAATAAAACATCGGCAAATCGGTGGCCAAAAATACCGCCATTCCGATTAATCGGTCGACCTCTAAAACAGATAAGATCAACGACGCCTACACTCTGTGCTTTCTCTGGCTGCCCTTCCACCACAGAAAGCGCTCAGAGAGGCTGAAACAGCTGCATTCTGAAGCAATTATTTTCTTTACATTGTTTGCTAACTGATATTATATAATTTTGTGACACAAATGAATGCCAGAATTACATGCAAAACAGAACCATCTGTTGGATAATGGTGGGGCTGCACCCCACTGGCCCTGAATGATGTTTCACCACTGCTGGTCTCTGTGGCTTTTAACTCTGATATAGTGACAGTATATAATTTCTGGCTACATTTTCTCGCCGTGCTGTACTTATGATCAATGGGTATTGATATCATGGTCAGTAACCTCTTGCAGTGCAGCTTTGTGATGAAGATGGGTATAGAATATAATATCCCTCATGGCACAATGTATAACATTTGAAGGCCTCTGTCTGTACAACGTTCAGCTTCATGTCTCCCTTTATTAATGATTGCAGTGCAGCTTTGTGACGATGGGTAAGAATAGGAGTATCCTTCATGGTACAGGGTACATATGATATGTTCAGTCCTCAGTCTGACATGAATTTGGACATGGACATTTTTTTATTAAAAAGGTGGATAATTAAGAATCAAAACAACCCCAGTCATATAAAGATGACTTTATATTCCTACTTTAAAAGTACAAATTATAAAAGCTTCATATAGCAAACAAAGGCTTCATCTGCACTACATTAATGCTTCACAAATCATCTATCATCTATATGTCACACTCTATAAATGGTATGTAAAAGGGTGACTTAACAATTCCACTGTAGGTTGAACTGCCGAATGTGACAACACACTATGTAGGTTTATATACCATTAATAGAAATACTACAATATTAATTAAATACATGCTTATAGATTATTTGTGAATCATTTATGTAGTGTTTATGATACCTTTATTTATGATATATAAAGCCTTTATAAGTTGTACTTTGTTTGAAACGGGACCGACTTCACTAAGCTTGCCAACAATATTTTTAGGGTTGTTGTGAACTTTTACTCTGTGTGTGTGTGTGTGTGTCTAAGTTCCAGAGAGGTCTGTCAAAGTGAAGCTCCAGGCCAAGTGATATGCAGTTGATGAGAGGAAAATGAAGGAAAACATGCCCATTAGACATACTTCGTCAGGAACTTTGCAGGGTGTTATGCTGACAGTCCCTATATTTGAAGTTTCTCTCAGGGAGGGCTGTGTATATTCGATAGAGAGGTCTGTTGCCGTAAATCCTTCAAACACACCGAATCACCAATCTTCCTCAGGGCACTCTCATTTCAACACATTAATCTTTGGATTTTTTCAGCCATGAAGTGTAAAAAAATAACTGTTTGGCCTCATGGGGTATCCATTTGGACCTGTGTGCACGAATATCAAAGAGGCTGATGTGTGGGTGCCCATGTGCTTCCACATCACACAATGGTGAGGTCAATACTGCGAACCCTACAAACGGAATAATTTTGAAAAAAAAAAAGGGGAATTTTTTTTAAAATTTAGATTTAAATTCACCCAAGGATGTTGTTGGTGCAGAAAATTGCAGTATCACTTTGATAAACTGAACCACTGGCCTTTCCTCTCCAAATACACACAAGACAGGTGATAATAATATCATGAATGTTGTCATGGCTATAACTGCCCGAGGCCAATCAGAAATACAGTACATCATTGAGACCTACACTACCGTTCAAAAGTTTGGGGGTCACTTAGAAATGTCCTTGTTTTCCATGAAAACATACATGAAATGAGTTGCAAAATGAATAGGAAATATAGTCAAGATCTTAACAAGTTTATAAATAATGATTTTAATTGAAATAATAATTGTGTCCTTCAAACTTTGCTTTCGTCAAAGAATCTTCCATTTGCAGCAATTACAGCCTTGCAGACCTTTGGCATTCTAGTTGTCAATTTGTTTAGGTAATCTGAAGAGATTTCACCCCATGCATCCTGAAGCACCTTCCACAAGTTGGATTGGCTTGATGGGCACTTCTTATGTACCATACGGTCAAGCTGCTCCCATAACAGCTCAATAGGGTTGAGATCCGGTGACTGTGCTGGCCACTCCATTATTAACAGAATACCAGCTGACTGCTTCTTCTCTAAATAGTTATTGCATAGTTTGAGCTGTGCTTTGGGTCATTGTCCTGTTGTAGGAGGAAATTGGCTCCAATTAAGCGCCGTCCACAGGGTATGGCATGGCGTTGCAAAATGGAGTGATAGCCTTCAGTCTTCAGGATCCGTTTTACACTGTACAAATCTTCCACTTGACCACCACCAAAGCACCCCCAGACCATCACATTGCTTGACAGATGGCGTCAAGCACTCCTCCAGCATTCTTTAATTTTTTCGGCATCTCACGAATGTTCTTCTTCTACCTCAAACTTAGATTTGTCTGTCCATAACACTTTTTTCTTCCTCTGTCCAGTGTCTGTGTTCTTTTGCCCATATTAGTCTTTTCTATTTATTGGCCAGTCTGAGTTATGGCTTTTTCTTTGCAACTCTGCCTAGAGGCCAGCATCCCGGAGTCGCCTCTTCACTGTTGACGTGAGACTGGTGTTTTGCGGGTACTATTTAATGAAGCTGCCAGTTGAGGACTTGTGAGGCGTCTGTTTCTCAAAATAGACACTCTAATGTACTTGTCCTCTTGCTCAGTTGTGCACCAGGGCCTCCCACTCCTCTAACAAGAGCCAGTTTGTGCTGTTCGTGAAGGGAGTAGTACACAGCGTTGTATGAGATCTTCAGTTTCTTGGCAATTTCTCGCATGGAATAGCCTTCATTTCTCAGAACAAGAATAGACTGACGAGTTTCAGAAGAAAGTTCTTTGTTTCTGGCCATTTTGAGCCTGTAATCGAACCCACAAATGATGATGCTCCAGATACTCAACTAGTCTAAAGAAGGGCAGTTTTATTGCTTCTTTAAATCATCGCAACAGTATTCAGCTGTGCTAACATAATTGCAAAAGGGTTTTCTAATGATCAATTTGTCTTTTAAAAGGATAAACTTGGATTGGCTAACACAACGTGCCATTGGCACAAAGGAGTGATGGTTGCTGATAATGTGCCTCTGTGCGCCTACGTAGATATTCCATTAAAAAAATCAGCTATTTCCAGCTACAATAGTCATTTACAACATTAGCAATGTCTACACTGTATTTCTGATCAATTTTATGTTATTTTAATGGACAAAATAAATGGCCTTTCTTTCAAAAACAAGGACACTTCTAAGTGACCCCAAACTTTTGAAGGGTAGTGTATGTCTGGGCAGATTGATTTAGCCTAGGCCTATAGGCAACAATATAAAATGTAAATTCAATCAATGCATTGAAGGGGCAATCAGGATTTGAAAAATAACATAGCTGTCACACCCCACCACTTGTTTTGGTAAATAGCTGAGGGATGGGGCTGGAGAATGGATGGATGCAAGGATATAAAACATGATAGTTTTAACCATGTTTTGAAGCAGTGCGTGGTAAAAAATAAGCTACATTGTTTACAAACATTGGAATAAAACAGGTATATTCTTCACGAATCAATGGCTATATACACTGCTCAAAAAAATAAAGGGAACACTAAAATAACACATCCTAGATCTGAATGAATGAAATAATCTTATGAAATACTTTCATCTTTACATAGTTGAATGTGCTGACAACAAAATCAAACAAAAATTATCAATGGAAATCCAATTTATCAACCCATGGAGGTCTGGATTTGGAGTCACACTCAAAATGAAAGTGTAAAACCACACAAGAGGCTGATCCAACTTTGATGTAATGTCCTTAAAACAAGTCAAAATGAGGCTCAGTAGTGTGTGTGGCCTCTACGTGCCTGTATGACCTCCCTACAATGCCTGGGCATGCTCCTGATGAGGTGGCGGATGGTCTCCTGAGGGATCTCCTCCCAGACCTGGACTAAAGCATCCGCCAACTCCTGGACAGTCTGTGGTGCAACGTGGCGTTGGTGGATGGAGCGAGACATGATGTCCCAGATGTGCTCAATTAGATTCAGGTCTGGGGAACGGGCGGGCCAGTCCATAGCATCAATGCCTTCCTCTTGCAGGAACTGCTGACACACTCCAGCCACATGAGGTCTAGCATTGTCTTGCATTAGGAGGAACCCAGGGCCAACCGCACCAGCATATGGTCTCACAAGGGGTCTGAGGATCTCATCTCGGTACCTAATGGCAGTCAGGCTACCTCTGGCGAGCACATGGAGGGCTGTCTGGCCCCCCAAAGAAATGCCACCCCACACCATGACTGACCCACCGCCAAACCGGTCATGCTGGAGGATGTTGCAGGCAGCAGAACGTTCTCCACGGCGTCTCCAGACTGTCACGTCTGTCACATGTGCTCAGTGTGAACCTGCTTTCATCTGTGAAGAGCACAGGGCGCCAGTGGCGAATTTGCCAATCTTGGTGTTCTCTGGCAAATGCCAAACGTCCTGCATGGTGTTGGGCTGTAAGCACAACCCCCACCTGTGGACGTCGGGCCCTCATACCACCCTCATGGAGTCCGTTTCTGACCGTTTGAGCAGACACATGCACATTTGTGGCCTGCTGGAGGTCATTTTGCAGGGCTCTGGCAGTGCTCCTCCTGCTCCTCCTTGCACAAAGGCGGAGGTAGCGGTCCTGCTGCTGGGTTGGTGCCCTCCTACGGCCTCCTCCACATCTCCTGATGTACTGGCCTGTCTCCTGGTAGCGCCTCCATGCTCTGAACACTACGCTGACAGACACAGCAAACCTTCTTGCCACAGCTCGCATTGATGTGCCATCCTGGATGAGCTGCACTACCTGAGCCATTTGTGTGGGTTGTAGACTCCGTCTCATGTTACCACTAGAGTGAAAGCACCACCAGCATTCAAAAGTGACCAAAACATCAGCCAGGAAGCATAGGAACTGAGAAGTGGTCTGTGGTTACCACCTGCAGAACCACTCCTTTATTGGGGGTGTCTTGCTAATTGCCTATAATTTCCACCTGTTGTCAATTCCATTTGCACAACAGCATGTGAAATGTATTGTCAATCAGTGTTGCTTCCTAAGTGGACAGTTTGATTTCACAGAAGTGTGATTGATTTGGAGTTACATTGTGTTGTTTAAGTGTTCCCTTTATTTTTTTGAGCAGTATATAATTACGTTAGAAGTCCAAAAATGGATGTACCAATCCCAGAATGCCCTTTTAAAAACACGAATGCTTTCTACCTAAACTAAGCCATCATAGACTCCATATTCTTCCACACTGATAATCACACAGTATATTGTCTGAATAGAAGTTCAGAGTAGAGCCACCTCAGTTCATATCCGTGTGCTCAGCCCAAACAAGAATATGAACCCTTACGGTGAGCATGGAAACAGAAAGACTAACAACTACGAACTGGTAAATGAAGAAAACTGGATATCTGGACTTTAAAATCAAGAGTGTCTGGCTTAAGACACATTTCACTAGAGTGCCTTATTCACAAGATTAAAACAGAGGAGGGTGGGCCCCTACTCATGAGTAACCAACATGTCAAGTGATCGGAGCCGGTGAAAACTCTGTCGTGTATTATACATGGAGCCATTCCACAATTGGATTAAAGAGTATGGTTTGATACAAGTGCATTAGCTAAAGGGACACCAGTTAAAGCGGTTGCGTTTTGTTGAATGAAGTGCCCAAATCTGACATGTCGTTGACAGTAGATGAATTTATTGTGTCTCACAGGCTCACAGCTTGTTCTCATGTGGTGATCTGAAAACAGACAGACGGCCAAACCCTCTGTAGTCAGCGCAGTGCTGTAAGGCATACCAGGCGTCAGACAGTTCGATTGTAATCTCAAGGTTTTGGAGTTGAAATCAGAGGGAGAGGAATTGTATGCAGAGAAATATACAATAGATCTGTGGATAGAATGGGTGGTACAACCAAGGCACAGAGTCAAGGGCACTTATTTATTTGTGTCCTGAATAAAATACATGCCCTTGACTCTGTGCCTTGGTTTTATTGTATTGGGAAAAAGTACAATATTATTTGGATTAATAAACTAGAATCAGGATGAAAACCCTTTTTCAAGCTGGTTGTCTAATGTCTGAAGTCCTCACGTACCGTGCTGCACACATCTGGTAAATCGTCGGAAATGACACCTGCCAGAGATCACTTTTTTGCAGATGGCTTGATACACATAAAATGACTGTCAATGTATTATTTTGATATTGATGTCAGAACTATTCTTAGACACATGACGTGAAAATGTCTCACCATTAGTCAAGGGGTTAACTGATCAATGACTCCATTTGTTTTCCTCTGACCCCCCCACCCCACCGTCATACACCCATCACTTTCTGCGTCAGTGGTAGACAGGGAGAGAGGGCTATAAAGGAGTGGGGGACTTTGGAGGTAGAGCTTAAAAATCAACATCGCTTTAGTGACAGTAACCTATCCAAGGCTACCAGTGCACCTTCTCGACCACTTTCTGTTCTCCCACTGAACTCTCACCACTTTGTGCGCTCCCTCCAGATCTCTCTCCGTCTGTCTCTTAATTTAGTGTCTGCCTGTCGTCCATCCTCTGCTCTCTCTCTCTCAGCATGCAGCTCCTGGTCATTTTAGCGTCTCTCATGGGGGTTCTATACAGTGTTAGAGCAGCCGCCGTGCTTCCTGTCGAAGAAAGGAGCCCACTACTTAACAGGGTGAGTAGAGAATTTCATTTTATATTATTAACTATGTTTCATACAATTTTTATTGTCATGTTTTACTATTACTTGTATCATCAATTGTTATTTGCATTATGCTTTTTATGGTTGTCAGATAAATTTGTGTTCAAATGTATTAAAAAAAAATCTTAAAAAAGGTAAAAAAAAAGAATCATTATAAAAAGTTTGATCAATCATTATAAAATTATAATTTGACAAATTCATTTGTAGTGATCAATTATCAATAATTTATATTTAATAAATTAGTACAATGACATTTAATGGTTTTATATTTCTTTTTAGTAATGGGTTTGAAATGTAATTTATAAATTCTCACAACGAATTAAATGATGGCTTTTTTATTTGAGTGAAACAAATATTTCTAACCTGGTTTGTCAGTTGATAAAGAAATAGGTCACCTTGGTCAACAAAATATACAATTTCTTTGTAGCTAACATTGACATATTTACATATTTCTACATATACGCAACCACTGATTTGCCACCTCTTCTGCCTTTCTATTAGGAATTGAGTAAAGAGCGCAAAGAGCTGATTCTCAAGCTGGTGTCTGGCTTGTTAGACGGAGCGACGGACACCAACATGCTGCCCGGAGAAGGGGTGTCCCCTGTGGATCTAGAGGAGCCCCTGGAGTCTCGACTGGAGGAGAGGGCCGCCTACAACAGGCTATCACAGCTGCCGCAGCGCGACCGCAAAGCCCCCTGTAAAAACTTCTTCTGGAAAACCTTCACCTCCTGCTAATAGTGATATCCAGTCAGCCCCGCTATGCTCCAGTTGACCCGCAAAACAACACAATCTGACCCAGACCCAACATGAACTGTGGTAGACCTGAGCTGTACATATCATCCACCCAGTTTGAAGAGCGCTCTCAATGACCTTTGAGACACTGACAGTCTGTTTTAAATATTGATGATTTATTTCTCTATTTATGTATGTATTTATTTATTTCAGATTATCCAAAAACAATAAAGCATGGTTGTGGTGAAAAGTCTCTTTTTTTTCTTTGTTCACATTACATTTAATAAATCTATTGAAGAACTCTCTGAATTAATTTACTAAAGCTGCAATATGTAACTTTTTGGGCACCTGACCAAATTCCCATAGAAATGTGAGTTATAGATCTGTCATTCTCATTAAAAGCAAGTCTAAGAAGCGGTAGATCTGTTCTATGTGTGATATTTCTATGTTTCCGGTTCTTAAGTTTAGTTTTTGAATATTTAACTCTCTGTTTTGTACGCCAGCTTCAAACAGCTGAAAACAAAATATTTTTGCTTATGGAAACATATTTCACAGCAATCTGACAAGGTAAAAATCTGTCGTTCTGCCGGAGCAAAGCAGTTAACCCACTGTTCCGTGGGCGCCGAAGATGTGGATGTCGATTAAGGCAGCCCCCCGCACCTCTCTGATTCAGAGGGGTTAGGTTAAATTTGGGTCAATTTGTGGTTTCAGGAGCAGACTTTCATGATGTTGGCAAAACTGTATGTTGTGGATCTGGGATTTAGGGAAGTAGAATCATATTCAGCCTAAATTAAACTTTATGGTTTCACTGGATGTGTACAGATTGATAGCGATATGGCTTAATCTCTTGGTGAAGGATTATGCCAATGCCAATTAATTATATTTGTGTGGACAGGTATGTTTGAGATCTCTTTACATTTTCTGGTCTTGTCAAAGATACACATAAATTCCTATTTGTTTGTCCAGAACAACAACACAACTTGCTGAGCATAGCTTACCCTTTCTGCCAAGCTTAATTTATTAGCTCTTTAGCTGCAAAACATATCCTAAAGAACACTAGTATTGATCAAATATCATCAACAAATATATTTTTTATTTGTCAACTAATATTTTAACAATTTGTAAGTGATATTTACAGGATCTACAATTGATCTACAGTTAAGATAGAGTTTACAGATAAACCATTTCTTTAATGATTTAAAAAATATATTTTGGCCAAGAATAGATATGTTTGTAAAATGTGTTTGTTTTCTTGGTTACAATAGTTTTCTAACCCTATCATGCATTCATAATTTGCAAAGGGGACATCATATCTAGTCTCGTCCATCAGCCGGAACGCTCTCTGTGAAACTAGTCACAGTTATATACGGTAGTAATTATTCTGGGGACAAGGTTGCATTATATTCAATAGAATTAACCACATATTACAATTAAAATACTTAACATGGTCAACAAAACACAAACAAATGAATTCAATCATAGGATCAGATGACTGTCTTCTTTGGTTGTGAAAAAGGTAAATGTCTTTGAACTGGTAGAATATAACATAATATACGATTGACATCAATACACCACAAAAAATTAAGGCAGTGATATACATGCACATCTGGCTAAATGTCTGCAGATTTTGTAGATTGAAAATATAGGACCTACTGTATGATTGTAAGATGTCTGTTAAAAGTCTTGCTGTTTAAAGGTTTGAATGTCAGATTTTTCTTTCTGGACAAATTCACTTTTTTTTTTTAATCGATCAGCTCCCTTGTTGCATTTATCCTTATTTATTCATGGTCACATGTATGGACTGATGGTTCAGTGAATTATTGCAGGTCATAAAGCATGTCAGTAAGGATAGGACAATAATTCAAGAATCTAACCATGTATGCCTAAAGCTAACACTAGGTTCCTCAGTATTTAAATTGGAATACAATTATCCTGCTTTGTTTGAAGAATGTGTTGGTTTCCCACATTTTGTTTAAAATCTATTTGTGATGGGTAAAAGTCACGATCACCCACATACCGCTTTATTTTATCATGCAAAAGGTACAGTAGTGCTGCTAATATGATGTGAGTGACCTTCGCAGACAGAAATATCACATCCTGTCTTATACAAACTCCTCCCTCATGAGAGTTTAGACAAGTGGAGGTCTGTGACGTTTAAGATGAGGGAGGACGATAAAGAAAATGTATGAGCATGGCCTTATTTCTATTACAGCATATTGGATGACTGTCATTCATATTCCATTCACCCAGCTCAATGTAACATCGATAGGTTTAGGCCACTACATTATACTCAAATTTCCCCTATACCCACCATGAGGTTGCTACAACCTAGCCTATGAATGAAAGTTTACAGCGTAGGTGCACAGGTCGAGATAAATATTTGAGGTGACAGACAGCGACACAAGCACAGACAGTGACACATTCAATACCGCCTTGCGCATTCTTGCCTGCATCTAGCCGATCTAAGGTGTAATCATTAGTCCAACAGTTGCAAACGAGAGTTTCTATTGGACAAATTCAGGTATGTTTATCCCCATTTCGTTCCGTTTGCTTCCGTTTTTTCAACAGAATCGGTGGAAAGAATATAACCCTGATTACATGCAAACTTTCACTTTCAAACAGCTCGTTGTATTCCTTCTCGCATCTATGCGCTCTCCTCCTCTCACCTTTTCCCTTCGCCTTTGGACTTCATTGCACAACACATCAGCTGTCTGTGACCAGATGAAAAAAACTTTCCAAAACAAACCTTCATTTCATAACCGCTACACACAACCTACATCATTGTCACCAAATTAGCTAAAGTAACGTCATAGTCAACGTAGCTAATAATACTAATGTGTTTATGAGGAACAGTGTACAGTCAGTAAGCAGTTAAGCAGTTACACCGGCGGGCACGGGGGCAATAAATGAGTAAATGAATAGGATAAACTAGCTAGCTGCATTTGCTAGCTAAGTAAGGGAAAGCGATTTTTTTTTATAGCTAGCTAGCTGTCTCTCTCACTCCTCCATTTTTTAAGAAATGTATTGTTCAAACCTGTTCAACTATTGTATTTTTCTCTCTTTGAGTCAACTACTCAACTCATTTTATGCGGTTGGAGGATGTCATAATTACTGTATAAGTCTATGGAACGGAGCCTCCTAGATTTTGTATTGAAGTCAATGTACCCAGAGGAGGACGGAAGCTAGCTGTCCTCCAGCTACACCATGGTGCTACCCTATAGAGTGCTGTTAAGGCTACTGTTGACCTTCATTGCAAAACAGTGTGTTTTAATCAATTATTCGGTGACGTGAATATATTTTATACAGTTTTATCTAAAAAGGATAACTTTTAAATGTTTCAATATTTGAATTTTTATGAAAATCACTGGAGGAGGATTGTCCTTCCCTTCCTCCTGTGAGGAGCCTCCACTGGTTTAGACATGTAATCAGAGGAGGGATTAAAGTGAAATGGACCTCTATTCCCTACTGTATGTTAAAGGTCTAATTTGATGTATTGAAAGCCTTGCCAGTATCTACCACAAAACGTTCTATTATGGTTAGAGTGTGGTTATCCCCATGGTTATTTTGCATTCGACCTTTCTACACGTCTGGGAATGTTGCAGGATAGTTGCTTGTTATATTTTCTTGGTATGTCATTACTTTAACATAACTTTTTCCACATTCTCACATGGTAGCATTTAATTCGATGTTTGGTAATATCCTAGAAACGTTCTCAAAATAGTGTGACATAGGTAATGTTCTCAAATAGTTCAGAGAACTTAAAAAAAGGTGGAGTGTTTTATTTCATAAATAACAACTGGTGTGCTGCTTGAAGTGTGAGGGAAATCTCGAGCTTTTGCTCACCTGATACTGTATAGAATACATCATGGTAAGCTACAGACACTTTTATCTACGAAGAGAGTTATCATCTGTAATAATCACGGCTGTCTACAAGCCAACACCACTCTGGCACTCAAACTGTGTCGGACCATAAACAAACAAGAAACCGCCCACCCAGATGCAGCATTTCTGGTGGCAGTATACTTTTGTATTTGTATTAATTAAGGATCCCTATTAGCTGCTGCCATTCTACCCACAGAAAGGCATAAGGCCCTCCCTCATCCTCTCTTCATCAAATCTGACCATGACTCCATTCTCCTGCTTCCTGTTTACGAACAAAACCTCAAACGGGAAGTACCAGTGACGCTCTTAAAATGGAAGTGGTCAGATGAAGCAGACGCGAAGCTACAAGACTGTTTTGCTTGTACAGACTGGGATATCTTCCGGGATTCAGCCGATAGCATTGAGGAGTTTACCACAACAGTCACGGGCTTCATCAGTAAGTGCCTAAACGATGTCGTCCCCACAGTGACTATAAAAACGTATCCAAACCAAAAACCATGAATTACAGGCAACATCCGTGCTGGCCTAAACGCTAGAGCTACCACTTACAAGGAACAGGACATCAACATGGACACATACAAGAAAGCCCGCTATGACCTCTGACGAGACTTCAAACATGCAAAAGGACAATACAGGCTCTGACTCGTCATTTGTGACAGGGCTTGCAAATGATAACGGATTACAAAAGGAAACCCAGCCATGAGTTGCCCAGCGATGCAAAACTCCCGAACGAGCTAAATGCCTTTTATACTCGCTTTGAGGAATATAACACTGATCCTTGCGTGAAAGCCCCTGTTTTTCTGTATGACTGTGTAATCTCGCTCTCCATGGCCGACGTGAGAAAAACCTTTAAACAGGTTAACAATCACAAGGCTGCCGTACCAGATGGAATACCAGGGCGCATTCTGAAAGCATGCACAGACCAGCTGGCAAGTGTCTTCACAAACATTTTCAATCTCTCCTTGTCGCAGTCTGTCATCCCAACATATTTCAAGCAGACCACCATTGTCCCTATCCCCAAGAGCTCCAAGGTAACCTGCCTAAATGACTATCGTCCTGAAGCACTCTGTTCATGACACACATCAACACCATCATTCCAGACACCCTAGACCAACTTCAATTCGCATACCGCCCCAACAGATCCATAGATGATGCAATTTAAATTGCACTTCACACTGCCCTCTCCCACCTGGACAATAGGGGAAATAACTTGAGAATACTGTTCATAGACTACAGCTCAGCGTTCAACACCACATTCTCAGAATGTTATTTAATTACCTTTAAATAACCTATAATTTTCCTTCTCAGAGCATTACTGAAACTTCTCAGGGAAACATTCAAGGATCTCAAGTGAAATGTTCACAGTACCTGCAACCTATAAACAAATGTTGCCAGAACAGTCCAGAATGTTGTCTTTTGTTCTCAGAATGTTTAAAAAACATGACATTTGACCGGTCAAGAAACTTGAGGGCTATGTTCCCACAACAAACTGAAACCAAAAACACACGTTCTCACAAGTTCCAAGGAACCATATGTGCTAGCAGGGTAGCTAGGAATAAACTCGTCATACCTGGTACGCTTGAGCACAATAAATGTATAGCCAGAGACCGGGTGGATCTTCAATTGGAGATAATAAAATCTTGCCTGTGTGCCTTCCAACCTGCTGTTCGATTCTCATTGCACAGGGCCTGCATTATCCATTGGAGCTTGATGATCTATCTATCTATCACACTACAATTACCAAGCACCGGAAACCTGCAGCCTCTCATAGCCATTCAGGCATTTTAGGCTATGCCTATGATGACTGCTCATTTAGCTCAATACCAAGGGCTAGAGCAGGTATAAAATAATCAAATCATTACTGTGTACAGTACAACCAAATATTGACTTTAGTCTACAGCCCTGGAGCATCATTATGTAACAGCGAATTGATGGATCTCCTGAGAAGGAATTATATGGTCTGGTAATGCATCGCTCAAAGCGTCAGCTGAGGACTTTCATTTTCTTGTTGTGCAATTATACCCTTTCATTTATTTCACTGTAATATACCCCTTGGTATTTCACCAATTTAATGATATGGTGATAGGTGAGAAACATAACTAAACAACATAATGATACTGTGATACATTTATTTAAAAAACAAAAGGTGCTATCTAGAATCTAAAAGGGTTCTTCGGCTGTCCCCGTAGGAGAACCCTTTGAAGAACCATTTTTGTTCCAGGAAGAACCCTCAGAGTGTTCTCCAAGGAACCCAATAGGGTTCTACCTACATTTACATACATTTTAGTCATTTAGCAGATGCTCTTATCCAGAGTGACTTACAGTAGTGAATGCATACATTTCATACATTTTTTTCCGTACTGGTCCCCCGTGGGAAGAGAAACACCTGGAACCAAAAAGGCTTACCATATGGGAACAGCCGAAGAACCCTTTTGGAACCCATTTTTCTAAGATTTCCATGTCTGTGGGGCACAGTATCATGTTCAGTAACTCCAGGGTACACTTAAACTGGAAAGTTTGGTCCCCTCTGGTGGCTTCAAAGGTGTTAATTAGGCCACCTGCTCATAGAGGACTGCACTTGTATTGTTTGATAGTTTCTTTCTTTAAATATGCATATTGTGTTATGTACAGTATGTTGTTTGCAGGGCTCACTTGTAAAAGAGACCTGGGTCTCATGTGACTCCCTGTATAAGCAAACCCGGCGCCAGGATAAAGTGACCAAGGGAGCAGTTGAAATCGGTGAGGGGGCACAATTTTGGGAGGTTCTTACATTGGAATTATATTTAATTCTGATTATTTATTTAATTTTTTATTTAACTAGGCAAATCACTTAAGAACAAATTCTTATTTACAATGACGGCCTACCCCGGCCAAACCCGGACGTTGCTATACCACAATAAACATAAAGTTCAATGCTGAGACTCTGAGACCATTGAGTGCTTTAGAAGTAACAGGTTGGGGCAAAATCTGTAACCCATCTCAGCTGCACTGTATCAGCACAATGGACAGCACCCTACACAGCAAAGCAAGAACTATTTGTCAATGAATTTAAGATACAAGATAGATAGGGTAATTAACTTAGAACCAAAGGATTTGCTAGGCAGGCATTAAGCAATGAGCATTTTAAATGCACTGCACTGTGGAAATTAAAACGAGTTGTATTCGCCTGCATTCACATAGGCGGTTGGTAATATCAATAGCATGCTTCCAGCTAGAATAGCCGCCTTGGGTGAAGGCCTAGTCTGCGCTAGCATCGGACCCACTAGCACAGAGGCTGCTGCCTACATACAGACTTGAAATCATTGGCCACTTTAATAAATGGAGCACTAGTCACTTTAATAATGCCACTTTCATAATGTTTACATATCTTGCATTACTCATCTCATATGTATGTATTCTATACAATCTATTGCATCTTAGCCAATGCCGCTCGGACATTTCTCATCCATATATTTATATTCCATTCCTTTACTTAGATGTGTGTGTTAGGTATTTGTTGTGGAATTGTTAGATATTACTTGTTAGATATTGCTGCACTGTTTGAACTAGAAGCACAAGCATTTCACTATATTCGCAATAACATCTGCTAACCATGTGTATATGACCAATAACATTTTATTTTATTTGATAACTTTCGACATGGGAACAAAAATGCCGCATCTGCTGTAACCGAGTATTTCAGCCACTTTCTTCCTATGAACCAGTAGGTATTAAATCGGCGTTTTTGGACATAAAACCTGCCGCTAGGGTAGGATTCTAAGGTAACCTGGATCCTCGGGAACAGGAGGAGGTGGAGGGCGCTCTGGAGCTATTATCCTGGCGGCACTTGTGGAAGTGGGGGTGGGCTCTTCAAACGGAGCTGGCTGGAGTTCTGAAGCATCATCGCTGCTGGGCTTGGCGGCGGCCTCGGTTTATGTCCATCGTGGCAGTAGTAGATCAGCTAGTTAGAGCTAATTAGGCTAATAACATTTACGCCTTTTACAGCTAGTTGGAAGCTAAATCAACTCTGTATTG
Organism: Salmo trutta; assembly: GCF_901001165.1. NCBI lineage: Eukaryota > Metazoa > Chordata > Actinopteri > Salmoniformes > Salmonidae > Salmo > Salmo trutta. The sequence continues at coordinate 27,555,966 of NC_042984.1, read as the reverse complement.
GTGGGGCGTGAAGCAGAGTTGAGTGAAGCCGCTTGAAATGTAAACTTGACCCCGTCCTCATAAATCAAGATCAAATATTACAGGCGGAGGCGTATCTTGTTATTCATGTGACCTACCACAGATGAGCAGCGCTTTTTATGGAAACCCAAAGGAGTCAAACCTAACCGCCCAGTGGCATTCCATAGCCCCTTACACACACTCCACTGCGCGCTATGTCCATTGAGCTGATACAGTGCAGCGGAGATACAGATTTCGCACCAACCTGTCACTCAATCATTTAAACTTTTTTGCTATTTTTACACAGGGACATAAAACTAAAACTCAAATGACACAACTTTCAACTGAGAGGGCTAAGCCACCCCCTCTCCTCGTGGAACCCGGCCCGTGTATAAAGGAGGATAGTAGACATGGGTGAATTTACATGTATCCACCACTAAAGACTGAGGAAACTAGACATGAGAAAATAAATTACCCTGAGAATGTAAGTGAATAAAAACGCAATCAAAAACCTTCATATGCGGCATCGGATACGTACATTAATCCATAAATACGAAATTCATTATAAATATATAGGCTATATCTTAAATGACTGTGTTTTCATGAATTTTATTATATATCTTGACTTCCAGTAAAAACAGAAAAAATTGATAGGGAAAGCAGAAATTAACTTTACTTTCCCAGTGTATACAAAACATGATTTCAATGTTCTTTTTGTTCCCAAAACCTCTGAAGGATTGATTTCAATGTTCTTTTTGTTCCCAAAACCTCCCAGGGATTGATTTCAATTAATGTCTCTAGTACAGACATTACTGCACAAAGTAATTTGATGTCAGTGGAGAAGCTGTCCACTCCACACCTTATGCCCCTGAGCTTAAAAGAGCATGCACTGGATGAACATCAAAGCTGGTGCCTGCAACCAAGGCATTTCTATTGGTTTTTTCTTTTGATCTGAAGGAAAGGGATGCAAAGTGCTCCAACCTAACTGTGTAATTGAAATTGAAATGTGACTCCATGTTTTCCTGTATTTAAAAAATAACAAAGTAATAGCTTTTGTCATGACTCCTCTTAAAAAATGAAACAACATCAAAGAGACGGCTAAAATTGTTTAATCATTCCTTTGCAAGGAGAGCATATATACTGAACAAAAATATAAATGCGACAATGGTCCCATGTTTCATGAGCTGAAATAAAATATCCCAGAAATATTCCATACACACAAAAGCTTATTTCTCTCAAATGTTGTGCACAAATTTGCTTACATCCCTGTTAGTGAGCATTTCTCCTTTGTCAAGATAATCCATGCATCTGACAGGTGTGGCATATCAAGAAGCTGATTAAACAGCATGATCATTACACAGGTGCACCTTGTGCTGGGGACAATAAAAGGCCACTCTAAAATGTGCAGTTTTGTCACACAACACAATGCCACAGATGTCTCACGTTTTGAGGGAGCATGCAATTGGCATGCTGACTACAGACCTGTTGCCAGAGAATTTAATGTTAATTTCTCTACCATAAGCTGCCACCAACATCGTTTTAGAGAATTTGGCAGTACGTCCAACTGGCCTCACAACCGCAGACCATGTGTAACCACGCCAGCCCAGAACCTCCACATCCGGTTGCTTCACTTGCGGGATTGTCTGAGACCAGCCATCCGGACAGCTGATGAAAGTGTGGGTTTGCACAACCAAAGAATTTCTGCAAAACGGTCAGAAACCGTCTCAGGGAAGCTCATTTGCTTGCTTGTCATCCTCATCAGGGTCTTGAACCAATTGCAGTCCGCTGTCATAAATGACTTCAGTGAGCAAATGCTCACCTTCGATGGCCACTGGCACACTGGAGAAGGGTGCCAGTGGCCATGAATCCCGGTTTCAACTGTATGGGGCAGATGGCAGACAGCATGTATTGCGTCGTGTGGGCGAACGGTTTGCTGATGTCAATGTTGTGAACAGAGTGCCCCATGGTGGCAGTGTGGGTTATTGTATGGGAAGGTAAGTAAGCTACGAACAACGAACACAATTGCATTTTATCAATAGCAAATTGAATGCACAGAGATACCATGATGAAATCCTGAGGCCTATTGTCGTGCCATTCATCACCTCATGTTTCAGCATGATAATGCACAGACCCATGTTTCAATGATCTGTACACAATTCTTAGAAGCTGAAAATCTTCCAGTTCTTCCATGGCCTGCATACTCACCTGACATGACACCCATTGAGAATGTTTGAGATGCTCTGGATCAACGTGTACAACAGCATGTTCTAGTTCCCGCCAATATCCCGCAACATTCCATAGAAAACAATTAACAGCCTGATCAAATCTATTCAAAGGAGATCTGTCACTCTGTATGAGGCAAATGCCGGTCACAACAGACACTGACTGGTTTTCTGATCCACGCCCTTACCTTTTTTTTAAGGTATCTGTGACCAACAGATGCATATCTGTATTCCCAGTCATGTGGAATCCATAGATTAGGGCCTAATGAATATATTTAAATTGACTGATTTACTTATATGAACTGTAACTCAATAAAATCTTTGAAATTGTTGCATGTTGCATTTATTTTTGTTCCGTGTACATGCTCTAACTAACTAAACTTGCTAGTTTGCCTGTCTGTAAAGACAGTATTGTGTGACAGTGTTCTTTTATTGTCCCCAACACAAGTTGCACCTGATCATACTGTTTAATCAGCTTCTTAATATGCCACACCTGTCAGGTGGATGGATTATCTGGGCAAAGGAGAAATGCTCTCTAACAGATTATGTAAACAGATTTGTGACCAAATTTGAGAGAAATGAGCTTTTAAAAAATTCTGGGATCTTTCATTTTAGCTCATGAAACATGGAACCAACGCTTTACATGTTGCGTTTATATTTTTGATCAGTATAGAATAGGCGCTTGGCAGTATACCATATACAGGTATACTGTATACCGGGGTCACTAAATGTTTGCCAAATCAAATCAAACTTTATTTGTCACATGCGCCGAATACGACAAGTGTAGACCTTACCGTGAAATGCTTACTTACAAGCCCTTAACCAACAGTACCGTTCAAGAGGAGTTAAGAAAATATTTACCAATTACAAAAGTAAAAAATTATACAAAGTAATACAATAACATAACAATGACGAGGCTGTATACAGGGGGTACCGGTACCGGTACCGAGTCAGTGTGCGGGGGTACAGGTTAGTTGAGGTCATTTGTACATGTAGGTAGGGGTGAAGTGACTATGCATAGATAATGCCAGCTAAATATCTTATAACTATTAATTTAACTGTCTAAAATGTGCTAAATGCTCTGCAGACGTGCATTTGGTTTGCAAATTTAGTATCTAGTTAGCTATCTAGCTAAGTGGTTAGCTTCTTCCAAAATCAAGCATTCACTCAGTAACAGCAGAGAGTCCCCTACTGGATGAAGAGCTTTGATGGCTAATATTTGTTTTGTGATTGCAGCAAACTGTGAGTAGCATTTTTGAGTTATGTGTATACTTATATAGTTTAGGTCAGAAACTGTACAAAATGTTTGCGGTGCGCTCATTAGCATTTAGTTAGCATTCTCTATGGGATTGTACATCTACTTGTTAGCATTGCTAACCTTCGGATAACATAGTATCAGCGGGGTTTGAAAACAATGCCCCTTGTGCTCAGTGCTGATATTACTGAATATCCCGGTAAGGTCAGGATGAAGGTATGACCATCTGGATACCGCCCAAGCATAGTATAGAACCTCGCACATGATTGACTGACTGACATTAGAAAAACGTATGCAGGCACCCGAAAAGTACTTTTTTTCTAATCACGGATAATTACAAAAAATATATTGTATCCAGAAAATTGCCCATATCCATTGTGATTCTTGTTTTGTCCGACTACTCGGCATACCCCTAGGGGCTCCATTGTTTCATCGCCCCCAACTCGTTCAAAGGATCATCGTTTGAGACTGAAAAGCCTTATATGGATTTACCATGCAATGCATGCTTCCAGTAGGATGCACAGCCAACAACTATGGTTTGCATGCCCTGCCGAAGGACCCTGTCATGCAGAATAGGTGGTTGGAGTTCGTTGGTCCCCAGTGATGGTGAGTATACCAGTAGCCAGACCATAGACTGTTACTTATGTATCTGGTTATGTATATTTTGATAACCATTATCACTATCATCGCTAGCATAGCTGATGTTAGCTAGCTAGCTACCAACTAGCTAGCTAGCTACATAGCTAGCTGGCTAATGTTAGCCCAGTAGCGGTGTGTGGGTAAAACCACTAGGGAAGCTAATCCAAGCCAATAAAAAAGCCATATTACAACTCATGTTGTGATATTTGCATTGTTTGCTCTATACGGATCAATGGGCAGCTACAAGAACGAAGGAGGGAGAGGAGGTCTGATCCCAGTCACTCCCACTCGTCCACTGCTCCCACCTCACCTCCAAGGAATCCTGGAAGTTCTCGATGTCCACCTTCCCGAGAGAATCCGAGGTCACCCGAGTGCCCAAGGGAATCACAGAGGGTGGGTGAGTCGCATCCTCCAGAGCCCAAGCTACTGGGAAGGGCTAGATTATCTCCGGATGAACGTTTACGCAGGTTGAGCACCAGGACCTGTCTGTATTGCACGACGACAGGACATTATATTTCCACCTGTCCATTAAAAAGACCAGGCTGACCAGTAGTTACGAGTACTCTGGTGAGTTGTACAGGGAATTTCCAATCTCCCATTACTCGTGCCCCTCTCCATGCCACCCTGTTGTGGGGTGACGAAGCCAAATCTCTCCAGATGCTCATTGATTCTGGGGCCAACGAGAGCTTTATCGACGCTACCTTGGTGTCAGAGCTGGGAATCTCCACTCAAGCCCTCTCCTTTCCCATGGACGTCAGAGTGCTGGATGGGCCTTAATGGCATCATGGTTAAAAACGTTAACCTCTACCACTCAACTCCTCCGCCGTCGAAACTCTTCAGGGAGTGACCATCTTCTCTAGGTTGGACCTTTGGAACACCGACCATCTGGTTTGAATACGGGAAGGAGACAATGAGTACTTGGTTATGCCATTCGGATTGACCAACGCTCCCGCTGTGTTCCGGGCCCTGGTCAACGATGTGCTCCGGGACATGCTGAACCGGTTTGTGTTTGTCTATCTCGATAGCATCTTTCCCATTCAGTTCAAGAGCACGTCCTGCACGTCCGACAGGTCCTTCAGCATCTCCTGGAAAACCAGCTTTTTGTTAAAATGTGAAATTCCATCGCTCCACCATCTCCTTCCTAGGATACGTCATTGCTGCAGGACATATACAGATGGATCCAGACAAGGTGAGAGCGGTGGTGGATTGTCCTCAACCCACATCCAGAGTGCAGCTGCAATGTTTCCTGGGATTTTCTAACTTCTACCTCTGCTTTTTCCGGATTTACTCAGCATCCACCTCTCCCAAGGATCAATTCACGTGGTCTCCAGCAGCTGACCGGGCGTTCTCGGACCTCAAACATCGAAATCACTATCTGAGGTAGACTCCTCAGATGTCGGAGTGGGGGCCATCCCACCCAAGCGTTCTGCCCAGGACCAAAAGCTGCACCCCTGCACTTTTCTCTCCCATCGTCTTACCCCTGCTGGAAGGAACTATGATGTGGGAAATCGAGAACTCCTCGCCGTCAAGATGGCGTTGGAGGACTGGAGGCACTGGTTTGCGGGGGCGAAACACCCATTTGTAGTGTGGACTGACCATAAGAACCTGGAATATCTCTGCACTGCCAAGTGCCTCAACTCTAGGCAGGCTTGTTGGGCCCTGTTATTCACCCGTTTCAATTTCACTCTCTTCTACCGCCCGGGGTCCAAGAATGTAAAGCCTGACACACTCTCACGTTTGTATAGCCCCGCTGCTACACCGTTTGACCCCGAGACCATCCTCCTACCTCCTGCCTGTCTAGCGTCTGCACACATCTGGGGTATAGAGTGACCTGGTCCGTAAGGTGCAGCGTTCCCAGCCGGATGTTTATCCCAGACTCTGCCCATTCCCCTGTCCTGGAATAGGCACATTCCTTGAGAATGACCTGCCATCCAGGCTCCCGTCGGACCCTGGCTTTCATCCGACGACGCTTTTGGTGGCCTTCCATCGTTCCTGACGTCTCCGCATTCGTTGCTGCCTGCACAGTGTGTGCACAAAATAAGACTCAGCGGCAAGCTCCGGCTGGCCTTCTTCAACCACTCCCTGTTCCTCACCGCCCCTAGTCCCATATATCCCTGGACTTTGTTTCTGGTCTTCCTCCATCAGATGGAACACCAAGATCCTGACGGTGGTGGATAGGCTTTCTAAAGCCACCCATTTTATTCCCCTTCCCAAGTTACCCTCAGTCAAGGAGACGGCCCAGCTCATGGTGCAGCACGTATTCCGGATCCATGGACCTCTGGTCGATCGTTCTCGTCCCGGTTCTGGAAGGCATTCTGCACCCTCATTGGGTTGTCTGCCAGCCTGTCCTCTGGTTTTCACTCCCAAACTAATGGCCAGTCAGAGCGAGCCAATCAGGACCTGGAGACGGCTCATTGTTGCCTCGTCTCCGCCAACCCCACCACCTGGAGCCAGCAACTTGTGTGGGTGGAATACGCCCGTAACACCCTTCCCTGCTTGGCCACTGGTCTCTCACCTTTTGAGTGTTCCTTGTGATATCAGCCCACACTCTTCCCTGGGCAAGAGGAAGAAGTCAGCATAGCCTCTGCCCACCACCTCATAAGATTGCCTGCTGTTGTTGTTCGAGAGATGTACAGTTTTCAGCCGAACATGAAGCATAGAGAAGACCAGCAAGGGGGCCCTAATCAGCATTATGCAGGCATGCACGATGAAATCCTGTGACTAGTGATGTCTGGCCGCCCAATAACCTGCCCACTTCACCCCATCACCTCCTCCCTTCTCCAGACCGGTTCAGGAGAACTTCTCCCATTCCTCACTTCCCGAATAAACTCATCCCTGACCACTGGCTGCGTCCCCTCTGACTTCAAGATGGCCAGGGTCGCTCCCCCCTCAAGAAACCAATAGTTGACCCCTCTGATGTCAAAAACTACAGAAAGCTACCACCCCAACAAATCCACAGATGACGCAATCTCAATCGCACTCCACACTGCCCTTTCCCACCTGGACAAAAGGAACACCTATGTGAGAATGCTGTTCATTGACTACCGCTTAGCGTTCAACACCATAGTGGCCACAAAGCTGCAAAAGTTCTACAGCTGCACCATCGAGAGCATCCTGACCAGTTGCATCACCGCCTGGTATGGCTTCCTGATATCCAGGACCTATATACTAGGCGGTGTCAAAGAAAAGCCCTCTCTGCTACTGCACAGCAATTGGTACTGGAGTGCCAAGTCTAGGACCAAAAGGCTCCGTAACAGCTTCTACCTCCAAGCCATAAGACTGCTGAACAACTAAACTAATCAAATGGCCACCCGGAATATTACATTGACCAACCTCCCCCTCCCCCCTTTGTTTTTATATTGCTGCTACTCACTGTTTATTATCTATGCATAGTCACTTTACAAATTACCTTGACTAACCTGTAACCCTGCACATTGACTCGGTACCGGTAGCCTCAGTATATAGCCTTGTTATAGTTATGTATATTTATTGTGTTACTTTTTGATTGATTAGATTTTTTTTTACTTTAGTTTATTTAGGAAATATTTTCTTAACTCCATTCTTGAACTGCATTGTTGGTTAAGGGCTTGTAAGTAAGCATTTCACGCTAAGGTCTACATCTGCTGTATTCGGTGCATGTGACAAATAATATTTGATTCGATTCTTTCTTTTCTAAAATACTTGAGCGCGATATCTCTGACCAATCCTGTGTCACAGAGGCTCTGCTCTGCCAAAGCTGACTTGCTCTCCTCTATTCTCATCCTCTTAGATCTATCTACTGCCTTCCACACCATGAACCAACAGATCCTCCTCTCCACCCTCTCAGGGTTGGGCATCTCAGGATCTGCACACTCCTGGATGTCATCCTATTCTGTGACGTGCTCAGTTTTTTGGCGGCATGAAGCTTTCATTAGACCAATGAAATTGCCGAACGGGTTAAGGTCAAACAACTTTTTGTTTACTGTTTAGATTAAATTGAGCGCTCTCAAACTTCCCATCATTCTGATTACGGTAGTCATTGTGTCACCCTCATCATGGCAAAGACACGGAGAAATGCATATGATGCAGCTTTCAAGTTGAAGGCGATTGATCTGGCTGTTGGAAAAGGATATAGAGCTGCTGCACGGGAGCTTGGTCTTAATGAGTCGATGGTAAGACGTTGGAAACAGCAGCGTGAGGAATTGACTCAGTGCAAAAAGACAACTAAAGCTTACTGCAAATGTTTTATTTTTTGTTACAAGCCATGTTTCGTTAAAGCCTATGTATTTTTGTTACAAGCCGTGTTTCGTTAAAGCCTGTGTAAAGTTCATTTGTTTCAATGTACCGGTAGGCACCTGCGGCTTAAAGACATGTGCGGCTTATTTATGTTCAAAATATATATATTTTTTTTATTCAGTGGGTGCGGCTTATATTCAGGTGCGCTTAATAGTCCGGAAATTACGGTAGTCTCTCCTATCATTGCTATGCGGATGACACTCAACTATTCTTCTCTTTCCCCCCTTCTGACAGCCAAGTGTCTGCACGCATCTCTATGTGCCTTTCAGACATCTCAGCTTGGATGTCGGCCTACCACCTCAAGCGCAACTTCGACAAGACGGAGCTGCTCTTCCTCCTGGGAAAGTGCCTGTTCCAAGACCTCTTCATCACAGTTGACCACTCCACAGTGTCCCCCTCCCAGTGTGCAAAGAATGATCGTGATCCTGGACAACACACTGTCATTCTCTGCAAATATCAAAGCAGTAACTCGTGCCTGCAGGTTTATGCTCTACAACATTTGTAGAGTACAACCTTTCCTCACACAGGAAGCGGAGCAGGTCATAATCCAGGCACTTGTCATCTCCCGTCTAGACGACTACAACTCTCTGTTGACTGGGCTCCCCGCTTGTGCCATCAAACCCCTGCAACTTATCCAGAATGCTACTGCCCAGGTGATGATGAACCTTCCTAAGTTCTCCCATGTCACCCCGCTCCTCTGCACACTCCACTGGCTTCCAGTTGAAGTTTGCATCATTTTCAAGACCCTGGTGTTTGCCTACGGAGCAGTAAAGGGAACTACACCTCCTTACCTTCAGGCTATGCTCAAACCCTACATCCCAACCAGCGCACTCTGTTCATCCACCTCTGGTCTCTAAAAAATGCAGTTTGCCACGAGCACTGACTTTGCTGATAAATACTTTGTTGAGAGAAAATGCAGTTGATACGATTGTGATGTGTTGTCTTACCTAGCTATCTTAAGATAAATGCACTAATTGCAAGTCACTCTGGATAAGAGTGACTAAAATATAAATGTAATGCCCTTGCTGTGGGCCACATGTTGGGAAGTATCCAGCCAGCAACCTTCCACTGTCAGAAGCAACAGCTTTCACAGGCTCATCATTTGTACAAATACAGAAGGTAACCCACTTCATTACTTTGATACATTTGATAACCCAATTGTGAAACATAATTTATGTAAACTGACATGATTTTTTAAAAATAATTCCACTTCTTAGATGCATATAATGTCCAGGGCATGACCTAGCCTGGTGGAAACAGCCTGATTGCTGTGTTCACCATTGTATTTCACTTCACATTTTATGATATCTGAAGTGAAATAGAAAGGTGAGTGCAGTGATCAGGTTGGTGTGACACTAATGCCTCAACTCTGCCTATTTCTACAGATGGACTGGAGATGATTTTGCCAGACAGCAGCCTGTCGTTTGATGGGGAGACCATAATTAGGTATGTTTTATCTGACCTGTTCAAACTTCAACATAGTACCTTTTTGTGTGTCAGATGTTACCTATCCTGCCGGTCATCTGGTAATAGAACAGTGACGTATGTGTGTCTGTGTTTACAGAAGCATGCATGAAACTTGCAAGATGATGTGATGAAGTCCAGATTGACAGATGGGCTTGATACTGATGTCTTTGGAGAGAGACCTAGCACTCTGCAATAGCATGTTACTAGACACAACTTTTATTGTATTTTTTTATTATTGAATCAGAAGGTGTGACCACTCTGACATGTTTGCCAAGGTGGCCCCATTACCACCAGACAAAATTCTGATAGGCACAGTATCTGTATGCGCTGGGAATGCCAGTGACAGATGCACATTGTTGTATTAGCAGAACAGTGCTTCTATGTTATTATGCAGAAAAAATGTATGAAATGTATGCATTCACTACTGTAAGTCGCTCTGGATAAGAGCGTCTGCTAAATGTAATGTAAATGTATGTCACGTCCTGGCCAGTATAAGGGTTAATTGTCATTTTAGTTTGGTCAGGACGTGGCAGAGGGTATTTGTTTTATGTGGTTCAGGGTGGTGTGTTAGTTAGGAGGGCGTTTGATTTATTATTTCCGGGTTTTGAGTTATGGTCTATGTTGATGTATTTCTATGTGTAGTCTGGTTGATCTATTTCTATGTTGAGTTAATTGGGGTGGACTTCCAATTGAAGGCAGCTGTGTGGTGTTGCCTTTGATTGGAAGTCCTATATTAGTTGGGTGTGTTTGTCTGTGTATTTGTGGGAGATTGTTTCTTGTCTAGCGTATGTGAGCCTGAGAAGACTGTCGGTAGATCGTGAGTTTGTTTTGTTTTGTTGTTTTGTGTTCATTTTGTGTTAATAAATGTTCAAAATGAACAACCACAGTCCTGCTGCATTTTGGTCCTCCTTCACCGACGACAACCGTGACAGAATCTCCCACCAAACCAGGACCAAGCAGCAGAGGAACGAGGAGGAAGGATGGACATGGGCCGAGTTAAGGAGGAGCGTTTCCAGGGCGATGGAAGAGTTTAGGAAATTCGAGAGGCAGCCCCAATAATTTTTTTGGGGGGGGCACAAGGGCAGTTTTGCGGGGCAAGAATGGAGCCCCAGGCCAGCTCCCCGCACTAGCCTGGAGGTACGTGTTCCCAGTCTGGTACGTCCAGTACCAGCACCACGCACCAGGCTTCAAGTGCGTCATCCCAGTCAAGAGTCGCCAGAGCTGCCCGCCAGTCAACAGTCGCCAGAGCTGCCCGCCAGTCAATAGTCGCCAGAGCTGCCCGCCAGTCAACAGTCGCCAGAGCTGCCCGCCAGTCAACAGTCACCAGAGCTGCCCGCCTATTCAACAGTCGCCGGAGCTGCCCGCCAGTCAACAGTCGCCAGAGCTGCCCGCCAGTTAACAGTCGCCAGAGCTGCCCGCCAGTCAACAGTCGCCAGAGCCGCCCGCCAGTCGTAAGTCACCAGAGCCGCCCGCCAGTCGTAAGTCGCCAGAGCCGCCCGCCAGTCGTACGTCGCCAGAGCCGCCCGCCAGTCGTACGTCACCAGAGCCGCCCGCCAGTCGTACGTCACCAGAGCCGCCCGCCAGTCAGGAGTCGCCAGAGCTGCCCGCCAGTCAACAGTCGCCAGAGCTGCCCGCCAGTCAATAGTCGCCAGAGCTGCCCGCCAGTCAACAGTCGCCAGAGCTGCCCGCCAGTCAACAGTCACCAGAGCTGCCCGCCTATTCAACAGTCGCCGGAGCTGCCCGCCAGTCAACAGTCGCCAGAGCTGCCCGCCAGTTAACAGTCGCCAGAGCTGCCCGCCAGTCAACAGTCGCCAGAGCCGCCCGCCAGTCGTAAGTCACCAGAGCCGCCCGCCAGTCGTAAGTCGCCAGAGCCGCCCGCCAGTCGTACGTCGCCAGAGCCGCCCGCCAGTCGTACGTCACCAGAGCCGCCCGCCAGTCGTACGTCACCAGAGCCGCCCGCCAGTCAGGAGTCGCCAGAGCCGCCCGCCAGTCAGGAGTCGCCAGAGCCGCCCGCCAGTCAGGAGTCGCCAGAGCCGCCCGCCAGTCAGGAGTCGCCAGAGCCGCCCGCCAGTCAGGAGTCGCCAGAGCCGCCCGCCAGTCAGGAGTCGCCAGAGCCGCCCGCCAGTCAGGAGTCGCCAGAGCCGCCCGCCAGCCAGGAGTCGCCAGAGCCGCCCGCCAGCCAGGAGCCGCCAGAGCCGCCCGCCAGCCAGGAGCCGCCAGAGCCGCCCGCCAGCCAGGAGCCGCCAGAGCCGCCCGCCAGCCAGGAGCCGCCAGAGCCGCCCGCCAGCCAGGAGCCGCCAGAGCCGCCCGACTGCCAGGAGCCGCCAGAGCGGCCCGACTGCCCCGAGCCGCCAGAGCGGCCCGACTGGCCAGAGCGGCCCGACTGCCCCGAGCTGCCAGAGCGGCCCGACTGCCCCGAGCGGCCCGACTGCCCCGAGCTGCCCGACTTCCCCGAGCTGCCAGAGTGGCCCGACTGCCCCCCGGCGATGCCAGAGTGGCCCGACTGCCTGGAACGGCCAGAACCGGAGTCACCTCCAGATATAGGTGGGTTGGGGAGGGGGGGTGTAGCACAGTGCCGCCGTTGACGGCAGCCACCCTCCCTTCCCTCCCTTTAGTAGGGGGGGAATTTTTGTTTTGTTGTTGTTTGGGGTTGTTTTTCTTAAGGTGCTTCCGGGGTTAGCACCTTTAAGGGGGGGTACTGTCACGTCCTGGCCAGTATAAGGGTTAATCGTCATTTTAGTTTGGTCAGGACGTGGCAGAGGGTATTTGTTTTATGTGGTTCAGGGTGGTGTGTTAGTTAGGAGGGCGTTTGATTTATTATTTCCGGGTTTTGAGTTATGGTCTATGTTGATGTATTTCTATGTGTAGTCTGGTTGATCTATTTCTATGTTGAGTTAATTGGGGTGGACTTCCAATTGAAGGCAGCTGTGTGGTGTTGCCTTTGATTGGAAGTCCTATATTAGTTGGGTGTGTTTGTCTGTGTATTTGTGGGAGATTGTTTCTTGTCTAGCGTATGTGAGCCTGAGACTGTCGGTAGATCGTGAGTTTGTTTTGTGTTAATAAATGTTCAAAATGAACAACCACAGTCCTGCTGCATTTTGGTCCTCCTTCACGGACAACAACCGTGACAATGTAAAGGGTGTTTATTCTACATTGACCTGTTCCTACATTTGAAAGTGATCAAAACACTTAGTTTAGAATATCTACATGAATTCAGCAATTGCATTCTTCTCATGTTATTCTGTAGGCTACCTATTCAAAGCTTCCTTCGGCCTCTCACCATACATCTGCCTGTAGTTATTGAACTCAATCTGCAAGAGGTTTCTTTTTGTGATTGAGTGGGGGGAAACAGCTTCACTCAAGGTTCTGCCAGATGAGTGTGTCTTGATGGTGGCAAGGACACACCCAAGAAATACCCACATTAAACCACACACCCAAGCCAACTCAAGTTTGGTTTCTGTCATGGCCAACCGGGTATTTCTTGAAGAGCAAGCCAAAAAACGATGCCAAATCATTTTAAGTACCAGTTTCAGTTCCACAAAGGCTTTCTGCAAAGCAATGAAGGGAGATTGAAGCTCTGAAAAAGCCTGGTCAACCATGGGGGCAGTAGCATACACAACAATGTCATCTGCATACAGGTGTTTATGTAAAAGAAAAATGCCAATGGACCAACATTGTTTATATACACAGTAAAAAGCACAGGACTTAAAATCGATCCATGTGGGATACCTTTCATAATAACAAGGACACCTGACTTAACAGCATCAGAAAAATCACATTGTGTCCTTTCTATCAAGTAATTTTCTAACCATTTACATGACGCCTGATCCATACCAATTGCAGACAGTCTTTGAATCAATAAAGAGTGGTGAACAGTATCGAAAGCTTTCGGTAATTCAATAAACAGGGCAGCCCACTGCTTTCTCCTATCCATACCACAAACAGTAATTTAACACCAAGGTTGCAGCATAGATGATGCTATGACCCGGTCTGAAACCAGACTGGTGAACACCGAGAATACATCTCATAGTTAGGAAGGATCTTAGCTGACAGTTGATAATGATTCTAAAATGTTTTCTAGGCAAGACAATTTCGAGATAGGGCAATCATTATTTAGGCTGCTTGCTCATCTCCGAAGAGGTCCGGAAGTCCCCGACGTCTGTTCTTCAGAGAGCAGCCGAAGCCACCCGAGATCCCTCGGGAATCATCTGGGACGGGCGACTCGTTCACTCTGGAGCCTATGCAACTGGAAAGAGCTAGATTATCGCCTAAGGAACGTTCACGTAGGCTGAGCTCCAACAGTTGTCTGTATTGTGGTGCTGCGGGGCATTACAAAGCCACCTGCCCAGTAAAAGACCAGGCTCATCAGTAGGTACGAGTACGCTGGTGGGCCAAACTGGGAGTTTTCTAACTCCCATTACTTATATTCCTTTTCATGTTATTCTGCTGTGGGGTGACCGGTCTAAGTCTCTCCGGGTGCTCATTGACTCTGGGGCTGATGAGAGTTTTATGGACGCTACTCTGGTATCTGAGTTATCTCCACACAACTCCTCTCCGTTCCCATGGACACCAGAGCACTGGACAGACGCTCCATTGGCAGAGTCACGCACAGCACAGTTCCCATGAATTAACCTGCGGCTATCAGGCATTCACAGTGAGTACATACAGCTTCTCCTCATTGAATCTCCTCATGGCTCCAAAGGCACAACCTCGTTATTGACTGGACCACTGGTTCTATCCTGGATTGGGTCCGTTCTGCCACTCACATTGCCTTAAGGCGGCGCAGCCTCCCCTGGGACGTCCTCCTACGGGTTTAGGTAAAGCCTCGGATTTCTCTGCCGTTCCCGCAGAGTACCAGGACCTCCTGGAGGTTATCAGCAAGGCTCATGCTACCTCCTTTCCTCGGCATCGTCCCTACAACTGCGCTGTTGACCTCCTCCCGGGCACCACACCGCCTCGAGGCTGGCTATATTCCCTGTCTGGCCCTGAGACCAAGGCCATGGAGGAGTACATTGAGGACTCTCTGGCTGCTGGGAGCATTCACCCTTCTGTCTCCCCTGCCGGTGCAGGGTTCTTCTTTGTGGAAAAGAAGGACAAGACCCTGCATTCATGTATCAACTACCGGGGCCTCAATGACATCACTGTTAAGAATCGTTACCCCCTACCACTCCTTTCCTCGGCTTTCGAACCTCTCTAGGGGGCAACCGTCTTTTCCAAGTTGGACCTTCGGAATGCCTACCACCTTGTTCGGATACGCGAAGGAGACTAGTGGAAGACGGCCTTCAACACTGCCAGTGGACACTATGAGCACCTGGTCATGCCATTTGGGCTCACCAATGCTCCCACTGTTTTCCAGGCCCTGGTCAACGATGTTCTCTGTGACATGTTGAATCATTTTGTGTTTGTCTACCTCGGCGACATCCTTGTTTTCTTCCGTTCTACCCAGGAACACATCCTTCATGTCCGACAAGTCCTTCAGCGCCTCCTGGAGAACCAGTTGTTCGTGAAAGCAAAGAAGTGCGAGTTTCACCATTCTACTCTCTCCTTTCTGGGATACGTCATAGCTGAGGGGAATGTTCAGATGGATCTTGAAAAGGTGAGAGCGGTGGTGGATTGGCCCCAACCCACATCCAGGGTGCAGCTGCAACGCTTCCTGGGGTTCATTCATATCTACCGCAGTTTCATTCGGGGCTACAGCACCCTGGTGGCTCCTCTCTCTGCACTTAAGGTACCGCTCACATTGTCCCCAGCTGTTGACAGGGCATTTGTGGACCTCAAGCATCAGCTCACTCCAGCCCCCATCCTCATCAATCCGGACCCGTCCTGTCAGTTTGTGGTTGAGGTTGACGCTTCCGACGTTGGAGTGGGGGCCGTCCTGTCCCAGCGGTCTGCCCAGGACCAAAAGCTTCATCCCTGTGCCTTCCTGTCCCATCGTCTCAACTTTGCGTAGAGAAGCTATGATGTAGGGACCCGGGAACTTCTGGCGGTCAATATGGCGGTGGAGGAGTGGAGGCACTGGCTGGAAGGGGTAGAACATCCATTTTTGGTATGGACAGACCATAAACATTTAGAATATCTCCGCACAGCCAAGCGCCTTAACTATAGGCAGGCCCGTTGGGCTCTGTTATTCACCAGGTTCAACTTCCCCATCTCCTACCGCCCAGGGTCCAAGAATGTGAAGCCGGATGCCTGTACAGTTCTGCTGCCACACCCTCTGACTCTGAGACCATCCTCCCTACCTCATGTCTTGCATCTTCAGTTGTCTTGGGTATTGAGACCCTGGTCCACAAGTCACAACGTTCCCAGCTGGACCCTGGGGGGGGCGACCCGGCTAACCGGATGTTTGTCCCTGATTTGGCCCAGTCTCAGGTCCTGGAATGGGCTCATTACGCCAGGCTTACCTGTCACCCTGGCTCTCGTCGAACCCTGGCCTTCCTCTGACAACGCTTCTGGTGACCCACTATGGTTCCCTGTGGCTCAGTTGGTAGAGCATGGTGTTTGCAACGCCAGCATGGTGTGTGCAACGCCAGGGTTGTGGGTTCAATTCCCACGAGGGGCCAGTACAAAAAAAAAAATGTATGAAATGAAATGTATGCATTCACTACTGTAAGTCGCTCTGGATAAGAGTGTCTGCTAAATGACTAAAATGTAAATGGTTCCTGACGTCTCGGCCTTTGTCGCCGCGTGCTCAGAATAAGACTGCGCAGCAAGCTCCGTCAGCCACTCCCTGTTCCTGATTGCCCCTGGTCCCACATTTCCCTGGATTTTGTAACTGGGCTGCCTCCGTCTGTTGCAACACCACTATCCTGACGGTAGTGGATAAGTTCTCTAAAACTGCCCATTTCATCCCTCTCCCCAAGTTACCTTCAGCCAATGAGACGGCACAGCTCATGGTGCAGCACGTCTTCTGAATCCAAAGAGAAGATGGCGCGGGCAGAGATGGCTGCATTGCGACTAGCTATTAGGAACCTTTGCAGTATTTTGTTTTTTTATGTACTATTTTTTACATTATTAGCTCAGGAAATGTTTTGCATCATTACATACAGCTGGGAAGAACTATTGGATGTTAGAACGGTGGTAACCTGAACTACCAGAATTACGACCAGGAATACTACTTCCCTGGAGCAGATCCTTTGTTCACTCTCCTCAGAGCAATGTAACTTATTCCAGAGGTCGACCCAAAACATTGCTGGTGGAGGAGAGGCACTCGAGGCGGCCTGCTGGTTCAACATAAGAGGTGTGCACACCACTCACAGCTTCCGAGTATATTCCTCACTAATGTTCAGTCTTTAGATAACAAAGTTGATGAGCTGAGAGCAAGGATTTCTTTCCAGAGAGACATCGGGTCGTAACTGTCGGAGTCGGTAAAGCCAACAGGATTCTCAGTACATCGCGCAGATAGGAATAAATATCTCTCCGGAAAGCAGAAGGGCGGAGGGGTGTGTTTCATGATTAACGTCTCATGGTGTAATTCTAGGAACATACAGGAACTCAAGTCCTTTTGTTCACCCGACCTAGAATACCTCACAATTAAATGCCGACCATAATATCTCCCAAGAGAATTCTCCTCCGTCATCGCCACAGCCATTTACATCCCACCTCAAGCTGAAACCTTGACGGCCCTCAAAGAACTTCACTGGACTTTATGCAAACTGGAAACCACATGTTCTGAGGCTGCATTTTTGTAGCTGGGGATTTTAACAAAGCAAATCTGAGGACTAGGCTGCTGAAGTTCTATCAACATATCAACTGTCCTACTTGTGCTACTAAGACTCTCGACCATTGCTATTAACATTTACGGAATGCTTACAAGGCCCTGCCCCCGCCCTCCTTTCGTCAAATCTGACCGCGACTCCATCTTGCTCCTTCCATCCTATAGGCAGAAACACAAACAGGAAGTGCCCGTGCTTCGAACTGTTCAACACTGGTCTGACCAATCGGAATCCACGTTTCAGGATTGTTTTGATCACGTGGACTGGGATATGTTCCAGGTAGCTTGCGGAAAATAATCTAGACGCTTACATGGATACGGTGACTGAGTTTATAAGGAAATGTATATGAGATGTAGTACCCACTGTGACTATTAAATGTACCCTAACCAGAAACCGTGGATAGATGGTAGCATTCACGTGAAACTGAAAGAGCAGACCACCGCATTTATCCATGGCAAGGCAACTGGTAATATGGCAGAATATAAACAGTGCAGTTATTCACTCCGCAAGGCAATCAAACAAGTTAAACGTCATTATGGAGATAAAGTGGAGTTGCAATTCAACTGCTCAGACATGAGACGTATGTGGCAGGGACTACAGAAAATCACAGACTACAAAAGGAAAACCAGCCACGTCGCCAAGACCGACATCTTGCTTCCGGACCAGCTAAACACATTCTCACGCTTTGATGATAACACAGTGCCACTGACGCGGCCCGCTACCAAGGACTGTGGGCTCTCCTTCTCTGTGGCCGACGTGAGTAAAACATTTAAATGTGTTAAGTTTGCCTGCATTAAAGTCCTCGGCCACTAGGAGCACCACTTCTGGGTGAGCATTTCCTTCTTTGCTTATGGCCTTATGGAGTTGGTTGAGAGTGGTCTTAGTGCCAGCTTCGTTCTGTGGTGGTAAATAGACAGCTACTAATAATATGGATGAGAACTATCTTGGTAGATAGTGTAGTCTACCTCAGGCGAGCAATACCTCAAGACTTCTTTAATATTAGACATCGCGCACCAGCTGTTATTGACAAATAGACACACACCCCCACCCCTCGTCTTACCAGACGTAGCTTCTCTGTTCTGCCGGTGCATGGAAAATCCCGCTAGTTCTATATTGTCCGTATCGTCGTTCAGCCACGTCTCGGTGAAACATAAGATGTTACAGTTTTGATGTCCCATTGGTAGGATCATCTTAATCGTAGATCATCCATTTTATTTCCAATGATTGCACGTTAGCAAGAAGAACGGATGTTAGTGGGAGTTTACTCACTCTCCTATAGATTCTCAAGAGGCTGCCCAATCTGCGGCCCCTTTTCCTGCGTCTTTTCTTCACGCAAAAGGTGTGGATCTGGGCCTGTTCCAGTGAAAGCAGGATATCCTTCTCGTCGGACTCGTTAAAGAAAAAAGTTTCTTCCAGTCTGCGGTGAGTAATTGCAGTTCTGATGTCCAGAAGTTATTTTCGGTCTTAAGAGACGGTAGCTGCAACATTATGTACACAATAAGTAAAAAAATAAGCTACACTAAACACAAAAAAACAAAATAGCACAAATGGATGACTCCTTGCTGTCCCCAGTTCACCTGGCTGTGCTGCTGCTCCAGTTCCAACTGTTCTGCCTGCAGCTATGGAACCCTGACCTGTTCACCGGACGTGCTACCTGTCCCAGACCTGTTGTCCCAGACCTGCTGGAACCCTGACCTATTCACCCGACGTGCTATATGTCCCAGACCTGCTGTTTTCAACTCTCTAGAGACAGCAGGAGCGGTAGAGATACTCACAAAGATCGGCTATGAAAAAGCCAACTGACACTTACTCTTGTGTTACTGACTTGTTGCACCCTCGACAACTACTATGATTATTATTATTTGACAATGCTGGTCATTTATGAACATTTGAACATCTAGGCCATGTGCTGTTATAATCTCCACCCGGCACAGCCAGAAGAGGACTGGCCACCCCTCATAGCCTGGTTCCTCTCTAGGTTTCTTCCTAGGTTGGCCTTTCTAGGGAGTTTTTCTAAGGAGTTTTTCTTTCTTGGCCTTTCTAGGGAGTTTTTCCTAGCCACCGTGCTTCTACACCTGCATTGCTTGCTGTTTGGGGTTTTAGGCTGGGTTTCTGTACAGCACTTTGAGATATCAGCTGATGTAAGAAGGGCTATATAAATACATTTGATTTGATTTGATTTGAATGGTTGGGAGAATGTAAAACGTCAGTCATGTTCTTTGGTGCCATCTTATCAAATATACCTCTTTATTGATATCACATAGATTATCAAGCATTTCACACATGTTATCCACATACTGACTGTTAGCACTTGGTGAGGCAGATGAACATGTAGCAATATTACTTCAACAGTATTTAACATGAGATCCTCTCTAAGCTTTACAGGAATGTGGTTGGGGTTATGTTTAACATCAGATTTTAAGAAGACAAGGCACATGATCACCAACACTGGGGGTGAGGCCTTGTGGAGGGGGAGGCCTTGCGGGAGCTGCGTAGTGCAGGGGTGTGTGCCACGCCAGTAACTGAGAGGATGTGAGTTCAAATCCCAAATGAGGTTGACTCCCAAGTACTCAGAATTCTGCTGGTCTGCAAAACCACACCCATCATTATGATATTTCCCATCTAACTGCTCTATTGCAGTTAGATTTTTAGAATTGTTTCTTTCTGTGTTTTTGCATGTATATTGATTGACAGTGGCGTAGCGCAGTTTGGCGGGGCCCCGGGCAAGGTCTGAGCAAGGTATAACTTGCAAGGTATAGCTAATCTCATACTATTCAACACATTTTGCCATGAGGCTGAGAGAAAATGTTGCTTTTTTAAAGAAAACTTCCTGCAATTCTACACATTTAAAAAAATGGGACAGAGATAAAAATGTGCAGTTTTATAGCTAACCTCATGCTATTCTATACATTCTACTATGAGGTTGAGCAAATTTAGCATTTTTAAAGCAAATTTCCTGCTATTCTACACATTTTGCCATGAGCCTGAGGCAAAAGACCCTGTGTGCCCAATTCAATGAATTTATCTTATGCTACACAAAGATAAATAAAATACATTTTTCTAAACTAATCCAATCTGGTAGTTGGACTTTTTACACCTGTTACTGAAATGGTTGTTCCAGTTTAGATGGTTTAGGTAGTCTGATTCATTCATCCTTATAACCTTGGTAGTCATTCTGAATGCAGATTGTGGGAATCCACTCTGGTTGGATTCTAATAGGATTTAAACATCACTTTGCAAGCCAGCATAATGTGACTTGATACGGGTTTTGCTTTAGCTTATGCTGGTCACCAGTGTCCAAAACACAGCAAAGGCTGGTCACCAGCAAAAACACAGCGGAGGCTGGTAACCAGCAAAAACGCAGCGAGTGTTGGTACAGTATGCCAGCATAACCAGCTAGACCATGCTGGTCTGCCGGCATAACCAGCTAAACAATGCTGGTCTGCCAGGATAATCAGCTAGACCATGCTGGTCGGCAAGCAGAACCAGTTAGACCATGCTGGTCAGACCAGCATTAGACCAGCACTGACCAGCATAAACCAGCATGAAATGCATGCTGGTCTTTGCAGTGTCAATCAACCGATGACATTGGTTGAACTCTTCCGGTGCAAAAATTCAGAAATACAACTATAGTGCAAAATTATGTCTGAAGCACCTCTCATCACTCATAATTATGTAGGGAGACTGGAAAAACACCCAAAATAGTGTCTAGTGTTGAAGTTTCCCTTTAAGCAGCGGCCAAACTGGGAAACCCTTTGACACTTGCTGTTCCTGTAGTGTAGCTCCTGCGAAATGAAAATGTATTTTGACTAGGGCAGTCAAAGTTAGTAATGCGTTACATTTTTAACACCGTAAATTTCTTTGACACTGTTAATCACATCTCTATTCTTCACCACCCGGCCCCTTTTAAGCACACGTGTTTCCGCACGGACCATAAGGCAACACACAACACGCTCTACTGACTGTTTCAATATAGCTCAGTGCCACAGATAGGTTAGTTATAAAAATGTTTGTCGATGCTGCTGGGTTTCCACTAGATAATACAGCCACAAAGTCACAATTGGCTATAGTAAAAATTAATGAAAACAAGAATGTGCTTTTTCGTCTCAATGTAAGGTTAGGCATAAGGTTAGCAATGTGATTGAGGTTGGGGTTATGTTTAACATCAGATTTTAAGAAGATAAATAGTAGCACGGTGTATGACTTTGTGGCTGTGTTAACTAATGACGACTGTGCTGCTGACGCTGTGCTGTCTGTCTCTCTCTGCACCATGCGCGCCGGTTTGAGCAACAATTTCTAAGGAAACCTTACAAAAAATTCAGCCAAAAACACATTCCCAAGCAATTCTTTACTAACAGCTAAAAACGTAATTTGCACAGAAGTAGCTAGCTAGTTATGTTAATGTTAGCTAACTAGCAAACCAAACGAGAATGTTTCCAATGCCATGGCTGAATGACTCTCGATACAACACTAATTTCCCACAATGATTTTAATCAAAACAGGACATCTATTTGTTCCATTTAGCTACTGTTTTTGTTGTAGTTATCAGGTAAAAAGATTTTTGCAAATTATCCCAATTCTAATAGGAGCTTGTGACTAGTTCATGTTGAAGAACATGGATAAGTAGCCTAGGCTAGATCTCTTATAGCTGTACTCAGACCTGGCTGATCTGTTGTTATTATCTTCTGTGCCCAAACCAACTCTACCCAGCACGCTCCAGCAGGGAACTCCTTCCCCTTCCCGTGCCTCAGCGGCCTTGGTCCCATCTGTCCATAGATGTTGTTACTGATTTCCCCCATCTGATGGTTTCACTGCTATTATTGTTGTTGTTGTTGACAGATTCTCTAAATCTTGCTGTTTTATCACTCTCTTTGGTCTCACTACCGCTCTCGACGTCGACGATGGAGTGTTCCAGCAGTTCTTCAGATGCTATTGCCTTCTGGAGGACATTGTCTCCGACCGTGACCCCCAATTTACGTCACGGGTATGGAGAGCCTTCATGGAGAAGCAGGGGTCCACGGCCAGCCTCACATCTGTGTACCAGCTTCAGTACAATGGGCAGGTGGAGAGGATCGACCAGGAGCTGGGGAGGTTCCTTAGAAGTCACTGCCAGGACAGGCAGGGGTAGTGAGCCCCGCCACCGCAGTGAGGCTCCCTCCCGCTCCGCTTTTACTGCCGAAAATTGAGCCCCCGATATGTGGGGCCCTTCAAGGTCCTCCGGAGGGTCAATGTGGTAACATATCGTTTACAACTCCCCATCAACTACCGTTTTCATGTTTCCCTCCTCAGGCCGGTGGTTCCTGGTCCCCTGGCTAGTGCGTCCCCTGCGACACCCGTCCGCCTACCATGGAAAATGATGGGACCCCCGCCTATGCCGCCAGGTCCCTCCTGGACTCCTCACATTGTGGGGATGGGCTCCAGTACCTGGTGGACTGAGAGGGGTATGGCCCAGAGGTGATATGATCCTTGATTAGTCTCTCATAGCACTTCATGATGACAGAGGTGAGTGCTACGGGGCAATAGTCATTAAGTTCAGTTACCTTTGCCTTCTTGGGTACAGTAACAATGGTGACCATCTTGAAGCATGTGGGGACAGCAGACTGGGATAGGAAGCGATTGAATATGCCCGTAAACACACCAGCCAGCTGGTCAGCGCATGCTCTGAGGACACAGCTATGGATGCCGTCTGTGCCGGCAGCCTTAAACACGTTTAAATGTTTTACTGACGTCGGCCACGGAGAAGGAGAGCCCACAGTCTTTGGTAGCGTCAGACGTCGGCGGCACTGTGTTATCCTCAAAGCTTGCGAAGAATGTGTTCAGCCTGTCTGGAAGCAAGACGTCGGTCTCGGCGACGTGGCTGGTTTTCCTTTTGTAGTCCGTGATTGTCTGTAGTCCCTGCCACATTCGTCTCATGTCTGAGCTGTTGAATTTCGACTCCACTTTATCTCTATACTGATGTTTAGCTTGTTTGATTGCCTTGCGGAGAGAATAACTACACTCTTTATATTCTGCCATCTTACCAGTCACCTTGCCAGGATGGGAGGAGCAAGATGGAGTCGTGGTCAGTTTTACCGAAAGGAGGGTGGGGGAGGGCCTTGAAAGCATCCAGGAAGTTTGAATAGCAATGGTCGAGAGTCTTAGCAGCGCGAGTAGGACAGTCGATATGTTGATAGAACTTAGGCAGCATAGTCCTCAGATTTGTTAAAATCCCCAGCTACACTAAATGCAGCCTCAGGACATGTGGTTTCCAGTTTGCATAAAGTCCAGTGAAGTTCTTTGAGGGCCGTCGAGATATCGGCTTGAGGTGGGATGTAAACGGCCGTGGCAATGACGGAGGAGAATTCTCTTGGGAGGTATTATGATCGGCATTTAATTGTGAGGTATTCTAGGTCGGGTGAACAAAAGGACTTGAGTTCCTATATGTTCCTAGAATTACAGCATGAGTCATTAATCATGAATCACACCCCTCCACCCTCTGCTTCTGGAGAGATATTTATTTCCGTCTGCGCAATGTACTGAGAATCCTGCTGGCTTTACCGACTCCGACAGAGTATTCCGAGAGAGCCATGTTTCTGTGAAATAAAGTATGTTACAGGCCCCTCAATACATTGCATTCAATGGGAAAAGATGAAAAGAGGGAAAGATGAGACTCACAGACAGACAGACAGACATGTCTTTCTCTCTATTCTCTAATCCCCCTTTCCCTGTCTCTCTCTTCTCTATCTCCCTCCTTCTCTTTGCCTCCCTCTCTCTTTCTCTCTTCCTCCACTTTATCCCCCCTCCTCTTCTCTCTCGCTCCCCCGTCTTTCACCACCACCCTCACCCCCTCTCTCTCCCTTCTCTCTTGTTCTCTCCCTCTCTTTCTCCCTCCTATCTCCCTCCTTTCTCTCCCCCACCCTCCTCTCTCTACCCCTCCCTCCTTCGCCCTGCTATCTCCCTCCTTTCTCTTACTCTCTCTCCCCCCTCCACTCCCTCCCTCCCTCCCTCCCTCCCCTCCTTTACTCTATCTCTCCCTCTCTTTGGAGGAAGAGAGAAAGAGACGGAGGGAGAGGGTCTCCTTTTTTCTCTCCCCTCTTTCCCCCTCCCTCACTCTCCCTCTTCTCTCTGTCCCTCCTCCACCCTCTGCTCTCTCTTCCACCTTCTTTCCTTCCCTCTCCCTCTTCTCATCTCCCTATCCCTTCGCTCTCTCCATCTCTTTCTCCCTCCTATCTCCCTCCTTTCTCTCCCCCCTCCTCTCTCTACCCCTCCCTCCTTCACCCTCTCCCTCCCTCCTATCTCCCTCCTTTCTCTTACTCTCGCTCCCCCTTCCCTCCCTCCCTCCCCTCCTTTAATCTCTCTCCCTCTCCTTCCTCTCTCCCACTTCTGTATGTCTGTTGACTCTCTCTCCCCTCCCTCCTCTCTCTTCCCCCTCCCTCCTTCTCTCTCCCCTCCCTCCTCAGGAGAGAGAGGGTGAAGGAGGGAGGGGAGAGAGAGGAGGGAGGGGGAAGAGAGAGTAGGGAGGGGAGAGAGAGTCAACAGACATACAGAAGTGGGAGAGAGGAGGGAGAGCGAGAGACTAAAGGAGGAGAGGGAGGGAGGGGAGGGGGGAGAGAGTAAGACAAATGAGTTAGGAGAGGAGGGGGATAAAGTGGAGGAAGAGTGAAAGAGATGGAGGGAGAGGGTCTCCCTTTTTCTCTCCCCTCTTTCCCCCTCCCTCACTCTCCCCCTTCTCTCTGTCCCTCCTCCACCCTCTGTTCTCTCTTCCACCTTCTTTCCCTCCCTCTCCCTCTTCTCATCTCCCTCTCCCTCCACTCTCTCCCTCCTCTCTCCCACCCCCACAGACAGGATATTGACACAAATATGCGTTGAGGGCATTGACGCATAAGTCAATACATTGCATTCAAGGCAAAAAAGTTGGCGATACAGCTGCTCATCTTTTCCATTAGTACCGCAAAGCCTGCTGGGAGCATGGCCAATTGACATAAACATCAATTGGTTGATGCAATACTTTTTGCAAAAATATGACAGGATGACGTTTGCCTATGATGTTATGTCGGCAGCCTCACACAAACCCCCCACATATTTGAATGCACTACACACACACACACACACACACACACACACACACACACACACACACACACACACACACACACACACACACACACACATAACCCACACATGCGTACACACACACGCACACACATACTTTTACACTCATCATATGATGCTGCTACACTGTTCTTTATTTTACTCTTATTGATGCCTAGTCACTTTACCCTGCCTTCATGTATATACATTCTGTACATTGATTTGGTACTGGTACACGCTGTATATAGCTCAATTCTCATGTATTTTAGGCGGCAGGAAGCCTAGCGGTTAAGAGTGTTGAGCCAGTAACCGAAAGATCTAATCCCCGAGCCGACTAGGTGAAAAATCTGTGGATGTGCCCTTGAGCAAGGCACTTAACCCTAATTGCTCCTGTAAATCTTTCTGGATAAGAGTGTCTGCTAATTGTATTTTATTCGTCTTGTGTTACTATTTTTCTTTTTATTACTATTTTTGAACTGCATCATTGGGAAGTGCTCGTCAGCGAGCATGTCATGGTAAAGTCTACACCCGTTGTATTCGGCGCATGTGACAAATACAATTTGATTTGATTTTTTTGGAGAGGGTCACTACAAACCCTGTAGATAGTGTGTGACAGACCATCCAAGTTTCGACGCACAAATGGATAGAAGGTTGCTGCAGCCTAGATCTGCTGAAACAAGAGTGCAAATGAGCTCTCTTTTTACTCAAGACAGTGTTGTTCAGTACAGCACAATTTTATGATCGATTCAGCCATAACGGGGCTAGCCAAGTTTAGCTAGCTAGCTTTGTTTGCTATACCCAAAATGTACTGTAGACTAACATTATAGCTACCCTAGCTAGACTCATCTCATTAGCAGCAAAACTGGATAAATATTTTGATGATGAAGAGTAAAGGAATGACTTTGGCTATGAATCATATTAATAATAGTCTTTGAGTAACTATACCTGTGTGTTGTAGCTAGCTAACATGTGTCTGAGATGTCTCATTCTGCATCTTGCTGCTAAGGTAGGAATACAGACGGTACACGATTGCCCATGACAGTCTAATAGCACTTTTGCCATTCTCTTACAGACAATACCGCTTGGTGGCCTACACAAACTTTTTGGAATGTGTTCTATGTGGTGAGAAGCTAGGCAGAGGACACCGAATCCCCTTGTCTGTGTTTGTTGTTGCGGCCATTTGAGCAACTTATCCCTCACACAATGGACAGTATGTTGGATACAATGAAGTTGATGACTCTCAAGAGATGTGAAAGGTCCTTTATCAACAATCTCCCCAAACATCACAGCACCCCCCAAACACACCATATGCAAGTATTCACTTTGTAGAAGTGTAGTATTTATTATAGGTGTTAGTAGTATATTTTTATTATACTGTATTTACACAGCATGACCATAAGTATGTGGACACCTGCTCGTCGAACATCTCATTCTAAAATCATGGGCATTAATATGGAGTTGTTCCCCCCTTTGCTGCTATAACAGCCTCCACTCTTCTGGGAAGGCTTTCCACTAGAACATTAATGCTGGGACTTGCTTCCATTCAATCATAAGAGCATTAGTGAGGTTGGGCACTGATGTTGGGCAATTAGCCCTGGCTCGCAGTCGGCGTTCCAATTCATCTCAAAGGTGTTCGGTGGGGTTGAGGTCAGGGCTCTGTTCAGGCCAGTCAAGTTCTTCCATACCGATCGTGACAAACCATTTTTGTATGGACCTTGCTTTGTGCATAGGGGGGCATTGCTTTGTGCATTTGGGGAAGGCCCTTTCCTGAAAAAGGAAAGGGCCTTCCCCAAATGGTTACCACAAAGTTGGAAGCACAGAATCGCCTAGAATATATGCTGTAGTATCAAGATTTCCCTTCACTGGAACTAAGGGGCCGAACTTTACAGTTGGCACTATGCATTGGGGCAGGTAGCGTTCTCCTGGCATCCGCTAAACCCATATTCGTCCGTCGGACTGCCAGATGGTGAAACGTGATTCATCACTCAAGAGAACGTGTTTCCACTGCTCCAGAGTCCAATGGCGGCGAGCTTTACACCACTCCAGCCAACACTTGGCATTGCACATGGTGATCTTAGGCTTGTGTGCGGCTGCTCGATCATGGAATACATCTGTCAGCAATGGATGTGGCTGAAATAGCCGAATCCACTAATTTGAAGGGGTGTCCACATAATTTTGTGTATATAGTGTATCAGATAACGGGGGCCAGTTCTGGTCACCTAGATCCACTGGTGTTATTGTCATGTACTTGCAGGCTTCTCACACAGTGCAATGGCAACAAAAGTGACTTAGTAATCATAGGAAAGGACATAGTAACATAGGAAAGGAATCAAATAAGTGACATTGTAAATATATAACATACTAATACAAATACAAAATAAACTAAATCAAGTACAAGAGGCATGCAGATAATATAAATAAGATATATAAAAAAAAATAGACTATAGGGATAAAGAATGGACATTGTTTGCTCATGTGCATAGTGAGTGTAATAAGGTACAGTGCGGTATCAGCATAGAATTATGTGAAAGTATATATATTAGTAGTGCAATAAGGTGACATAACTATTGCATTTTTCTGGTAGACAAAAGTATTTTCAGTGTGTACAGAATATTCATAAATGTTAAGCGTGTGGTAGGGTGCAATCTTGTGACTTGGGGGTAGAGGCTGGCTTTGAGACAGGTGGTCCAAGAGTTTGAGTTTATTTTATTTTTACAGGGACAGTGCACATTAATCAACGTTTCAGTAAAAGTGCCTGTTTTAGCCAGACGGCTAATTTTCAACCGCAGTCCCTGGGCAGGTTATTAAAAACAATTACAATATAGACAATCATTGAGCAGTGAGCACACTCAGAACAACATAGGACAAGCAAGACATAGCATACAAACAGAGCAACATAGGACAAGCAAGATGTAACATACAGACAGAGCAACATAGAACAAAAAGCAACAAGACAAAATCCATAAAAGCAACAAAGTGTTTCCACACCTCACAAGCTACAGACAACATGGAAAGCAGCAATACACAGCTAGGGATTATGTTCACAAATCTGATTGACCTTTAGCCATGTCTTCATGCATTTTGTGAAAGTGTGATATGTGGTGCAGTTATGTGTGTCTGATGGCAGTGTATTCCAAACATGGGAAGCTCTCACAGAGAAAGCGGATTTACTAAAGGCGCTTTTCCTTAAGGGAACTATACAGTCACCTCTCATGGCAGACCTTGTGGATCTGCTGCCATATGTTTGGGTTTTCTGTTTAACAAAAATACTGAGTGGAGGGGGAGCCAGGCCAATTAGGATCTTGAATACAAGACATGCGTCGGTGTATTGCACAAGATTTTCCCAACTCAGGAGCTCATGCTTTCTGAGGATGTAACAGTGATGATGGCTATTGGGCTTCATGTCAAGCACTGTGAGAGCCTGTTTGTAGACAGACTGAATAGGTTTTAATGTTGTACAGCAAGCTTTGGCCCAACTAGTCAAGCAGTATGTTAAGTGGGGGAGTATCATAGATTTGAAGTACAGTTTTGCTCCCTCTGTAGTCAAACAATTTCGTATAAATCGGAAATTAGCTAGGTTGAATTTGGTTATTTGAATGACCTTTTTCACATGCTTTTTAAAGGAGAGGTTAGAATCAAGTATGATGCCAAGGTACTTAAAATCAGATACCACCTGAAGCTTCTCCCCTGACACATAGACATCTGGCTCAGTAGCATCTGTTGCCCTCTTTGTGAAGAACATGCAAACAGTTTTTTTCACATTGAGATGCAAACACGAGTCATCAAGACTTGATGTAAACCCATACTGCAGCAGATCCCTCTCCTCTGTGCGCTGCCACCTCCACAATCGGAGGCCCCTTTCAAGTAACAGGTGACCTGAATCTGGACCCCCTCATCCGTGGTATCCTGGGTTGCAGGGTTCTTCCGAATGGCTCCTATACAGAAAGAAAGAACATTGAGTTACATTTCAATCGCACATGGTCACACACTAGCTAGCAGATTCCGACCCTACCATTACGCTTGTTTACACTGAAATGCGCTGGTGTCGGAATGCAATGGTTACATTAAGACATAGTTGAGCCGGCGCAAGATATGGGTCAGAAAACGTACCTCAATGCAGGGATGGGATGTACCACTGTACTCCAAATTTGACCTTTATCCACACTAATACATTGAGAAGATTGATTTACTGCTGGTTTTACAGGAACACTGCAATTTTCGTGCTCATGCTAGCTAGCAGTAGCCATAGCAGCCATTATGGAATGGCATGTCACGTTGAACAACAAAGGAACTGATTGGCTGACACTGCCATTCCAATATGGCTGCGGTGGCTACTGCTAAAATTTGGAGCATACTAGTGGAAGTATACCAAACTTTTTTGATATACTCAGAGGACCATTATTAGCATGTTTTAACCACTCCTATATAAACGGTAGATTATCGGACACGCAACAAGAAGGTCTGATTTCATTATTACTGAAACAGGATCCAAGTGGTGTATACAAAAAATTTGAGGCCTCTTACACTTAAATGTTGTGATGCAGAAATTCTAGCTAAATGCTTGGCACATAGAATTAAAAAGGTTTTGTCAGATATTATTCATCCTAATCAGATAGGTTTTTTACATGGACGATACATTGGAGATAATATAAGACAAGTACTGGAAACAATAGAATACTATGAAATATCGGGGAAATCAGGCCTGGTTTTCATAGCTGATTTTTGAAAAGGCTTTTGATAAAGTATGACTGGAGTTTATATATAAATGCCTGGAATATTTCAATTTTGGAGAATGTCTTATACAATGGGTTAAAGTTATGTATAGTAACCCTAGTTGTAAAATAGTAAATAATGGCTACATCTCAGAAAGTTTTAAACTGTCAAGAGGAGTAAAACAAGGTTGTTGTAACGAGTCGGGAAGCAAGTTCAGGGAGTGAGTGTTTTAATAAGTAAACACAACTAAATACAAAACAAGAAACACAAACAACGCACAGACAGAAACAATAACACCTGGGGAAGGCCTTATTGGTGACAGGTGTGCGCCATAAAGAGCAGCCTGGTGACCTAGAGGCCGGAGAGGGAGCACATGTGACAGTACCCCTCCCCGACACGCGGCTCCAGCCGCAGGACGCCGACCAAAATGACAATCCCGGGGATCAGGAGCAGACCGGTCACCTATGCTGAGGCGAGGGAAAACTGTCAGTCTAGCTGAGACGCAGGAGGATGGCGACCTAGAGCGCCGGAGACAGAGCATACCTGACGGTACCCCCTCCCCAGTGCATTCTGCTTCAGCCGCAGGATGCCAACCAAAGGGACGATCCCGGGGATCAGGGGCGGACGGGTCACCCCTGCTGATGCGCGGGAACCTGTCGCCGGCTGAGGCAGGAGAGCCTGGCAATCTGGCTGAGGCATGAAAGCCTTTAGCGGCTCCCGGACCCAACGTTAAAACCACAATCAGAATCCCTCCACAGCCTCATAGAGGATCTAGATACTTTTTCTAACCTCTCTGGATTTAAACCAAGTGCACTATATTACGTATTGGATCACTAAAAAATGAAACATTTACATTACCGTGTAGTTTACCAATAAAATGGTCTGACAGGGATGTGGACATACTTGGTATACATATCACGAAAGAAAGAAATTATCTCACTCCGATAAATTTTAATAGAAAGTTAGCAAAAATACCACAGAAAGGAAAATACCTGTCTATTTGTGGAAAAATCACCCTAATTAACTCTTTAGTCATATCACAGTTAACCTATTTGCTTATGATTTTGCCTACACCTAGTGAACTGTTTTTTAAATTATATGAACAAAAAATATTCAATTTTATTTGGAATGACAACGCACACACAATTAAAAGGGCCTTCTTATATAAGAAATATGAATTCGGAGGGCAGAAATGATTAAATATTAAAGCATTAGACCTCTCACTAAAGGCATCAGTCATACAAAAGTTATACTTAAACCCGAAATGGTTCTCTAGTAAATTAGTAAAAATGTCTCACCCCATGTTCAAGAATGGCCTTTTTTCCCTTTATTCAGATTA
Source organism: Salmo trutta (assembly GCF_901001165.1). Taxonomy (NCBI): domain Eukaryota; kingdom Metazoa; phylum Chordata; class Actinopteri; order Salmoniformes; family Salmonidae; genus Salmo; species Salmo trutta. Next base: position 27,524,277 of record NC_042984.1, on the reverse strand, counting down.
CAACTGCTCACTTTCGGTTATTTGAAAACTAAATAATCTCCAAAATATTGTTATTTTTTAAACAAGCCTTAGAAAGTTGGTTACAATTTCAGTTTAATCCACGTGAAAAGACAGAACAAATAATACAGAAAATATTGTGATTAAACTCAAATATACTAATTGATTAAAAAAATGTATTTTTCAATAAAAAAGGTAAAATCTTTGTAAATTATATCATAAATAGGACTGGTGGAGTTATGTCACACATGCAGCTAACACAGACACCCACAATTATAACCAACTAAATGCAGCATTACCACAAAAATGGAAGAGGCAAGTGGAAGGGGGAAAAAGTAAGGAATTTGTATGTTGGCCCTGCATTAAAGACCAAGAATGGTTAAAGAAAATTGTGATAAATAAAAATATATACCAGTTTCATTTAAGGACCAAAACATTTACAGCTGTGCCATATAAATTGCAAAATAGTTGGGAAGAGATTTTTGTACCTATTCCATGGCACAAGGTTTATGAATGGAGATACAAAACGACGCCGTATTCAAAACTTTGAATTGTTCAATTTCAATTATTATACAAAATTCTTGCAACCAATAGAATGTTATATATATGGGAGATACAATCTTCCAAGCTCTGCAGATTGTGTTGTGAGGAGGCAGAGTCATTAGATCATTTATTTTTGTACTGTCCATATGTACACATAGCTTGTCTTTGGTCACGGGTCCAAGAACGGCTGAAGAATTTTTTTTTACTTCACCTTTATTTAACCAGGTAGGCAAGTTGAGAACAAGTTCTCATTTACAATTGCGACCTGGCCAAGATAAATCAAAGTAGTTCGACAACATACAAAAACACAGAGTTACACATGGAGTAAAACAACATACAATCAATGATGCAGTAGAAAAATAAGACTATATACAATGTGAGCAAATGATGTGAGATAAGGGAGGTAAAGGCAAAAAAGACCATGGTGGCAGAGTAAATACACTATAGCAAGTAAAACACTGGAATGGTAGATTTGTTATTTGAAGAAAGTTCAAAGTTAAAATATAAATAATATGGTGCAAAGGAGCAAAATAAATAAAGACAGTAGGGAAGAGGTAGTAGTTTGGGCTAAATTATAGATGGGCTATGTACAGGTGCAGTGATCTGTGAGCTGCTCTGACAGCTGGTGCTTAAAGCTAGTGAGGGAGATAAGTGTTTCCAGTTTCAGAGATTTTTGTAGTTCGTTCCAGTCATTGGCAGCAGAGAACTGGAAGGAGAGACGACCAAAGGAGGAATTGGCTTTGGGGGTGACCAGAGAGATACCTGCTGGAGTGCGTGCTACAGGTGGGTGCTGCTATGGTGACCAGTAAGCGGAGATTTGCCTAGAACTGAGCGGAGATTGACCTAGAACTAATGCTGCAGATAGCAATACTGGGTGATTTGAAAAGTCATAGTCAATCAATCAATAATATAATAATTATTTTAGCAAAATGTTTTTTCTTTCATTTACAATCTGTAGAAGCTATGAGAATAGAAAGGTTCAGGTGAAGCATCACAGCACAGTTGAAAAATATATGGCAAATGGAAATCCAAAATAGATGGTGTTAAGAGATAGATGAGAGGGGTTGAATGGAGCTGGAACAACAAGATAACAAATGTAAAACATATAGGGTTTGTAAAATGTATATAGGTTCAGAAATGTTGTTAAATTGCACATTTAAAAATAGAAATCCAACTGGATGGACATCAGAAATAGAGGAAGGCCAGGACTAAAAACAAAAAAATATAACTATTGTAAAATGGATTGTGTCTGTAAAATGTGTATAGTATGTACAGTTGAAGTCGGAAGTTTACATACACCTTAGCCAAATATGTTTAAACTCAGTTTTTTACAATTCCTTACATTTAATCCTTGTAAAAATTCCCTGTCTTAGGTCAGTTAGGATCACCACTTTATTTTAAGAATGTGAAATGTCATAATAATAGTAGAGAGAATTATTTATTTAAGCTTTTATTTCTTTCATCACATTCCCAGTGGGTCAGAAGTTAACATACACTCAATTAGTATTTGGTAGCATTGCCTTTAAATTGTTTAACTTGGGTCAACCATTTCGGGTAGCCTTCCACAAGCTTCCCACAATAAGTTGGGTGAATTTTGGCCCATTCCTCCTGACAGAGCTGGTGTAACTGAGTCAGCTTTGTAGGCCTCCTTGCTCGCACACCCTTTTTCAGTTCTGCCCACAAGGTTTTTATGGGATTGAGGTCAGGGCTTTGGCCACTCCAATACCTTGACTTTGTTGTCCTTAAACTATTTTCCACAACTTTGGAAGACCCATTTGCGACCAAGCTTTCACTTCCTGATGGATGTCTTGAGATGTTGCTTCAATATATCCACATAATTTCTTGCCTCATGATGCCATCTATTTTGTGTAGTGCACCAGTCCCTCCTGCAGTAAAGCACCCCCACAACATGATGCTGCCACCTCCGTGCTTCACGGTTGGGATGGTGTTCTTCGGCTTGCAAGCATCCCGCTTTTTGCTCCAAACATAACGATGGTCATTATGGCCAAACAGTTCTATTTTTGTTTCATCAGACCAGAGGCATTCCTCCAAAAAGTACGATCTTTGTCCCCATGTGCAATTGCAAACCGTAGTCTGGCTTTTTTATGGCGGTTTTTGAGCAGTGGCTTCTTCCTTGCTGAGTGGACTTTCAGGTTATATCGATATAGGACTCGTTTTACAGTGGATATAGATACTTTAGTACCTGTTTCCTCCAGCATCTTCACAAGGGCCTTTGCTGTTGTTCTGGGATTGATTTGCACTTTTCGCACCAAAGTACGTTCATCTCTAGGAAACAACGCGTCTCCTCCCTGAGCGGTATGACGGCTGCGTGGTCCCATGGTGTTTATACTTGCGTACTATTGTTTGTACAGATGAACGTGGTACCTTCAGGCATTTGGAAATTGCTCCCAAGGATGAACCAGACTTGTGGAGGTCTACAATTTTTTTCTGAGGTCTTGGCTGATTTATTTTGATTTTCCCATGATGTCAAGCAAAGAGGCACTGAGTTTGAAGGTAGGCCTTGAAATACATCCACAGGTACACCTCCAATTGACTCAAATGATGTCAATTAGCCTATCAGAAGCTTCTAAATCCATGACATAATTTTATGGAATTTTCCAAGCTGTTTAAAGGCACAGTCAACTTAGTATATGTAAACTTCTCACCCACTGTAATTGTGATACAGTGAATTCTGTAAACAATTGTTGGAAAAATTATTTGTGTCATGCACAAAGTAGATGTCCTAACCGATTTGCCAAAACTATAGCTTTTAACAAGACATTTGTGGAGTGGTTGAAAAACGAGTTTTAATGACTCCAACCTAAGTGTATGTAAACTTCCGACTTCAACTGTATAAGGTAGAAGCCGAAGTGTTATTGTTTATTAGTTTACTCCAATCGGGGGAGAGGTGGTAGGGTTTGCGGGGAATAATAAAGGTATATTCTAAAAGACTGTGATCACGCTCTCCACTGCCGATGTGAGTAAGAACTTTAAAGAGGTCAACATTCACAAGGCCGCAGGGCCAGACGGATTACCAGGACGTGTACTGCGAGCACGCGCTGACCAACTGGCAAGTGTCCTCACTTACATTTTCAACCTCTCACTGTCTGAGTCTGTAATACCAACATGTTTTAAGCAGACCACCATAGTCCCTGTGCCCATGAACACTAAGGTAACCTGCCTAAATGTCTACCGACCCGTAGCACTCACATCTGTAGCCATGAAGCGCTTTGAAAGGCTGGTCAGGGCTCACATAAACACCATTATCTCAGAAACCCTAGACCCACTTCAATTTGCATACCGCCCTAACAGATCCACAGATGCTGCAATCTCTATTGCACTCCACACTGCCCTTTCCCACCTGGACAAAAGGAACACCTATGTGAGAATGCTATTCATTGACTATAGCTCAGCGTTCAACACCATAGTTCCCTCAAAGCTCATCAGTAAGCTAAGGATCCTGGGACTAAACACCTCCCTCTGCAACTGGATCCTGGACTTCCTGATGCGCCTCCCCCAGGTGATGAGGGTAGGTAACAACACATCCGCCACGCTGATCCTCAACACAGGGGCCTCTCAGGGGTGCGTTCTCAGTCCCCTCCTGTACTCCCTGTTCACTCATGACTGCATGGCCAGGCACGACTCCAACACCATCATTAAGTTTGCAGATGACACAACAGTGGTAGTCCTGATCACAGACAATGATGAGACAGCCTATAGGGAGGAGGTCAGAGACCTGGCTTTGTGGTGCCAGGAGAACAATCTCTCCATGTGATCAAGACAAAGGAGATGATTGTGGACTACAGGAAAAAGAAGACCGAGCACGCCCCCATTCTCATCAATGGGGCTGTAGTGGAGCGGGTGGAGAGTTTCAAGTTCCTTGGTGTCCACATCACCAACAAACTAACATGGTCCAAGCACACCAAGACAGTCGTGAAGAGGCCACGACAAAACCTATACCCCCTCAGGAGATTGAAAATATTTGGCATGGGTCCTCAAAAGGTTCTACAGCTGCACCATCGAGATCGTCCTGACTGGTTGCATCACTGCCTGGTATGGCAACTGTTCGGCCTACGACCGCAAGGCACTACGGAGGGTAGTGCGTATGGCCCAGTACATCACAGGGGCAAAGCTTCCTACCATCCAGGACCTCTATACCAGGCGGTGTCAGAGGAACGCCCTAAAAATTGTCAATAACTCCAGCCACCCTAGTCATAGACGGTTCTCTCTGCTACCGCACGGCAAGTGGTACCGGAGTGCCAAGTCTATGTCCAAAAGGCCTCTAAAAAGCTTCTACCCCCAAGCAATAAGACTCCTGAACATCTTATCAAATTGCTACCTAGACTGCATTGACCCCCCCTCCTCCCCATTTTACACCGCTGCTACTCTTTGTTGTTGTCATCTATGCATAGTCACTTTAATAACACTACCTACATGTACATATTACCTCGACTAACCGGTGCCCCCGCACATTGACTCTGTACCAGTACCCCCTGTATGTAGTCTCGTTATTGTAATTTTACTCCTGCTCTTTAATTGTTACTTTTATTTCTTATTCTTATTTGTAATTTTTTTATATATTTTTTTTAACTGCATTGTTGGTTAGGGGCTCGTAAGTAAGCATTTCACTGTAAGGTGATTTACATAAGTATTCAGATCCCTTTGCTATGAGACTCGAAATTGAGCTCAGGTACATCCTGTATCCATTGATCATCCTTGAGATTTTTCTACAACTTGATTGGAGTCCACCTGTGGTACATTCTATTGATTGAACATGATTTGGAAAGGCACACACCTGTCTATATAAGGTCCCACAGTTGACAGTGCGTGTCAGAACAAAAACCAAACCATGAGGTCGAAGGAATTGTCTGTAGAGCTCCGAGACAGGATTGTGTTGAGGCACAGATCTGGGGAAGGCTACCAAAATATTTCTGCAGCATTGAAGTTCCCCAAGAACACAGTGGCCTCCATCATTCTTAAAAAGAAGTCTGGAACCGCCAAGACTCTTCCTAGAGCTGGCCGCCCGGTCAAACTGAGCAATCGGGGGAGAAGTGTCTTCGTCAGGGAGGTGACCAAGAACCCGATGGTCACTCTGACAGAGCTCCAGAGTTCCTTTGGGGAGATGGGAGAACCTTCCAGAAGGACAACCATCTCTACAGCACTCCACAAATCAGGCCTTTATGGTAGAGTGGCCAGACGGAAGCCACTCCTCAGTAAAGGCACATGACAACCCACTTGGAGTTTTCCAAAAGGCACCTAAAGACTCTCAGACCATGAGAAACAGGTTTTCTGGTCTGATGAAACCAAGATTGAACTCTTTGGCCTGAATGCTTAGCATGACGTCTGGAGGAAACCTGGCACCATCCCTATAGTGAAGCATGGTGGTTCCATAATCATGCTGTGGGAATTTCTTTTAGCGGCAGGGACTGGGAGAATAGTCAGGATTGAGGGAAAGATGAATGGAGCAAAGTACACAGAGATCCTTGATGAAAACCTGCTCCAGAGCGCTCAGGATCTCAGACTGTGGCGAAGGTTCACCTTCCAACAGGACAACGACCAATATATCCAATTTAACTGCATTTACCATCATTTAGCTAGCTAGCAACTGCCAAATTAATGTTTCTAGCTAGCTAAAGTTAGTAAGACATGTAACATTAGCAAGCTAGCCAAACAACATTAATTTGCTAGCTAGCTTGTGTTATTTTCCTCATTGACGTTAACATTGCACAAGTAAAACTACACACAAATGAAGTAAAGCAGTAACGTTACTTACTTCAGCAAACTAACTTTTCATTCCAATCTGGTGCATGAACAGATGAGAATGCTTTGGTTTGAAAAATAAACGGTATATAATTTTTTTTCAACTATCTAGCTTAGCTAGCTAACAAGGTTTATTGTCTCTGGTGAATGATTCCACCTTCTCCATGCATGATTCAAAATCCAGGCTAGCGAATTGGTGCTCCATCTATCTATATCGACTGAATGGGTGCCACTAGTGTATTATTATTGTAACGATCGTCTGAAAGAGGGGACCAAGATGCAGCGTGGTAAGTGGTCATAATTTATTATAAATGACGAAACACTTAAACAAAGAAACAAAAACGAAAGCCAACAGTTCTGTCAGGTGAAAAACACAAGACAGAAAACAACTACCCACAAAAACCCAAAGGAAAACAGGCTGCCTAAGTATGGCTCCCAATCAGCAACAACGATGTACAGCTGTCCTTGATTGAGAGCCATACCAGGCCAAAACAAAGAAATACAAAAACATAGAAAAAAGGACATAGAATGCCCACCCTAGTCACACCCTAACCAAAATAGATAACAAAAGCCTCTCTATGGCCAGGGCGTGACAATTATTTGGTATTTCAAAACTTTCGATGGTGATAAATACAAATAATTCAAGTTTTCTTTTGTTCCAAAAGCCTGTGGAAGTTTATTTTCCAAAAGCTACTGGCTACTATCAAGTATTAAAGACAGGTTTGAAAACTCGATGGAGAATGATAAAGATATCTTTCTGTTGAAGGCTTTTCGGCTTCTTCTGTGGGGTTTAAGAGGCGCCGCCACCTATTGTACATAGCTAATGATCAACACTCTTCGTTTGTATTGCCTCGAAAATATAGCATATTAAATCAATGGCAAAAATGTAGGCTATTTTTGGGCATCATTTGCAGGCACAGATTTTCACCGATTTGTTAACATAGCTGCATGAAAGCCCCTATTGTTCCAGATGACTGTGTGATCTCGCCCTCTGTGGCTGATGTGAGTAAAGCAGGTTAACACTCGCAAGGTTGCGAGACCAGACGGAATACCAGGGTGCGTTCTCAGAGCATGTGCAGACCAGCTGGCAATTGTCTTCACAGACATTTTCAATCTCTCCTTTTTTTTAATTGAGCCTTTATTTAACTAGGCAAGTCAGTTAAGAAAAAAATATTATTTACAATGACGGCCTACTCCGGCCAAACCCGAACGATGCTGGACCAATTGTGCGCCGCCCTATGGGACTCCCAATCACAGCCGGATGTGATACAGCCTGGATTCGAACCAGGTACTGTAGTGACGACTCTTGCATTGAGATGCAGTGTCTTAGACTGATCCTTGTCCTAGTCTGTAATGTTTCAAGCTGACCACCATTGTCTTTGTTGTCGTGTCTTTGGCTATGCCGGATTAAGTGATATGACATGCTATTCTATAAAATCCTTTCTCTGTAATTAATATTACCTGATTAAGCTAATCATGTAAATGTAATTAACTAGAAAGTCGGGGCACCACGGAAGAACGTTTATAGAGCCGTTATCTTCCGAATAAACTCTGAAAATATATTTTAGCCGTCATCTCAATCCTCACCTTATTTTCAGTCTCATAATGAAAGTGGTAAATTCTTGGTTATCTTCACGAACCCTGGCTAACAAGTTGAATCAGCAATACAAAATTGGGTTTAATTATTTATTTACTAAATACCTAAACTAATCACACAGAATTACATATACACAGAATGCAAATGATGTCATGCAGAAAACGTCCCTGGTGGACGGAGCCGACATGACGGCTTGTTACACAACGAAAGGGGGTTGGGCTTGAATGAAAGAGCGGGAAGACTTAGGAACAAAGAAACAGCAGCTATGCTATCGTAAATAAAGTATCTTATGCATTCTAAATTACCGCCCATTTGGAAAAGGAAAATGCAATAAATATTTACTCTGAGCTGTGCTTTGGTAGGTTGGTCGTAGATGCTGGCCGGGTTGGCCAACAGATCTTCCTGTCCTCGGAAGAATGTCAATGGTGGTAAAGTGGATACGTGGTAGTATCTTCGTCTGTGGTAGACTGGATCCGTCGTCCGTCCTTTCCTAGCCCACGTCTACAGCGGCCGCTGCTAACTCAACGGCTAGGAAGTATCACTTCTGTAGTGAATAAGCGTTCAAAATTCATACCATTCACAACCAAAGCTCACGCCGAGGTTGGCTTAGTTCTGTACTTGACGTGTGTCCTTGTAACGCAGAGGCTGCAGACCTCACGTAGTGGAACCCGGTTACATTGTGTCATTGTCTTATATAGTAGAGAGGGGGAAGGATGTGTTTCAATGTTTATGACCCCTGTCTCTTCACAGGGGCGGGCCACTGATCAAGCAGGGCACTTTCCTTATGAAAACCCAATTCTCTCAATTGGAAGCTAAAATTACATTTAATCTCCTAACAAACAATTTCAATATCAAACATTTCAATTGCATAACAATCCCACGTGACTCTGATAACTAGAGGGTGTATACTTTCCCAGGTACAGTTGATGTCGTCCTGTCATCAGTCATTATGTCTGAGATGACAACCGAACTGACATCCATACTCATTAAGTTTCAAAGCATATTTCCAACTGGTTTAATTACCAAAATATAGTTCCTTTTCCCCATTTGTTTGATGTTCCCAGACTCTCTATATTTAACACAGGCTATTCAACAGTCCTTCAGTAGGGTCAGAAAGAGAGGGGAAGGGAGAAAGGTATTTATGGGGGGTCATATACCTTACCCACAGGCCAACGTCATGACATTGTTCCCAAGAACTCTAAGGTAACCTTCCTAAAGGACTATTGCCCAGTCGAACTTACATCTGTAATTATGAAGTGGTTTGAAAGACTGGTCATGACACATATCAACACCATCATCCCAGTCACCCTGGACCCACTCCAATTTGCATACCGCCCCAACAAAGCCACAGACGACGCACTATGGTGTTGAACGCTGAGCTGTAGTCAATGAACAGCATTCTCACATAAGTGTTCCTTTTGTCCAGGTGAGAAAGGGCAACGTGGAGTGTGATTGAGATTGCGTTATCTGTGGATCTGTTGGGGCAGTATGCGAATTGGAGTGGGTCTAGGGTGTCCGGGAGGATGCTGTTGATGTGAGCCATGACCAGCCTTTCAAAGCACTTCATGGCTACAGATGTGTGCCACGGGCGGTAATCATTTAGGCAGGATACCTTCGCTTCCTTCCTTGGGCACAGGTACATGGTGGTCTGTTTGAAACATGTAGGTATTAAAGACTCGGTCAGGGAGAGGTTGAAAATGCCAGTGAAGACACTTGACAGTTGGTCCGCGCATGCTTTGAGTACACGTCCTGGTAATCCGTCTGGCCCAGCGGCTTTGTGAGTGTTGACCTGTTTAGAGGTTTTTTTTCACATTGGCTACCGAGAGCGTTATCACACAGTCATCCAGAACAGCTGGTGCTCTCGTGCATGCTTCAGTGTTGCTTGCCTCGAAGCGAGCATAAAAGGTATTTAGCTCATCTGGTAGGCTCGCATCACTGGGCAGCTCGCATCTGGGTTTCTCTTTGTAATCCATAATAGTTTTCAGGCTCTTCCACATCCGACGAGTGTCAGAGCTGGTGTAGTAGGATTCAATCTTAATCCTGAATTGAAACGTTCCTTGTTTGATGGTTCGTCTGAGGGCATAGCGGGATTTCTTATAAGCGTCCGGATTAGTCTCCCGCTCCTTGAAAGCGGCAGCTCTAGTCTTTAGCTCGATGTGGATGTTGCCTGTAAACCATGGCTTCTGGTTCGGATATGTACGTACAGTCACTGTGGGGACGACGTCGTCGATGCACTTACTGATGAAGCCGATGACTGAGGTGGTGTACTCCTCAATGCCATTTGATGAATCCCAGAACATATTCCAGTCTGTGCTAGCAAAACAGTCCTGTAGTGTAGCATCCGTGTCATCTGACCACTTCCGTATTGAGCGAGTCACTGGTACTTCCTGCTTTAGTTTTTGCTTGTATGCAGGAATCAGGAGGTTAGAATTATGTTCAGATTTGCCAAATGGAGGGCGGGGGAGAGCTTTGTATGCATCTCTGTGTGTGGAGTAAAGGTGGTCTAGGATTTTTTTTTCTTCTCTGGTTGCACATGTGACATGCTGGTAGAAATCTGGTAAAACTGATTTAAGTTTGCCTACATTAAAGTCCCCGGCCACTAGGAGCGCTGCTTCTAGGTGAGCATTTTCTTCTTTGCTTATGGCCTTATAGAGTTGGTTGAGAGTGGTTTTAGTGCCAGCTTCGTTCTGTGGTGGTGAATAGACGGCTATGAATAATATAGATGAGAACTTTCTTGGTAGATAGTGTGGTCTACAGCTTATCATAAGGTACTCTGTTGTTAACAAATAGACACACACTCCCACCCCTCGTCTTACCAGAGGTAGTGTCTCTGTTCTGCCGGTGCATGGAAAATGGAAGTGTATGGTATCTACTAGCAGGCTGGCAGTTACCATAGTTACCAGTTATTGTGCGTAATTTAAGGTTAGGGTTAGGCATAAGGTTAGCAGTGTGGTTAAGGTTAGGGTTAAGGTTAGGTTTAAAATTAGATTTTAAGAAGATACGGTTTGGAAATAGGCAGTGTTTATGACTTTCTGGCTGTGGTAACTAGTGATGACCAGGCAGGTGGGGGAGGGTTCTTGAAATGTAACACCCCAATAAAAATCTGCGGTCCATTCAAACCATTTTGGTAATAATAAATTATCCAGAACTCCAAGGGAGGCGTGTTGCAACAACGTGATTTTGGAGGTATGGCCACGCGAGACCAATATACAAGTAACTGACAAAATAAAGGAAACACCAACATAAAGTGTCTTAATAGGGTGTTGGGCCACCACGAACCAGAACAGATTCAATTCACTTTGGCATAGATTCTACAATTGTCTGGAACTCTATTGGAGGGATGCGACACCGTTCTTCCACAAGAAATTCCATCATTTGTTATTTTGTTGAGGGTGGTGGAAAATGCTGTCTCTGGCACAGCTCCAGAATCTCCCATAAGTGTTCCATTGGATTAATTGGTGACTGAGACGGCCATGGCATATGGTTTGCATCGTTTTCATGCTCATCAAACCATTCAGTGACCACTCGTGCCCTATGGATGGGGACATTGGCATCCTATAGGGGCCATGGTAGACAACGAAAATAATGGCCTGCCAAGAATTTTTATACATGACTCGAAGCATGATGGGATGCTAATTGCTTAATTAACTCAGGAACCACACCTGTGTGGAAGCACCTGCTTTCTATATACTTTGTATCCCTCATTTACTCAAGTGTTTCCATTATTTTGGCAGTTACCTGTAGTATTGTGAGAGTGCACAGAGTGCAAGATAGGATCAATGCAGATAGTCATGGCTATTTAGAAGTCTTATGGCTTGTAGGTAGAAGCTGTCTCTGAGAATGTTGGTCCGATAACCGATGCTCCAGTAGCATTTGCCGGACGGTAGCAGAGTAAACAGTCTATGGCTTGGGTGGCTAAAGTCTTTTCTACATTTTTCGGGCCATCCTCTGACACAGCCTGATAGAGAGGTCCTGGATGGCAGGGAGCTCGGCCCGAGTGATATACTGGGTCGTCCGCACCACACTCTGTAGCGCTTTGTGGTCTAGGGTGGGGAATTTGCCATACCAAGCGGTGATGTAGCCAGTAAAGATGCTCTCGATGGTGCAGCTGTAGAACGTTTTGAGGATACAAGGGCCCATGACAAATCTTTTCAGCCTCCTGAGGGGGAAGAGGCTCTGTCATGCCCTCTTCACAACTATTTGTGTGTGTGCGTAGGCCAGTGGAGGCTGCTGAGGGGAGGACGGCTCATAATAATGGCTGGAATGGAGTTAATGGAATGGCATCAAACACATGGGAAAAAAAGCAAAAATCAAACATTTTTGACTTTGTGGTAACTAGTGACAACCCACATGCCCGTTGGTGCTGGGTCTTGGTGCAGTGTGTAATGTTCGTCACTGTTTTCAGACCAGGTAGGACACATTTTGTAGAGAGTTGTTCTTGTGCTAGTTTGCAACATTTCAGAAAATGGAAGAAAACCTGGAGGAAAAACTGAATTCTGTTTTGCCAGAAGTGTGTTCTATCCACAAAATCGGCTTACGTCAACATATTTTGATGAGGTTTTAATCGCTGATTTTCTGGCCATCCTCACCCACTGTTGCACTTACTACACTAAACTAGTGAGCACCGTTGGAGCTCTGCCCAAGCAAGGCATTTGATTGGTTTGACGTGTTGTGTGGAGTCACTGATTTACAGCGGGTTCCCACCGATATTTAGATATTTCTCTACCATGGACTTCCCTAGGCTTCCCGTTTTAGGTTTTCGACGAGGCTACCTGTATATATACACATTATATACACACACTACACTGACACTCACACAAAACCCACACACATTCATATACACTACATACGCACACACACATACACTGCTGCAACTCTGTTCTTCATTCCTATTCTTATCTATCCTGTTGCCTAGTCACTTTACCCTGCCTTTATGTACATATCTACCTCAGATACCTTGTACCCCTGCACATTGATCTGGTACTGGTACTCCCTGTATATAGCTTCATTCTTGTGCTACTATTTTTATTGTGTATTATATTTTTTAACTCTGCATCGTTGGGAAGGGCTTTTAAGCAAGCATTTTACGGTAAAGTCTATTCGGCGCATGTGAGAAATAACATTTGATTTGAATTGATTTGCTGTTTGCTGCCGCTTCCCCCTCCTTTCACCCCGTGGCGATGATCGGAAGTCTTTGTCTGGTGTAGCCTACAAACATCGGCATGTTGTGCAACAAACTTCTTTGTGTGTTGTAACAGTAGGCTACTGCAATCATAAGCACGACACAAACAGGCAGTCTAAGAAGCAAGTTCATGTTATTTTTTCAGAAGTGAGTGATGACATCATCACAAATGTGTGGTTAAAATGCAGACTGTTTTGCCAAAATGCAGTGTGTAGACTGCGTCCTGCTTGTGCTACTGCAATGTCTGTAGTTACAACAGATAAAAGAACACATACGCAGAATCTGATTCGAATCTTCAGCTATGGGGATGAGGGTTCCAAATGGACTGTGATGGTAAAGGCCTGAGAGGACACTAAGTTTACATTTCAAAGTGTAGAAACATTGTGGTTTGTTTTGGTTATCACATTTGACAAATTCTAAAATGGAATGTCTTACGCATTTAAGGTACCTGTTTGAATGAAAAACAAGCATTCCTGTGCTCATTCTCGTTACTGGACTTCCGGAATGGATAAAAACACTATTAGAGACAACTAATGTTGGTAAACAGACCTGAAAATGGCGTACAAAAGTATGGCAACAGGTAAACTACTATCTTAACTGTTGACCTCTACGTGTGACCAAGGATCCAACTTCATTAACCCGGAGAGTACGGATACAGTGCCCGCAGCAGTCTTATTTATCTCTTGTGCACAATTTGTTCAGTTGTGACATTTGAGATAGGTTGGCTGGAGAGCACTGTACAAACACAGTATGGATGACTAGTTAAGACATTTTTAAATAAAAAATAATGAAATTCCATCAAGAAAAGGATATTGCTACCAGTAATATACTTTATTAAAAGTATTGTATATATATGTATCATTCTGTCAAGAGTTCATAATACTTTGTCCATCAGTGGTGAGGTTGAACTCCCTCTATCCATAGTAAAAGCACAATGTTTTATGTCTGCGGTGTCAAACTATTTTTTTCCCGGGTGATACTGTACATTCAGTCTTCACGAAAGTTCAGGGGGCTGCATTGCAAATTAGGGATAATTCATTTCTGCCCAAATCAGCAAGAAATACTCCTTCATTCATAATTTAGGGAATTGTCAATGCTCCATGACTGTCTAGCTTTTATTTTAGTGATTGTCATTGAGCTGGACACAATTAATAATTTTAAAATGTTTACTATGCTGTTGCTTTAAGACAAGTCCCATGATTGTGGTGAACACAATGGCGCGAGCAACCAAATCAGCCTTGAAAAGAGTTCTCAAAGTCTAAATTATTTAAACATGTGAAGGTCTATTATAATTTCTACTTACTTTCTTTGAGGTTGTAGTCGATCAAGTTTAGACGGAAGTTGATTTCTCTTTTTTTATTATTTGTTTTTACCCATGATGAAGTTCATTGCAATTGACCTTAGGGGTCTTGAGTGTGGTTGCTTCTGTTGTATTTCTCCCAACAAGTTGTGTGTTACTGAGCACCAGAGGGATAAATACGATTATTTTCCACAGCATGCACTAATAATGCCTGATGGTTTGTGGTGTGATTATTTGGCTGCCCGGTGCTGGCTAAAAGCGCATCATTATACCCATCTGCACTCTCAATGCTAAAGCAACGGCTGAGAAAATGAGGTGTCACAGCCATGAGGAAGGGATGCGGGATGCTGGTCACCATAGTAACCCCAGTCATTACAGATGGCCCTACTTTAAGACGGATAGAATAATGCCAGTGAGTAAACTCAACTGACTAATTTAACCCGGCTTTAGATTTGGGGCATTAATATAAAACTTAAAAGGTACAATTTGTAACATTTCTTCATTCTTAATTTCTTTATTGGCAACCTCATAAAGATGAGCAAAAAATACAGTATAAAATAAATAATTCAAATACTGAGCAATATTGCATGCTCAATTATTTATTTCAAATAATTGTATTTTATACTAATACAATTGTTTAGAGAAATCGATTTTGTTTAACAAGTAATAATAAAAAATATAAAAAATAGGGGTAAAAATATTAGCACCCCTGTTTTCAATACTGTAGTTATCCTTGCAATGGGAGGGTGCTACAGTATTGAAAACAGAGGTGGCAATAATTCTTACCCCAATATTTTCTTTATGTTGATTTTGTGGGAATTAGTGCTTGGGGTTATTGTCTTGCTGGAAAACCCACTTGCTGCCAAGTGTCAGCCGCCTGGCAGAGGCAACCAAGTTTTTAGCTAAAATGTCCTGGTACTTGGTAAAGTTCATGATGCCGTTGACCTTAACAAGGGCCTCAGGACCAGTGGAAGCAAAATAGCCCCATAACATCAAAGATCCATCTACTTTTCTGCATATGGTCTATTTTTTTCAATGTCAAAACCACCACTGGTGTGAGTGGCCAAAGACCTCTATTTTCATGTCATCTGACCATAGCACGGGTTCCAATCCAAGTGCCAATGTTTTTACCAAATTCCAGGCGGTGCTGGTTTTACTAACTAATGTGTGTTTTAAATCATACATTTCCATGATCAAACTAAGCAGCTTTTGCTGCTATCAATTCTCCTCCACGAGAGTCCAAACATTTTCCTGCATCATTGGTGAGTTCGTTCAATTCTAAGCAGGCACTCCGTCAGACAGCCCTGTCAGTCTAGAATGCTTGCAAAACATGGGGGGAATTGCAATTGCCCTCGTTGCCACAGGCGTTGACATTGTGCAAAGGTCCAACATTTAAATGGTACCTTTTTAAGTACATTTCATTCATTGCTGATACGTTTGGGTGGGGAATTTGTTTTAGTTTTAGTCCTTATGTATGTTTTATTTGTGGTAAAAAAAAATGAAGCTATTTAATTCCCACAGTTAATCCTACTGCCCATTAGATGTTCAGTCGTCAAACTTAATGGTTTTTGTACTCCTTATGTCAAAAAATCCATGATGTGGTCAAAAAATGTAACGTTGTGAACATATACTGTACCAGTAATGTGTTTTTTGCAATAATCTGATTCTCGGCGGTACCCTAAGTGGACTGGACCTGCATGATCATGTTCAACGCTTATGGGGGATCCGTGCTAGTATTTGTGAATTTGGTTGTCTTCATTTGTTGTGCGAGGGCCTAAAGACCTACTGTAATTTCAACTCTGGATAGGCGAGCACATTCAAACAATCATATCCTTATCTTCTATTTGCCAAATGCTCTCATTCAACATTTAATGTCTTTGACCATGACTCATAAACAAGACCTAGCCTGCGGGTGCATCAATTCATTAGTCACACTTTTTTTCCAGTGTCATTACAGAAAATGGAACGAAGGGAGGCACTAGATGATATCGACCATCTTGTTTAAGCGCAGTGATGTCCTGAACGATGTGTGCAATAAGCTACACTGTCACACTGTTGCTGCCTCTCTCACGATTAGAGCATGGAATTAGTTGAGGCACTGTGGGCCTTTGAACCTGTGATAGATTTGTTGCCACAGCAGCGGATGAGAATCTTAAGTATTATCCCCCAACCTGCAGTCACTACTCAAGACTCTTTGTGGTCAATTTGGGACCTTGTGGGATGTTACACCTGATTGTGGTCACTCTAACAATGTGCAATCCTTTCGGTGTCAAATTTCACTGTTAAATAGGGGAGAAAATTAACAATTGGGGGTGTGAACAATTTCGATTTTAAATGTCAACATAGTATGTACCCTGCTGACAGTGTCCATGGTTTTTGTTTAATGATGTGGAATCCTCACAGCAGAAAAGGTCATTTGTCAGATGACAGATCCACGTGTGACACTTTAAATATAATTTATCATCAATATTTAAATACACATTATGTCCTATACTGTCACAAATATGATTGAACATCTTATGAGAAATAGCCTTCAGTGTGCTCATGCTTGGTGGTGTGTCAGTGTTTGGACTACCGTCACTCAACGTTATATCCTTGTACTCTACAGAATATTTACCAGCCCTCTGGATTACTTCTCAAATATAATGTGTTCTTGCTTGGATGTGTGTCAGCGTTTGAGTGGCTATTCAGGGTGAGATACATACTATTATCCAGAGGTAGGCACAATGAGGCATTCGATATCCATTTAGCATTACTAAAATTGCAAAGGACCAGATGAAAATGATTTTCTTAGAAGCATGTATGCACTTTATACTGTGAAGCTTATATTATTATGCATTTCTATACTGTAATTTTTAACCTAATGATATTTAGTCAGGATTATTATATGATATTAAGACATTAAAAGGAGGTCTTAACTGCATCATAATGCTATATATTTATTTGTTGATGTTAGGTAGTGTTACCAATATGAATTTTGCATAATGTTTAATGTGAGAATGTTCACTAAAAGAGAATAAAACCTCCTTAGCCTTTCAACTTTGTGTGTGTGCGATGTGCTATATGCAGGAGTTGAGTTATGAAAGCAGAAGATATGTCCATTGTTTGATGTAACATGGACAATTAAGTTGTATTGTACATTTCTTTCCAATAAATCTAAGTTGGTCCCACACCTGTTTGTGAAACAAGGTAGACATTTTTTGGCTGCCCCATTCCCCTGTTACCTGTAATATTTTGGCATCATTTAATAATCTGTTTTTATCCTGTCAGGCCCCACTCTTTGAATGATAATGAAGAGAAGCTAGTGGCGAGTGCAGAAATTGTGTGCCATTTCTCATCATTGCCTTCTCGCCCCACATCATTGACCGGTCTGCTGAATTATGTCGGTGCATTGCATTGTTAAAGCTGAAGCCAGGCTGAAACAGCAAGGAAATGGACATATTTGTAATCTGTGAATAAAGAGGCACGGAGGGACCAAATTGAAAGAGTATTGGGCGCCTGACGTCAGGGATGAACTTCAATGCAAAAGGCTCAACATAGATATATCAGGAGAAATTTCATCATTAGCTTTTGGTTTACAGGGGATGGGGAATGTTGGGGGGCCCTTGGATGCAGCTGGAATAGATTGTGTTTCCTCTCGGGCGTGCTCATGCTTTATTTTCCTGGGTCGTGTTCAGTAAGCACAAAACGTAAGAAAACTGTCCAAAACAGGAAAAAAAATAAACACTCACACTTGACTTTTTTCTCCTTACTAGCTCTGACTTTGCTGTAGCTACTTTATTGAGGAAATGTTTTCTTACTGTGATACAGTGGCTTGTGAAAGTATTCACCCCCTTGGCATTTTTCCTGTTTTGTAGCCTTACAACCTGGAATTAAAATAGATTTTTTGAGGGGGTTGTATCATTTGATTTACTCAACATGCCTAAGAAGCTAAATATTTTTTATTGTGAAAAAAACAAGACAAAAAACGGAGAACTTGAGCGTTCATAACTATTCACCCCCCCCAAAAGTTTATCAATGCATAGGGTGGCTACTTTGAAGAATCTCAATATATAAAATATATTTGGATTTGTTTACTACATGGTTACTACA
The DNA here is from genome assembly GCF_901001165.1 of Salmo trutta. NCBI lineage: Eukaryota > Metazoa > Chordata > Actinopteri > Salmoniformes > Salmonidae > Salmo > Salmo trutta. The sequence continues at coordinate 27,505,806 of NC_042984.1, read as the reverse complement.
TGATTCCATATGTGTTATTTCATAGTATTGATGTCTTCACTATTGTTCTACAATGTAGAAAATAGTAAAAAATAATGTAAAAAAATGTAACCTGGAATGAGTAGGTGTTTCCAAACGTTTGACTGGTACTGTAAGTACTATCTGAACTTGTTCAAATGTGCCCGAATGAGGTTGGTGTGCCCGAATGAGGTTTAATGTTCATAGTGTGGTGTCTCCTTACACCACTCCACATAATTAAGATGAATCATTGGGTATGGACGGTTGAAACATTAATGTTACATTTCGATTGTTGCGTCAGAAAAAGGTTGTAACAAGATTGCAAGTTTACTGTTCAATGAATCGATCATTGCCTGAAAGTTGTCATTCCATTTAATAAAAAAGGTTCAAGACAATATTCTCTTCTGGAATGGAACAATAATTGAAAAACAAAACTTGTGGTGACCCAGTGGCAGTAACAAAGAAAACATGAATGTGAATATAGTTATTATGTGCAGAACAAAGAAATGCTAATTCACTCTGAATATTAAGGCTGCAAATCAATTCTATTTGATTTACCCTTGGTTACGGACATCTGGCCTTGGGCAATAGACAAAAGCAATTCCTTCGATAGAACAGAATTATTTTTGAGAATACAGAGGGGAGACCACTGAGTTCTTTGAGGAAAAGTAATTAAGACAGAAACTGTTTCCATTGCTTACATTTGTCTTTGTCATACCCAATGTGGGTCTGAGTCAATGACGCTGCTTTGGCAACATTTTCTGCATGTTGTCCATCCCTTACACCATATACACTGAGTGTACAAAACATTATGAACACCTGCTCTTTCCATGACATAGTCTGACCAGGTAAAAGCTATGATCCCTTATTGATGTCACTTGTTAAATCCACTTCAATCGGTGTAGATGAAGGGGAGGAGAAAGGTTAAATAAGTATTTTTAAGCCTTGAGATAATTGAGACATGGATTGTGTATGTGTGCCATGCAGAGGGTGAATGGGCAAGACAAAATATTTAAGTGCCTTTGAACAGGGTATGGTAGTAGGTGCCAGGCGCATTGGTTTGTGTCAAGAACTGCAACGCTGCAGGGTGTTTCATGCTCAACAGTTTCCCGTGTGTATCAAGAATGGTCCACCACCCAAATGAATTAAGCCAGCTTGACACAACTGTGGGAAGCATTGGAGTCAACATGGGCCAGCATCATTGTGGAACGCTTTTGACACCTTGTAGAGTCCATGTCCCGATGAATTGAGGCTATTCTGAAGGCAAAAGGTGGGAGTGCAATGCAAAAGTAGGAAAGTGTTCTTAATGTTTTGTACATTCAGTGTATTATACACTACAGTACATACCAAATAACACCAACAGTATGTGTATCTTGGTGTACAGAGTAGGCAACTTAAATTGCAGTAGATTAACTCTGTATTGTTCATCGTTATTGAAATGAGGTGACACATCCGCTCTTACACTACTGCGTGTGGGTGGCTGACACTACCGTGATTGCTTCTTACAAGAGAGAGAGTCGAGGAGAAGAACCCGTATCCTCTGACTGTAAAACATCATTTAGTGGTATCATTTGTGCCTGGCCTCAGATGTTCACAGAAATGTCAGGATGATACTGTGAAAGATTCTGTGAGGTTGCCACAGGGCCAGCACCTCCTTTTCCGCTTGAGTGCATCCTCAAAGAATTGTTAGTCCCTGAAACCTGTTATTTGCTTCGCATTGATCCTAGCCTCTCACTCGCTGTTTCTCGGCTGCTTTTTGTTAGTTTACATCAGAACATTGCTGTCATTGTAGTCCTTTCCTTTCAATTGATCACATGCGGCCATGTTCTCGATTTAATGACTGGCTGACTTCTTATGAGGAAGCACTTCATTACCTTTGGTACAGCGAGCAAGAGAGAGAGAACTCGGCATGGAGAGCTCTGTCTTGCGCAAGTAAGGGACGAGATTTGATCATGCTGAAATCAAAAAGGGCCATGCCATTTTTGTGTATATGCACGTTTGTGTGTGTGTTTATGGTTGTGTGCATGTGCTGTGCACAGGTTAACATTCAATATCGACCGTGGATGCTACATATTTTCAACTGGAAGAGGCATGTCATGACACAGGGTATCAAAATTCCACATTTGCCCAGTCTTTGGCTTCTATGATGGCAATTGATGTTATACTTTCAGACGGTAATGTTGACTTGTGATCTAATGGGGGAGGAGGGCATCTAGGCCGTGTACTTTCATGTCTGAATGGACGTACTGAACATTATAAAGTGACATGTTCATCCCTGCCATCAAGCCATGTCGTTGTTTCTTCTCAGAAATGTTTTCAAAAAATGATGTGTCAATACCCCTTTATGACGTAAACCTTTGGTCCTACAGTGGATATGTAAACTGTTCAAAGAACTTAATGCTTGTGGTTGTATACAGTATAACACATCCCCACATGCTTCTACACCAAAAGAGGAGATACGCACAAGGATCTGCATTTTAACTGCTACGTCGGTTACAGTCTACACAGTAGGCCATTATCTTTTGGGGCTTGATAGAGACCCTGTGCAAATACTTAATCTCTTCCTTGAGGTAATCACTGTTCAGTGTCTGATTGAATAGCTGAAAGCAAGGATCCGACCCTATTGCTTCCAGTTCTATCCTCTGAGAGGAGAGTGATTGAGAACGTTTCTCCAGTCAAAAAGATAGAAAGTTACACTGTTAAAATGTTTAAATACAGCAACATGTCTAAATTACAGTACTCACGTATGGACAATTAAGGTTAAGTGACAGGCATGAGAGAAACCAGTGTGAACCGCTAAGCATAAATTAATATAGGTCATGCAAATATAGGTTGTGGATATGTTACTCCTCGAACTACAATGTACTACTGATAAACATGTTTTTTCCACTATAATTTGGTAGGTTACAGTCATCCAAAGCTGAAGGCCAGTGAAGGTAGCAGAAAAGCAATTCATTGACTACGCGGGACATTATTTGAAATGCTACTTTAGTTGACCTTTTAAATGACTAAATATGTGGTCAAAAGTGACAAGAAGTGCGATGTTTGACCTGCTACTCTGTTACAACACTAATAGCCACACTACTACTGTCATTGCTTCCTACCAGGGCAGTATCACATTTTGTTTAGAATAAAAATCTAAAACATTTTGTATTTTTTCATTAGAAACTCAGTCAGGGTCTAAACTTAGTGTTGAGAGTTAGAATAGTAGAATACACAAGGTGCAGTTTCGAAACTTGGGTCTGCATCAGCAGTTCTCTCTTTTTTATAGCTAAAATCCCCCGAGCCAAGAATAAATACGTCACACAAGTCTATGGAATGAACACCTTTGACATTGACCTAGCACACAGCTCAGACACCCATGCATACCCCACAAGTCATGCCTGTTCTGAGGAGTACTTCTGTCTGTAATAAAGCCCTTTTGTGGGGAAAAACTAATTCTGATTGGCTGGGCCTGGCTCCCCAGTAGGTGGGCCTATGGATGCGCCCCTGCCCAGTCATGTGAAATCCATATATTAGGGCCCAATCAATTTATTTCAATTGACTGATTCCCTTCTATGAACTGTAACTCAGCAAAATCTTTGAAATCCTGACTAGTCTTCCAGTCCCTGCCACTGAAAAACATCCCCACAGCATGATGCTGCCAACACTAGGCTTCACTGTAGGGATGGTGCCAGGTTGAATCCAAATGTGACGCTTGGCATTCAGGCCAAAGAGTTCAATCTTGGTTTCATTAGACCACATAATCTTGTTTCTCATGGTATAAGAGTTACCATTTGGCAAACTCCAAGCAGGCTGTCATGTATCTTTTACTGAGGAGTGGCTTCTGTCTGGCCACTCTACCATAAAGACCTGATTGGTAGAGTGCTGCAGAGATGGTTGTCCTTCTGGAAGGTTCTTCCATCTCCACAAAGGATCTCTGGAGCTCTGTCAGAGTTACCATCGGGCTCTTGGTCACCTCCCTGACCAAGGCCCTTCTCCCCTGATTGCTCAGTTTCTTCCAGCTCTAGGAAGAGTCTTGGTGGTTCCAAACTTCGTCCATTTAAGAATGATGAAGGCCATTGTGTTCTTGGAGACCTTCAATGCTGCAGACATTTTTTGGTACCCTTCCCTAGATCTGTGTCTTGACACAATCCTTCTGTCTTGGAGCTCTACGAACAATTCCTTTGACCTCATGGCTTGGTTTTTGCTCTGACGTGCACTGTTAACCTTGTGCCTGTCCAAATCAGGTCCAATCAATTTAATTTATCACAGGTGGACTCCAATCAAATTGTAGAAACATCTCAAGGATCATTAATGGAAACGGGGTGAGCCTGAGCTCAATTCCGATTCTCATAGCAAAGGATGTAAATCCTTGTTTTTGCTTTGTCATTATGGGGTATTGTGTGTAGATTGATGATTATTTTAATTTTTTAAATCCATTTTAGAACAAGGCTGTAACGTAACAAAATGTGGATAAAGTAAAGGGGTCTGAACACTTTCTAAATGCACTGTAAGTGTTTCCAATGGTATCATCGGTGTGAATCATGTGATTTTAACCAATTATGAGTAGGCATTGCCTACTAATTGGCTACTGATTGTCTTCTAATTGGTTGACGTCAACAAGACATAGAAACGCACATGTTGATGTTGGGGTGGTGCTGGAGATTATGAAGTTGAACATTTTTTTAATTTCCCTTTAAGGTACAGGAGAAATCACCACTGGAAAAACTGAGCACTGGGGATATGACTGCACTAAAGGCAAAGAGTCACAACAAGTGCTTAGTCTCACTGTATATCAGAGCACGGTAAATGAAAGTGATTACAGGGATGCCATTGTCTTTGGTACACTAATATCATTCATAGAGGCTAAGGAAATGGACGTCACTATGGTCAACTATCTTCAAATTAGCAGATATATCAAATATATACATCAGGAAATTACAAGAACTTGGCAAGAACTGGTCGCATTCACTCAACTGATCTGAGGAACCAAAATCCTTGAGAACATCCCAAACATGGAGGCCCACAGCCAAGGCAGAGATGTACTGCTCATATACAACATGCATATGAAGCTGATACAGCAAGGTTTTCTCTCAAAGGCTACAGAAGTCATTCGTCAGGATATATTTGCAATGTGGAACCGTTCCAATAGTAGATTTGACAATGAATGTCAAACCAAGTCAGTCCTCAAATGAATTTACATTTTAGTCATTGAGCAGATGTTCTTACCCAGGAGCAATTAGGGGTTAAGTGCCTTGCTCAAGGGCACATCGACAGATTTTTCACCTAGTTGGCTCTGGGATTCAAACCAGAAACCTTTAATTTACTGGCCCAACGCTCTTAACCGCTAGGCTACCTACCTGGCAGAGCCTAGTATGTTGACATTCGTTTCTTACAGTATTCATTTTCACTAAACAGAACATTCTAAATAGTATGTAGTACAATTAGTACATAGTATGTCGTTTTAGTAAGTAGTAGGCAAGACAGATTTCGGACATGGCCATTGTCTCGACAGAGAAACACTGTTGCCCGTTTACCTTGGAATCATGGTACCCACGAAGACACGCAAAAGAGATCTAGTAGACAGTAGTTCAATTCCTGCAGTTTTATAAAAATGTCACCTTAAATGGATATCATACCTAGTTGATTAGTTCCTTGTTTTGATGCAGACACTGTAGGCCTGTGTCCAATGGAGTTGGCCAGTGTCATTTGCAACTCATTATTAGACTCAAACGAGTCTCCATTATCTTGTTCACATAACATGTTCAGACCTGGGAAGGGAAAGGGTTCGTTGTAGTACATCAACACCAATGTTGAAGTAGCAATTCTGGTTCACCTCAACTGTGGCTAAACAACCTATGAACCAACCCTCAATCAGAAACAGAGGAATAGGTTACAGCAACATTTGTGAAGAGCACAATCAGACAGGTCATTTGCAAAGAAAAATGACCATTGACGTTTATGTGGATAATTATTATAATTCACACCAGCCATTAGCAGTGTACAGCATTGGAAATGGGGGGCTTATTATAAGCTTACTTATCATACATTTGTTGCTTGTTGAAAGGTCCCCATAATTTTTAATGGCAGCTAAAATTCAGTGTTATTCGAAGGCCCCACAATGTAGGAGTGAATAGCTCTCGCATTACAAAAGCCTTTAGAAGAGATTTAGCTCTTAAGGTAATTGCCACAGTACAGGTGCAGGGCTTTTTTTTCTCCCTCTGTGATGTAATCTGGTCAAATTAATTTGAAACACACGTTCTTTTTTTTTTCTTTTTTTATCTACACTGATTGCTCTCCCCTGGTGCTAACGAGGTGTAAACAAACATGTTTAGGTGATGAATTTTAGAGGACAATGCATTTATGTTTCTCACATTTTATCAAAACATCACACTGCCATGCAATTATAATAGCAGGTCGAAAATAATTAGCCACTCAAGTCCTGTTTGATCACTGTCAGTGTCTGATTATAGATAGTAAAAACTCTCTGTGGAGTTTGATGCATGTTGCAGGTAATGCTAGGTGTTTGTTATTTTCACAAGTGCAGAGTCATATACTTATATTGTGATAGGTTGACATTAACCACTGTGAACTTTTGTATAAAAAAACTGGGTTCGTTATGGTCAATGTTAATGAAAATGCTTTCTTGATTGCTTTACACTTCATCTATAATAAATCACTTATTGGGGCTTCCGAGTGGGGCAGCAGTCTAAGGCACTGCATCTCAGTGCTAGAGGCATCACTACAGACCCTGGTTCAATTCCAGGCTGTATCACAACCAGCTCTGATGTGGAGTCCCATAGGGTGGTACACAGTTGGCCCAGCGTCGTCCTGGCCCAGGGTAGGCCGTTATTGTAAATAAGAATTTGTTCTTAACTGACTTGTCTAGTTAAAGGTTAAAAAAATACATTTTAAGCTACATCAAGCAAGTAAGATCATAATAAATCAATGTCATTATGATAGATATTATTTAATATTTGGGAAAACAACACAATAGAGCAGGTTACCCATTGGGCAAAGACGTTAATTCACCGTCTATTCCAAGTTGGTTCAACATAATTTAATTGAAATGACGTGGGAAAACAACATTGATGTGACCAGTGGGTAGGTTTATTTGTATATTTGGATCAGCATTAGCATTTGCAGAAGCAGCAGCTACTCTTCCTGGGGTCCACAAAAACCACAAAACATGACAAGTAACAAAACACTGATGCAAGGACAGTCGCACACATTTTAAATACAAGCCAGCTGCAGCTTTGCTAGGTCTTTCTTTGCTGCACGACCATCTTACCAGACTTAATCAAGATGAAACAAGACCAGAGCCTGAACAACTGAACAACAAAAATCATCAAATCCATTTTTAATCGTCACATGCTTCGTAAAAAACAGTGAAATGCTTACTTACAGGCCCTTCCCAAAAATGGAGAATTAAATAATAATAATAAAAATAGATATGGAATAAATACACAATGAGCAATGATAGCTTGGCTATATACATGGGGTACCAGTACCGAGTCGATGTGTAGGGGTACCCAATTGAGGTAGATATGTACATAAACAAGTTGGTTCAACTTGTAGCCTAGTGGTTAGAGTGTTGGACTAGTAACCGAAAGGTTGCAAGATTGAATCCCCGAGCTGACAAGGTAAAAATCTGTTGTTCTGCCCCTGAACAAGGCAGTTAACTCACTGTTCCTAGGCCGTCATTGAAAATAAGAATTTGTTCTTGCCTAGTTAAATAAAGGTAAATAAATATACAGTAGGTAAGTGACTAGGCAATAGGATAGATAGAGAGTATGTCATGACGTTGCCCTCTTTGAGTACAGGGAGGACAGTTGACCCCCTCCCCCCATCCCCCAACCTACCTTCCCCCACCCAGGCCCTGTGTGAAGGGGTTGTAAAATTCCAGAGGAGAATCTCTTGCCACATGGCCCATAGAGAGACACAGGAAATTCTTCCAACTCACAGAATTGGGGAACCGAATGACATTTATGTTCTGGAGAAGGTATGGAAGATTGGTGAAGAATCCAGCTACGAACTGGTCCGCTTGGTACAATTTTGTGATACTCAGAAGAGACGATATAGCCATATTACCATAAAACTATTTATATAATAGCCTCAGCCATGGGACTTGCATCCAAATGGTTGTATAGAATGTATTAATAAGGATAAAGCTATTTTGTAATACATTGAGATGCTGTGTACTGATGTTAATGTGATAAATACATTCTATGTTCAAAGATTAAATCAGTCATCGGCACACCCCCAGGGACACAGACAGGACCAGGCGTCATGTGACAAGCCTGTTCTGTGTTCACTATAAAACCCCACCCTGATTTACTTTCCTCAGACCAGGCCTCCACTCCATTGCGAGTTGGCCAATAGGTTTGACCATCCAATTCCTCTACTGAAAGTGAACTATACCACGTGGTTAACCTTAGACTATCGATACCGACAGAATAAGAACAAGTCTTTGATATTAATTAATAGTCTGCAGCTAGAAATTATATAATTGAACGCGAAGACCGACGAAACATCCATTCTATGACGACATTAATGAATGTCGCTTTGAAAGATCCATTCTAACAGAGAGAGAGAGAGAGAGAGAGAGAGAGAGAGAGAGAGAGAGAGAACTCTCCAACAGAACGACTCTCCAACAAGGATCCCGACGACACACTGAGCGTAAATATATATTGATTGCAATTGTTCCCGAATGAGTGAGCGTTCATGTGCAAAGGATTAGCATATCAATTGTTAATATTAATGAACCATGTGTGCCTCCTCAGCTGACCATTTATGACCCTTTGTTTAACAAGACACCAGCCATGCCTGTTTAGCCCACTAGGGCACATTACTCTACCAATTCTTTGGGATGAAAATTACTGTTTGTATGCTTTCTGTGAATTACTTAGTTTAGTAAATAAATGATTTTAAGACAATTGATGTATGGATGACTCTTAGTAAAGGCTGGGTTCGTGCAGATACAACAATTTACGACGTTTGGAATGAGACTGGACGCGAGGTAAAATACACCATTTAAACCAGAAGATAATCGGCCTATACTATAATATATGTTATAATATAGGAAAGTTATATTAGGAAAATTATAACTTTGGAATCTGAATATTTTCCTTGGTGCCCCGATCTCCTAGTTAATTACAATTAAACAATGAATCAGTTTAATCGCGTGATAATAATTACAGGGAGTTAATTGATAAACATGTCTTCAGTTTAATGGTGACCCAAAGACACGACAAGTAGCAGCAGCGTGATGAGTGTGTAACTATGTGTGTGCCTGTGTATGTATTATGTGTGTGTGTATGTGTTTGAGTGTAAGTATTTGTGAGTGTGTGGGTAGAGTCAAAAATAGGATCCATGAAGATAGTCCGGGTAGCTATTTGGTTAACTACATTGAACAAAAATATAAATGCAACCATTTCAAAGATTTTACTGAGTTACAGTAAGGAAGTAAGTCAATTGAAATTAATTAATTAGGCCCTAATCTATGGATTTCACATGACTGGGAATACAGATATTCATCTGTTGTTCACAGATACCTTAAAAAAATAAGGTTGGGGCGTGGATCAGAAAACCAGTCAGTATTTGGTGACCACCATTTGCCTCATGCAGCGCGACACATCTCCTTCGCATAGAGTTGATCAGGCTGTTGATTGTGGCCTGTGGAATGTTGTCCCACTCCTCTTCAATGGCTGTGCGAAGTTGCTGGATATTGTTGGGAACTGGAACACGCTGTCGTACACATTGATTGAGAGCATCCAAAACAGGCTCAATGGGTGACATGTCTGGTGAGTATGCAGGCCATGGAAGAACTCTGACATTTTCAGCTTCCAGGAATTGTGTACAGATCCTTGCAACATGGGGCCGTGCATTATCATGCTGAAACATGAGGTGATGGCGGCGGATGAATGGCACAACAACAGGCCTCAGAATCTTGTCACGGTATCTTTGTGCATTCCAATTGCCATTGATAAAATGTAACTGTGTTCGTTGTCCGTAGCTTATGTCTGCCCATACCATAACCCCATTGCCACCATGGGGCACTCTGTTCACAACATCGACATCCACAAACCGCTCGCCCACACGACGCCATACACGCTGTTTGCCATCCGCCCGGAACGGTTGAAACCAGGATTAATCCGTGAAGAGCACACTTCTCCAGTGTACCAGTGGCCATCGAATGTGAGGATTTTCCCACTGAATTTGGTTACGAGGGAAAACTGCAGTCAGGTCAAGACCCTGGTGAGGATGACTAGCATGCAGATGAGCTTCCCTGAAACGGATTCTCACAGTTTGTGCAGAAATTCTTTGGTTGTGCAAACCCACAATTTCATCAGCTGTCCGAGTGGCTGGTCTCAGACGATCCCGCAGGTGAACAAGCTGGATGGGGAGGTCCTGGGCTAGCATGGTTATATGTTGTCTGCGGTTGTGAGGCCGGTTGGCGGTACTGCCAAATCCTCCCCATCCAGCTTGTTCACCTGCGGTTGTGAGGCTGGTTGGAGGTAAATTCTGCCAAATTCTCTAATAGAACGTTTGAGGCAGTTTATGGTAGAGAAATAAACATTCAGTTCTCTGGCAGCAGCTTTGGTGGACATTCCTGCAGTCAGCATGCCAATTACATGCTCCCTCAAAACTTGAGACATCTGTGGCATTGTGTTGTGTGACAAAACCGCCACATTTTAGAGTGGCCTTTTATTGTGAACCTGTGTAATGATCATGCTGTTTAATCAGCTTCTTGATATGCCTCACCTGTTATGTGGATGGATTATCTTGGCAAAGGAGAAATGCTCACTAACAGGGATGTAAATACATTTGTGCACAACATTTTCGAGAACTAATGTTTTTGTGCATATGGAACATTTCTGGGATCTTTTATTTCAGCTTCTGAAACATGGGATCCACCACTTTACATGTTGCATTTACATTTTTGTTCAGTATATTTAGCGGTCTTATTGTTGGGGGTAAAAGCACAGTACTGTTGATTTTTGTGTAAAAAACACCAAACATATTTTTATAACAGACATACCACTCCCTATCTTAACAACAACTTTATCAATATGATTTGATAATTGAAAATCCAATGTTATACCTAGGAGTTTAGCTTCCTCAACTTGCTCAATGGTCACACCCTTTATGTACGACTCCAGTTGAGGTTTAGGTCTTAAAGAATGTTTTTAACCAAATGCAATGCTTTTAGTTTTAGATGTATTTAAGACCAGTTTATTATTAATCAACCATTCTGATACTGACTAACTCCTTATGTAGAATTTCAGTGAGCTCACTGGCTTTTGGTGTTGACATGTAGAGTGTGGAATCATCCACATACATAGTCATTCTAGATTTCTGTAACCAGTGGCAAATCATTTGTAAAAATAGAGAAGTGTAACGGCTCAAGGGAACTGCCCTGAGGGACACCGCACTGTACATATCTGATGTTCGAGAATCTTCCATTGACGAATGTTCTCTGCGCTCTATTGGATACATAACCCTCCAATCATGTGATGGCAGGTGATGTAAAGCCATAACAAGTGAGATTTTCAATAACAATTTATGATCAATTACATCAAAGACTGCACTCAAATCTAACAATACAGCTCCAACTATCATCTTATTATCAATTTATTTTAACCAATTATCAGTTAACTGAGTCAGTGCAGTACAAGTTGAGTGCCCTTCTCTATGTATGCTGAGAGTCAGTAGTTAACTTGTTCTCTGAAAAATAGGATTGTATTTGGTCAAGCACAATCCTCTCCATATGTATACTAAGAACAGGCAGCAAAATGATTGGGCGGCTGTTAGAGCCAGCATGGGTGCTTTACTATTTTTAGATAGTGGAATTACTTCCGCTTCTTTCTAACGGACACACACACACTCCTTTAGGCTTTTGTCAAAGATCTAGCAAATTGGGGTGTCAATACAGTTTGCTACCAACTTCAATAGTTTCCCATCAAGGTTGTCTATACCTGGTGGCTTTTCCACCTCTCCACACTAACCTGACCAAAATCAGAACCGCAATCCTTCTCTTTCATTATCAGATCTTTTTTACAAAAGTATGATGGTTCACTGTTCAATGTTGTCATTTCACTTCTGAGTTATCCACTTTAATAGTGAAATAGTCAGAGGTGGGGCCAAGTCACTATTATTCGAGTCACAAGCAAGTCTCAAGTCAAGTTCCAAGTAGAACGGGTCAAGTCCAAGTCATATATTCTAAGAGCAAGTCAAATCGAGTCGAGTCACAAGTTCTCAAGTCAAGTAAAAAATAAATCTATACATGCAACGACTTGTTCAACTACAAATCTTTTTCTGTTTATTGAGGCTACGAGACAGCCCTTTTCATTATTTTGTCTACAACACACTTTGATTAGCCTATGTAATTGTAAAATAGGGACCGTGTAGCAGTCGTAAGGGCATGAAATCAGCAGAAGGCAAGGAAGGTTGACGTGCTCAGAGTGTAGATGTATTTACAGGTCTTGGTGATCCAATTGTGAAAGCGCCATATCATACTAAATATACAAGTAGATTTATCAAGTATACACGGGCAATAGCCCAAAAGAAATAGCCTTTGTATCAGGCTTAACCTATCATATCTGAACGGACACCGGTAGAGGTTAAGACTGTACAGCCTCCACTTGAGAAACCAAATCGAATCTGTCTAAAAAAGGTAGGCCTACATAATATAAGCACTTGGCCCCCAGGACCATACAATTACTCAATTGGCAATTACAATCAATAAACTGATTCTACAATGTAAAAGGCAATTTCCACATCCATTGGTACAGTACATTTCGCTTAATCAGACTTAATGATTATTAATGACATTTCAACACCATTCATACATGAAACAATCATTTCCTCTTATTCAATGTTCTGACTGCAAAGCGTGCCGCGCAGGCCAGGTAGCCTATTTCTATGTGCTCCTATTATCCACAACCAGAATGACAGAGACATAGGACACAGACACAAGGAACCTCCGACATAACCCATGAAATATGAACAAAGTTAACCATACATTGAATTAAATAAACAACATTTCTTCTTCAGGAGTCTTGTGAACGTTTATGTGCACAATAAACATTGCTCCCACTCAGAGGGTAAGAAATGGTTGGCTAAATGAAAATGTACCGTAGACATATCAAACATGAAACAGAAATATCTACGTGTTGCAATAAATGGTATGGGGATGGAATTATGAAACGCTAGCATTTATTGTAGTATTAGATAGAATATAGATGTACCACATAGGGCCTATGCATTTAAAGCAAGAGAAAACATTTCAACAAGAGAAAAAAAGCAATCTGTGCTAGCTCACCACCTGACCTGTGTTGACTGATAGTTTGCTGGTCCAATCAGAGTGCCGAGTGTGCGTTTCACTAGCCAACCTGTTGCAGGTTTTTTTGCAAGGGCGATGCTGCGGCTACGGTCTCTGGCTTTGTGTAGAGTAATCCACGTACACTCTGTGCCACAAAATAAGTGACAAAACATTATCAAACCTGGCCAGATAAATGCAAGTCATCAGTGTCAAGTCAAAGTCGATTCCCAAGTCTTGAGGCTCCAAGTCCAAATCAAGTCTCAAGTTATTTTATTTTCTATTAAGTCTAGTCACAAGTCATCAAATTTGTCACTTGAGTCAGACTTGTGTCCAAGTCATGTGACTCGAGGCCACAACTCTGGAAATAGTAATTGAAATGATTGGCAATATCAAAAGGTTTTGTTATAAATGACACATCAACTTCAATGAACGATGGAAATTAATTTGGTTTTCTACCCATATTATAATAAAAAGAAAAAAATCCATTGTGTTTTATCTTTGTTTGGTAATATAATTTCTTCTTATTTTAAGTTGAGTCACAAAATGTATCAATTTACAGTATGTCAACCAATCAGCAAAGCATCCTGACTTGTTTACCACCTCTTTTGCATTATTTATTTGAACCATACAATTGTTCAATTCACCATCAATCCAGGGGGCTCTATAATTTCTCACATTTAGATTTTTAACAGGTGCATGCTTGTCAACAATTCGCATTAATAATTGTACAAATACTTCCAGTGCTGCATCTGAATTCACTTCCTCATACACATCATACCAACATAAATGTTTTACATCTTCAACAAGAGTCCTGAGAAAACATTTTGTATGATGTCTTATAAATGACTTTAGGCCCAACCTTTGGCGCTTTGGCTTTCCTTGTTATTACCACAATGTTACTGTCACTACAGCCAATGGAAACAGATAATGCTTTGGAGCACAGCTCTGCAGCATTAGTGAAGATAGGGTCAACACAAGTGGATGTCACAGATCCAACACTATTGGTAAGCATTCTAGTTGGTTGAGTGATAACCTGGCTCAAATTACAGGCATTAGTCACAGTTAGTTGCTAACCAGTCAATGTTCAGGTCACCCAGAAAAATAGACTTCTCTGTTAACATCACACACTATCAAGCATCGCACAGATATTATCCAAATACTGACTGTTAGCAGTTGGTGGCCTATAGCATCACCCCAAAAGAAGACGAGGCAGGTGAACACTTAAACATTTGATCCTCTCTCATTTTTATAGGAATATGGCTCTGAACATATACAGCAACAACAGGTGCTGGTACAGTAGATATATATAAAGTGAGGAATAGTCTAAAAACAGTTGTCGGCACCAGATTGATGCTGTAAAAGTCAACAGGGTTATAGGGTGTTGTAGATGGAACAAATCATGAGTCCATCATGCTTTGTTTGTTTGCCCAAAGTTGGCTAGTCAGGACGCTAGTTCATTAACCTTGAGAGCACAAGGGTTCAAAGATAGTCAAGCGTTCTGAGACACTGAACAAAACCTATGACACTGCTCCTCTGGAATCTTCTGCAGCCGAGATGAACTGGTAAGTTATCACTGAGTTCTTCATTAGGAATCAAATTAATAGATCTTAAGAATGTAGTCTAAAGTCACACTTGTTTTAAATGGGCAATCAACAGTTGAAACAATAACAAAGTGATCTCACCGCCCCTGTTTCTGTAAAAAGCTAAGGATGGGGCTGGAGAAATTTGATCAATCTCAAATTCATAGACAGAGCTATGGATGGATCATCCATGATATCAAAATGATAATTTTAACCATGTTTTCAGGCTATATAATATTGGTTTACATTTACTTTGTTTACAAACATTGGAGTAAAACAAGCTTATATTTTGGGTTCTGATGAGACACGACAGTTGAACTAAGCTCATGAGGCATTAATAAGTCATATTTTTTTTTTATCAATGAGAACATATAATGAATGTATAAGTCCAAAAATGTATGTAGCAACTTCAGATTGCCCCTTTAAAGTGCATACATATGACAGAGAGGACCACTAACAAAACATCAACAATGGAGCAAATGCATCCCACAATAACATTTTAACATGCAGTGCTCAAGTAATGGCGTAACTTGAAAGCAACATAACTTTTTTTTATGATTTGAAGTTTTATATCATTTGTTTACAAAGTCTCCAATGACAACAAAAACATAAACAATAGGGTAATTGGTCCATTGTTTTGGTTATGATATAGTAAGGCAGTTTTACTGATCTTATTAAGGTATAAATCATATTCTTCAAAATGAACTTGTATATTTCATTAGCTGAGATTGCTGTAAATCTTACAAACTGTAATTTGAATGTTTTCATCTCACTTTGGTACACAGTGCGTATTGTGTATCTGTCCTCGCCGTCCTGCTTCCTGTATCTCTGAGCGTGGAAATGACCTCGTTGTTTGGCAGCTTCACTTCCCCCAACTTCCCTCGCCCATACCCCAACAACCATTACACAGTGTGGAACATCTCCGTCCCAGAAGGCCACAGGGTTAAACTGTACTTCACCCACTTCAGTCTGGAACCCTCCCACCACTGTGAATATGATTATATTCAGGTAAACAGTCCTGAGCAGTGGAGGCTGGTGAAGGGAGAAATTGTGAGGGCATACCTCATTCTAATGGCTACAATGGAATGAATGGTATTAAACATTTGCAAATGAAAGTTAGGCATTCACACATTATCATTTATAATAAGTTGTGTTCATAGATTATAATTTTTGTTTTTGCATATGTTTGCTGCCGTTCCATTTATTACATTCCAGCCATTACAATGCGCTCTTTCTCCGGTTTCTCCATCCATCAGCCTCCACTGGTCCTGAGAACCACCCTCAAGAACTGCATGCACTCATTAACTTGTTAGAAATCTGTCTGTGCTCATGTTGAACTAGGTGTTTGCAGAGGCCAATGAGACATTGCGTTTCTGTGGCGAAGGGGAGAAAGAGTATGTAGACGCCCCCAGGAACACAGTTATCCTGTCGGCTGAGAACATCATGTCGGTAGTCTTCAGAAGTGACTACTCCAATGAGGGGCGTTTCACTGGCTTTCAAGCATTTTACACCTCAGAAGGTGAAGTAGAATTTTATTTTACCGTTACTTTAACAGGGAGTCCCATTGAGACCGAGATCTCTTCCGCAAGGAAACCCTGCATGAACACAATTGACAAAATACAATAAAATACAAATATACAAAGCACACTGAAGTAAAACAATCACATTCCTCAGCAAAAAGGTTCGCAATCAACATGTTGAACTGCCTGAGAGGCACCAGTACATCCAGTTATAGGGAACTCTGTTGATTGTTCCATTCATGGGGTGCAAAGAAACAAAAAGCTGTTTTACAATAACTGAGGAAACCGAAGGAATTTCTAGAGTTAGCCATCCCTGAGACCAGGTATGGTAACTGATATGTTTGAAGGTTTTTAATTATGTTAGGTACTGCGGGGAGTTTTTGTAAAGAAAAAAATAGCAGTGAATCAATTGACCTATGAGACTTCAAAGAGAGCCAGCATACTTCATGGAAAATACTGCAGTGATGTGTACTGAACCGGTAGGCCGTATTAAAGCTCTATGATAAACTGCATCTAACGGCTTTAATGAAGTGGCAGCTGCATTCATATACAGTGCCTTCCAAACGTATTCACACGCCTTAACTTTTTCACAATTTGTTGTGTTACAGCCTGAATTTAAAATGTATTACATTTGGATTTCTTGTCACTGGCCTACACATAATACCCCAAAATGTCAAAGTGTAACTGTGTTTTTAGAAAAATGTACAAATAATTTAAAATGAAAAGCTGAAATGTCTTGAGTCAGTAAGTATTCATCTCCTTTGTTATGGCAAAAATTTGCTTGACAAGTCACATAAGTTGCATGGAGTCACTGTGTGCAATAGCCGAGCAGTGAATTTCAAACACAGATTCAACCACAAAGACCAGGGAGGTTTTCCAATGCCTCGCAAAAATAGGCACCTATTTGTCGACGGGTATGGTGAAGTTATTAATTACACTTTGGATGGTGTATGTATACACCCAATCACTATAAAGATACAGGCGTCCTTCTTAACTCAGTTGCAAGAGAGGAAGGAAACGGCTCAGGGAATTTACCATGAGGCCAATGGTTACTTTAAAACAGCTACAGAGTTTAATGGCTGTGATAGGAGAAAACTGAAGATGGATCAACAACATTGTAGTTACTCCACAGGACTAACCTAGTTAAAAGAAGAAAGCTTGTGCAGAATATAAATATTCCAAATGATGCATCCTGTTTGCAACAAGGCGCTAAAGCAATTAACCTTTTGTCCTGAATGCAAAGTGTTATGTTCGGGGCAAATGCAGCACAACTTATTACTGAGTACCACTCCATAATTTCAAGCATAGTGGTGGCTGCTTCACGTTATGGCTACGCTTGTAATCGTTAAGCACCTTGGAGTTTTCCAGGATAAAAAAGAAACAGAATGGAGCTAAGCACAAGCAAAATCCTAGAGGAAAACCTGGTTCAGTCTGCTCTCCACCAGACACTGGGAGATGAATTCTCCTTTCAGCAGAACGAAAACCTAAAACACAAGGCAAAATCTACACTGGAGTTGCTTACCAAGAAGACGAGATACAATTAGCATCCCTTATCGCCTTATTTTCAGCAATGATGCCACAGTCAGACAGAACCTGCTTAGGTAGGGAAGAGGAGGAATTTGTACACTTCATTGAATTAACTGTTTCCCAAAATGTAGAAGGATCACCAATAGAGATAGAGCTTAGAAGGTAGCTGGATTTAGCTTTCTTAATCGAGATAATACATCTGTTTCTACATTTTCTGATAGATTGCTAATCTGTTAGTCAGTTTTCCTTGCTTTTGCCTAAGCCTGGTTCCTCATCTGAATAAACTCTGAAAGATCAGAGGGTTTGATCTGTTCTTGACTCTAAATTGTTTAAAAGGCATGTGTTTATCCACCAAAGGAATAAAGATAGAGGAGAAATGTTCCAAGGGCTAACTCTGGGTCAGGAATACAGGAGACTCTGGATAACTCACATTGGTATAATTCATGCACAACCCCTTGGGAAACAATTATATAAAAAAAAGAATATTCTTTAGTAGACGAATGTTGACAATGGTGCTGTCAGACCATTGCTGTTGGGGACAGACTACAGAAGGTACTTATATACAGAGAGCCCCAAATCTTCAAAATTTTCCTCACAACGACCAACTAGCAATATAAAACAGTAGGTATAATGATCTCAGAATACCCAATTCAGTAGAGGAATCAGGAAAAAAAGGCCCCTGACCCGAGATGACTGTTCAGATTCTATTGCCTTTATAGCAGTACTTAATTGTCCTGCGTCGGACCAATATAAATGTGCCTATGAATGTGCAATATAAATGATTACTTCTGGAAATTAATTTCAATTCAATTTATGAACTTCACTTTACTTGTATCATCTATACACAAAAAAAATGGGTTTATTCTAAAACTGCTTGTAAATCCCTTAATTATGAATTATACACATTTATGTATACCTCAAATGTTATCAATGCATCCTGAATGACCTGGAACCCATCTTTGAATGTATTTTTCTATCTACAACCCAAATGTAACATTATTCTTGTAGGTCTATATTAACTGGCTTCTCTCTCCCTGTTCACAGACATCAATGAGTGCCTCAGCACGGTAGATGGGGAGTCTGTGTGTGACCATTATTGTCACAATTATGTTGGTGGCTACTACTGCACTTGCAGGTTGGGATACCTGCTCCATGACAACAAAAGGTCCTGCACTTGTAAGGGTGATTTAAACTAGACAAAAAAAACAGGAAATCCCATGGAATGAGGGAGTATTATTCATACAATTTGATTTGTTGGTCTAATACTGATAGCAGTGTTTGCGAACCTATAGGGCCTATATAGTTTAGGCTACATTTTTGATTAATTCATTTTACAAATGCAGTGCTTTCCTCTCAGCTTGGAATGGTTTCAAACATGAATACATGTATATATTCATGAATACTACAAAGAGATAGCACATTTAATTAGAATTGGCTTTAGACCATTACACAGCTAAAAGGCTTTCCTATCCATACCACTTAAAGAGGTTCTCCAATGTTTCTGAATACAGCACAAAGAGATTGAGGGGAAATGTCTTCACAAGAAAACAGAAAAACAATATTGAATGTATGTTTTACTTTCTGAATTCCAATGGCCTCAAAGAACAGAAAATTGGGAGTGTACCTAAGGATAGTCATTTGACTGTCAATTTGTCCTTCACTTATCCCATGAACACAGAACAGACTTTATGTCCATCTCTAAAGATAATTTACAGCACTTTCAGAGCAGGGCACACTGCTGCCACGTGTTTGAAATAAGTAAGCACACAGCAGCTCATTACAGCATAGTGGAGTGATTACAAAGTAATTTCAGAGTGAAGAAGCACAGAGCTGTAGAAAGTAGTTGATCTCTGCCAGCTGGCGCAAGGCTAGGTTAATTACTAGAGATTCCTAAGGGAAAAGCTCCCTGGAAAAGGCGTCGAAAATTGATACCTGTTTTCAACGCTAATAGCGCACTGATGCTAGGTAATTAATCACAATTACCGACGTGGACGTGCCTTAAATTGTTATTCTTAGCCAGAGGATAAAAAGTGACACCACATATCAGGAGATGAATAGACAAAAACGATTATCCGCTTTCAAATTTCTCTAATTATATAAATTACAGCAACTCTGCCTCTTTGAGATATCGATTTGTTGTTGTCTATTACAACATCTGTGTACTTACTAGAGTAATAATTCAGTTTAAATGAGCCCGATTGCTTATGCCAGAAGGATATTGTATCCACTAAAAGATAACAAGGGCGAATTATGACAAGACAATGCAAAGCTTCTCAATGTTTTTGCACTTACTATCCATTTTTTATTAACTAGGCTGTCTTTCAGAAGTGCTTCAAAGAATGAGAATAAACTGCTTTAAAATAAATAAATAAACAATTTGATTTGATCTGTCTCTTTTCCTCTGTAGTGCCTTGCAGAGGTCAGGTGCTGACAAAGAGGTCAGGAGAGTTGACCAGCCCAGGTTACCCCAGTCCATACCCCACAATGAGTCATTGTAACTACACCATACTCCTACCAGAGGGATTCAGAGTGCTACTGGACTTCCAGGAACCGTTTGACGTAGAGGGCCACCCGGATGTCCCCTGTCCATACGATGTCTTGAAGGTCAGCCGGTGCATACTAGCGTAGGGCCATCCTTTAAAACTAACCAATCAAAGACACAAGGGCTGATGAATACACAATGTATTCCTACTCATGCTCTAGAAGCAACTTGTCTTTGTCTGCTGTCCCCCCTTGGAAGATGTATGGCCTTGGAGTTCCTGACCAAGTTTTCCTTCTCTTTCAAGATCTTTACCGAAGGACAAGAGTACGGACCGTTCTGTGGAGCGTCTCCACCTGGCAAGATAGACACGGGCAGTTACCAAGTACATGTCTCATTCAGGTCGGACCTCTCAGGGAAAAACAAG
Organism: Salmo trutta; assembly: GCF_901001165.1. Classification (NCBI taxonomy): domain Eukaryota; kingdom Metazoa; phylum Chordata; class Actinopteri; order Salmoniformes; family Salmonidae; genus Salmo; species Salmo trutta. The sequence continues at coordinate 27,484,970 of NC_042984.1, read as the reverse complement.
GGATGGAAGATTAAGTATACCAGCTTGGGAGTTCAAAAAGCATAGTAGAACTTAAATATTAAAACATATCACATGCTATGCCAATACCTTGTCTGAAATCTTTGATAATCCACATGATATAAAAAGCCTAATTCATCAAGCAAAATCCAGTGATAATTACATAACACTGTAAAGGGCTTACTGTGAATTTTCCAGTAATTTACAGGCAACTATTGGCAAGTAGGTTTCCCTTTCAAATAGAGCATTACCCTCTAGCCATAATTAGATAAGTTAACTTCCCATCAATCAAAACATTGACTATTTTTTGTTTCCAGAGTGGTATCCTACGAATCAGGTTTGAGGAGTTAGCAAGGTAACTTTGGCCAACTGAGTTCAACTTACATTTACATTTAGTCATTTAGCAGACGCTCTTATCCAGAGCGACTTACAGTAGTGAATGCATACATTTCATACATTTTTTTTTTCCCTGTGCTGGCCCCCCGTGGGAATCGAACCCACAGCCCTGGTGTTGCAAACACCATGCTCTACCAACTGAGCTACAGGGAAGGCATAACCAGTCATACGAATGTGGCTCACCTTTTAGCCAGGTACACTTCTATGGCAATGAATACTTAACCTGCTCTAGGGCAGGCTAACTAAGGGCTAACTCCATTTACCCTGAATTAAGTTTCTGTGCGGCAAGTTAAAGACCAATAAAATCAGATTCCCTTGCTCTCGCAGATTTTGTCATCACCTTCATTGAAGAAGAAGATAATGACAGAATGCATTTGAAACTTCACGCACAATAAAACTTCTGTATGAAAAATAAAATGTCTTTTTATACAGGTAACAAACTGAGATTAGGAGCACTCCCTTTAAGAGTGTGCTCCTAATCTCAACTCGTTACCTGTATAAAAAGACACCTGGGAGCCAGAAATCTTTCTGATTGAGAGGGGGTCAAATACTTATTTCCCTCATTAAAATGCAAATCAATTTATAACATTTCACATGTGTTTTTCTGGATTTTTTTGTTGTTATTCTGTCTCTCACTGTTCAAATAAACCTACCATTAAAATTATAGACTGATCATTTCTTTGTAAGTGGGCAAACATACAAAATCAGCAGGGGATCAAATACCTTTTCCCCCACTGTACATCCTGCAGTACTACATTCCCCCAGTACTACATTTCTTTTTGAATCTTGTTTGTACTCTGGCAGATGGTAAAATGGTGTGTTTATCACATGTGCTTTCTGTTGTTTAGTTTGATAATTAGTAGTGTGTTTGTGATTGCTGTTGGGGTTTTTCAACCCCCCCCATCACCAGGTTGTTGTTGTTGGACTATTGTAATCTATTCTACTCAATTATATTCTATAATGTGATTATGAAGTCGGTGGTAGCTGTGCTGTTGTTGCTGTTCAGTGGTGTGTCTGTGGGGTGAAGGCTGAGGATCCCAATTTCATTCAGGTCCGGTTCAAGGCCCTAGGAGTAACCTGAGGTCCTCTTGAAGATCCTAATACTTCTGAAGGACATACTGAATGCCAGTGAGACCAAAGTGAAGGCTCTGGAGACCAAGGTGGAGGCTAATCTCCTATGAAGATTATGAATGTGATGCTACGGTAGCAACTTCTGTCCTGATGTTCCCTCAGGCATCTTCAGTCAGGGCAGTCTACTACTATCCCAGACTGTAGCTTTAAAAGCATTTTGTTTAGAGCAATCTTTGTGTGCCTGTACAGATGCAGAGGTCAGAAGAAAGACTAAACAATATAAGTGCAACAATGACTTGGAGACAGACTAACAGGACTCCTTGAAATGGGGTGCTGTCATGCAGTACACTGCCAAGCAGAGGAGAACAAAATCTTACGGATCAAAGCACATCAGCACCCTAGACGTGCCCACTTTTACCTCGACTTCAATGAGCATCCAATGTTACTGCAAAAAAGGCCCCAGAGTTTTACCCGATCACATGACCTTACCACAAAAAACTCTGGGCCATATCTATAAATTAGTTTCTCAAACAGATGTTGACCATCTCAATAGCTAGTATAATGACTAGAGACACTGGGCATCCTTGCGGGACACCTCTAAATAGTTCCAACGCATTCAGATAAATACCCATATTCACAATTTTGCCCTCTGGTTTCTGATGTAGCACGTACCTCCCAAATAAAGGTACTGCCGTAATACTGTCCTTGTAATATCCAATGGTTTTCCGAAGGGAGCAGATAGTAGCAGATATTGTAGTGACCCTCAATAAACCCAGAACTTCAAAATGACTATATGCAAACAGTTACTCGGTCTGATAGGTTCCACACAAATAGGCACTTGAAGCATTAAATTAATGCAGTAAAGTAGTTTAAAAGTCAAATCAGCTGCTGCTGTCTTCCGTCTAAGAAGCAATGATTTGTAGTTGTTTAACCTTCATACAATATGCATTTATTCTTAGTGCTCCCTAGCTACTCATCTATAAAAACGGATATTCTACGGTGCTTCAGTCTGATGAAATTGCCTGTTCTCAGACACTTTAGCAAGCAGCTATGAGATGGGGCTGGATAAATGTAATCACTCAAATTCATAGCTACAACTATGGATGCAGGGATTAACCAGCTCTATTCTATGAGAACAAAATTTGTTTTAATCATGTTGTGAGTCAAAGCAGTGTGTGTTTATAAATACATTGTTTACAGATAAATGTGTAAAACAATTAATTGTGGGTTGCAATGGAGTAAGACAGTTGAATTGAGCTTATGAGGCATTTATCATTTATATCCACAATCAATGGCTATAGGCTATCATTAACTTAACAGTCCAAAAATGGATGTATCAATCCCAGATTGCCCCTTTAATGAACTGCTATTGTTGGAGGGAGAGAAAACTGTAGTTCTCACAAATTGCTTCTAGCGTGAGCCTAACTTTATTATTTTGAAGGCCAACAGTTTGTTGTTATAAGCTGCGTGAGTTCTCATGGACAACGACCCATCAGATGACATTACCTTGACATTTAGAAGAAAAGGATCTATTGTGCTTGAAGGCCTCCTTTAAGTCACTCCACTCATTTCAGACCTCACAAATGCCAGAATTGTTTTGTTTAATGTCTACCACTAAAACATGGTTGAAAGACTTGGTTTACATTCAGATTGATAGTTGATGCAAAACAAAGGGAAATATTCTGAAATAATGATCATAAAATGAATATGACCATATTCAATTCCCAACCAAACCCCCCCCCCCCAAAATGCTGAGACACATCACACACTGCTCACATGTAATTTCTGCTCATTCCAGGAACACTGGTTAAGCGGAGGTAATGTCACAGGAATTGCGCACACCATGAAACCCATCAACTGACTGTCGAGACACATACAGCAACAGTACGTAGGCAGTCACCTCTGTTCCCTCACACCCATCATTATTCCTTTACAATTGTATCTTAGGGCCAAACAATGTACATACCATGACGTATAAAATAACTTCATTGAATATCAACAATCCTTAACGGGTTTTTTTTCTGGATCATTATATAGACAATACGGAGAAGAGTATTCTCGGCATCACAAGCCGTGAGTTAAGTTTACCATTTAATGGTGGATCAAATGTCCTATATTGGTCTTCCTCTAGTCTTCCTGAGGCAATCCTCTATAGCCGTTAGTTCATTAAAAAACACACAGCATTACATTCTTCTGTCCATGGATGGGAAGCACATTTTTATATACACTGGGAAAAATAACAAGGAGTAAATGAAAAAGTTGTGAATGAAAACACAGTGATGTTAGGATTGTGCGCTTTATTGTAGAAAAGCTGTCATACTTTTAACACACTCGGCTTGCCACGTCAGTTCCATTTGAAACAGTTCCATAAAAAAAAAAGCCTCATGAATCACAATGCAAAACTTTGATTACACAACTCTGTGGCTCAATGATAAAATATATGTACAGTACGTACATGTTCATTCATTTCATACAGAGGGCTCCCAAGATGCACCATTTCAAACCGAACACACCTTTTTCTTTCAAGGAACATCGGAAGCAATAACGAGTGCGTAACGGACTTAAGAGCATTTCAATTCATATTCACGTGGAGTACAATAATCCCATCATTATACAGGTGAAGATAACATGTTTCCCCATCTGTTTGTCGCCATAAATCTGTTGACATCTCATTGTCATGACATGTGCCTCCTTGATGCCCCCGTGTCCTTGTTGTAAACAATTGGTTTCAAATGTGATCTTACAGCCCTTTAAGTCTGTCCTATTAACAAGGATGTCCTGTCAATACAACCAGATAGCTGACATGGGCCCACACTTCACGGATGCACGCTTACATCACAATTACATATCAAATCTGATATCCTTTCTTACATTAACATTCCTAAATATACAGGGTTTAAGTACAGATAGATAAACCAATTCTGGTTGTTTCCCAAAAAGAATAAATTCTAAGTTATATTTTATGTATATTGGTTAATAACATGCAGAGCAGTAAAAAAAAAAGAGGAATTAACTAAAAGGGAAAGCAAAGTAGGCCGAAGAAATAGGCTAAGTATTTGGCAAGGTTTTAGGAGGCATATCAATGATTCAGTATACAAAATTGACAGGAATGGAATGATTAGCTCTCATTTTAAATCTTCAGGAAAATAGGATTAAATATAATGTCAACAGATCACTGGGTTACCAATCTGACCGCAAATGGATTGTCCAAGGTATTTGCTTACAATTTAAGTTAACATCAACCATAATTTTGTTACAGCTTCCAGGGGCAAGAATCAGGTATTGTGTCACACTTTTCTCCAGAGTAGGTAAAGTACTGGAGAAGTAGACCAAGACAACATATCAAAAGGGGCACACAGTTGGTCCATCCCTAATTGTTCTGTCATTAACATCTACCTTCGCTAATAACACTTCTACTTAATGTCCCTAAAGAGATAGCCATCATGTGGTTTACTCACAAAAGGGGCACCAAGCCATTTGGCAAATAATGTCAGCGTTTCTGAGCATTTATTGATACCAGGAGGCGATATACAGTGCCCTCCGTAATTATTGGGACAGTGAAGCATTTATTCTTATTTTGGCTCTATACTCAAAGTTTGGACTTGAAATCAAGCAATTACTATGAGGTAAAGTGCAGACTGTCAGATTTAATTTGGGGTTATTTTCATCCATATCGGGTGAACCGTTTAGAAATTACAGCACTTTTTGTACATAGTCCCCCGATTTTAGGGAACCAAAAGTATTACGACACATTCACTTATATGTTTATTAAAGTAGTCAAAAGTTTAGTATTCGGTCCCATATTCCTAGCACGCAATAATTACATCGACTCTACAAACTTGTTGGATGCATTTGCTTTGGTAGTGTTTCTGATTATTTTGTGCCCATTAGAAATGAATGGTAAATAATGCCACTTGAGTCATTTTTATTGTAAATAAAAACAATTTGTTTCTGAATTTCTAACACTTTTACATTAATGTGGATGCTACCATGATTATGGATAATCCTGAATGAAACGTGAATAATGATGAGTGAGAAAGTTAGACGCACAAATATCATACTCCCCCCTTAAAAAAAATGCTAACCTCCCCTGTTGTTATAATGGTGAGAGGTTAGTATGCCTTGGGGGCATGATATTTTTGCATATGTAACTTTCACACTCATCATTATTCACAATTCAGTCAGGATTATCCAACATATTTGTAGTCACAATCTTGATGTAGTCATTGTGTGCTACAAATATGGGACCAAATACTTTAACGCACAAATAATGGAATTTGTCCCAATACTTTTGGTCCTCTAAAATGGGGGGGACCATGTAGAAAAAGTGACGGAATTTCTACATGGTTCACCCGATATAGATAAATACCCTCAAGTTAATGCTCACAGTGTGCACTTTAACCTCATGGTCATTGTTCGATTTCAAGAAAAAATGCTTTACCGTCCAAATACTTACGGAGGGCGGCGTATATCAATACCAAAGTGACTTATCACCTCAGTCTTAAGGCAGATAGTGTGTGTTCTGTGGTCAGAGACAGAGGGGTATTACTAGCTGGCTCCGGGGTGAAGTTTCCCTAGGTACAGATATAGGATCAGTTTCCCCTTCCCTAATCCTAACCATAAGTGGGAAAAACGCTAAACTCACCCAAGATCAGCGTGTAGGGGCAACTTCCCCCTACTCCTTACTTGCTGCGCTTGGCTTGTGTGGCTTGGCTCTTGTCTGAGGGCTGCGTGCTGGCCTGTTGTTGTGTGTGGCTACGGAGGTACTGCATGGCCTGAACCTGCTGGAGCCGCCTGCTCAGTTGCTCCTCGCATGCCTGCAGCAGCGCCAATGTCCTCTCAGAGTCCCAGCCCAGGACTTGCTCCATGGCCCGTGCACCTTTGTTCACCACCATCTGCAGTTGACAACATTTTGGTTTGGTTTATTTCATGTTGTATACAGCTAAAATCAGAACCGCAATCTATTCTGAGAAAGACAAAAGTGCAGAGATGGGGGATAGGATAGTCTCTACGCTGTATAGACATGGCAGAGATTTGCATTAGTTGCTCATGGTTGATGAATGTCAATGGACCACATTGGAAAAATATAATGCCGAGACTTAATAAGTAAATGTTCTTACATTCATTCTGTTCAATTTAATTGATATTGTTTTCAAAGATAATTGACTTGGGAGATAAGAGGCTCAGAGTATACTAGTGGTGTGAAAAGCCCTTGATATTGGATTTCAAACAGATAAAGTTGGGACAAAAATGGTATTCAATATAAGAAATGCAATTCCTTGGTATACAGTGATCTTATTAGAACTGCTCTAAACTTAGTTTTTGTTGTCAGGATTACTTGGCATATTTACAGGCACTTGTACTTTAAAAAAAATGGTATGTAGTTTTGTTTGGTGATAGAGTTAACAGCTTGATAAAAGATGTACTTAGGCAGTCCATTTTCACATGCTGTGTATACTGAAAACAAGAGTGCAGATAGATAGTGCCACCCAGTGGACAGAATATAGAAATTCTCACATATACTGTAGTTCTAGCCTTCCCATTTCCCTCATGTGGTGGAAAGGAAACCATTTCATGCGTCCAAATTCTCTACCCTTCTACCTTAACTGTGCGTTTGTTCACTTCCCTTCACGGATTTAAAAGGGAAGGAGCTGTGTAACAAACTCCCTCTAGCCAATGCTTACACTAATCCAAGGCTTTAAAATACGTGGGGAGAAGTGAACCCTTTCGGGAGAATTGGGACGCAATCCAGTGCATCTCAATATTGGAAAGTATTTCTCTCCTGTTCGTTTTTTTTCTGTGCACTAAACTGAATAACTTAGGACATATCACTGTAATACTGTGGATACCTACCAGGGACTTTGTTTTCACAATGCATGCCCTTTCATATCAATGCAGATGAAGGAGTAGACAAGGAGCGAGTTGACAAGGAGAGGAGTCCACTTTAGTCTATTAATATGATCCTGTATAACCAAATGCAGCGTTTAGCCGTTGGTTTTTGTGACATACCTGCAGCTCCTCATTGGAGAGCCTGGTCTCAGGGCTTGTTTTACCCTTGAGGACCATCAGCGTTCTGGACATGAATCCTGATGCCGAATCCACCGCCAGCCCGTCTGTCACATCCACATCATCTGACCCTGTGAGACATGGGTTATGGTAGAACATGATCTCTCTAACAACACAATTTGGCTGAGCCAGAGGTTTAGAGGCAATATTTCAGGGCTAGTTGTCTATTGCTTAAAGAATGGCTCCATCTAGTGACAAAAAAGCCACACACGGCTTTTACATAAACTACCACAACTTTTGAGGTGAAGTTAGAATACCTTCCCTGACTTCACCCCCTCCAAATGGCATTTCCACTCACATAGGTGGATCTTCTAACAGATTGATCCCATTTTATTCCTGATAGCGGTCTCACCGTCATTTCTAGGCTCTGCCTCTTGACTGTCTTCTCTCTCCACTGCCTTGAGGTAGAGCTGGAGCAATTCCTTGGACTGTCGCTCTTCCTCCCTTCGGTCCAACACTCTCTGTAGAGTGTCCTGGAGATTCAGCGCCTTCCTCTCCGGGAAGCCCAGGGCTGAGGCCAGCTCTAAACAAGGCACGTCCACTAGGGTCTGGAACACGCAACATGTATAGTTATTCTCGCTATTACACATACAGCTATCCTCAAGCACATAAACATAATGCTAAGGGGGCTTTGTATTGAAGTAGTATACACAATATTTATACCATACCCGCTGTAGCCATAAATGTTGTTTTTATCTGATGGAATAGGACCTAACTTTAACAAGATATTCTATAGTCATACATTTAAATGTGAGAGGGGAGATGGAAATGTTATTGAAGTTACCCTACTTGTAAATCTGCCTCCGACATCAGTATGATGCTGGCCAGGTCCTTCTTGAGTTGCTGGGCCAGGTAGAACCAGGGCTCGATGCCACTGATTGAGCTGTCCACAGCATCGCTCTCAAGATTCACAGACTCCCTGGTCATCCAAGCTGTGCCGCCATCAACTATAGTAGCATGGTAGAACATCACTATGCGTTAGTACGGGAATGCAACCTGGGAGAGCTAAGATAGATGACCAATGCCACGTAATCAAAGAACAGAGTTTGGTCTTTAACTAGTTAGCCCAAAAAACAAGCAAACAAACATACTCTTAGAATATAGGCATAGAATGTCAGAGGATGTGCTTTCCCAAAAGGTTGACTCAAACTGCAGATAGATCAACTTAGAAACCTCAAAATGACTGATCACACAATAGTAGGCTTAAACAATGACTATAGCCTAATATGACAATACAAATTTGCATTGACAGAACATAAAAAGCTTACTTCTTTGTAGTGGGGCCCACGTCTCTTTTTCATGCAAGAGCATAAACTTTGTGTTTGTAGGCAAGCACAAGAAATAGGCCTCATCTTCAACTATTGTCCCATCATCTTCTAATAGCACAGAGACGGAGGTACTTGGGCTAAACCCAAGAGATTCGCTTCCTGGGAAGTAGAATTACAGAAAAGTGCAGGTACATAAACATGTATATGGAATGAATGATTACTAACACTTTAGTTGAACTTGCCACCATAACAAGAGCTTCATAGCATGCATCACTCATAACTTAGAAATGCTAAATGTAATAATGTTATGACATCTATATGCGTTGCAGTATTTAGCCTTGACACCCTGATTGTACCACCTGCATGACTGTCATGAGCACTTCATGAATAAAAATGGTGACAAAAGTTACAATAGGCAAAACCTACCCCGGGGGGGGGGGGGGGGGGGGATTCCCTGCAACCCATAGCCCTTTAAGCTAACCTTTGCTAGCTTATTGATATCAGAAGCACCTGATCTAGTGGCATGTTGCTGATGACAGGGATGAATGCAGAAGCAGGGCACCATGTGTGGCTGAGAGACAGTTAAGTGGAACATTGCACTTCTGCATTGCTGCATGCTCACTGAAGTGTAATAGGCCTAGATGAAGTTGTTGCTAGCTTTCATTTGTAGTTTGCAGTGGTGTAGCGGAGGGTAAACGCAGTCTACCAACGTTTTCTTTTTGCCCGTCAATTTTCTACTTTTTGCAGACCGGCGATCAGAGTTTGCACCTCAGTTGATTTTTTTATTAACCTTTATTTAACGAGGCAAGTAAGTTAAGAACAAATTCTTATTTACAATGACGGCCTAGGAACAGCGGGTAACTGCCTTGTTCAGAGGCAGAACGACAGATTTATACCTTTTCAGCTTGGGGATTCGATCTAGCAACCTTTCAGTTACTGGCCCAATGCTCTAACCACTAGGCTACCTGCCGCCCCTATTTACATCACTGTTAGTTTGGTACAGTACTTACTACGTGCATTATTATCTAGCTACAGTGCATTCAGAAAGTATTCATACCACTTGACTTATTCCTCATTTTGTTGTGTTACAGCCGGAATTCCAAATTGATTAAATATATTTGTTTCTCACCCATCTACATACAATACCCCATAATGACAAAGTGAAACCATGTTTTTAGAAACTGTTGCAAATGTATTGAAAAATCTAATACAGAAATACCTAATTTACATAAGTATTCAAATCCATGAGTGAATACATGTTAGAATCACCTTTGGCAGCGATTACAGCTGAGAGTCTTTTCTAGGTACATCTCTAAGAGCTTTGCACACCTGGATTGTACAACATTTGCACATTATTCATAAAAACATTCTTCAAGCTCTGTCAAATTGGTTGTTGATCATTGCTAGACAGCCATTGTCAAGTCTGCCATAGATTTTCACGTCGATTTAAGCTAAAACTTTAACCAGACCACTCAGGAACATTAAATGTCATCTTGAAGCAACTCCAGTGTATATTTGACCTTGTGTTTTAGGTTATGGTCCTGCTGAAAGGTGAAGTTGTCTCCTAGTATATGTTGAAAAGCAGACTGAGCCAGGTTTTCCTCGAGGATTATGCTTGTGATTAGCTCTATTCCGTTTATTTTTATCCTAAAAAAACTCCCTAGTCCTTTTCAATGACAAGCATACCCATAACGAACATAGACAGGGCTCTAACTCCCCTAGCTCCAGAATGAAATAGGGTGCAGGCCAGGCAGCAGGCTGTTAGCCAGCCTGCCAGCTTAGTGGAGTCTGCCACTAGCACAGTCAGTGAAGTCAGCTCAGCTATCCCCATTGAGACCGTGTCTGTGCCTCGACCTTGGTTGGGCAAAACTAAACATGGCGGTGTTCGCCTTAGCAATCTCACTAGAATAAAGACCTCCTCCATTCCTGCCATTATTGAAAGAGAATTTGATACCTCACATGTCAAAATAGGGCTACTTAATGTTAGATCCCTCACTTCCAAGGCAGTTAGAGTCAATGAACTAATCACTGATCATAATCTTGATGTGATTGGCCTGACTGAAACATGGCTTAAGCCTGATGAATTTACTGTGTTAAATGAGGCCTCACCTCCTGGTTACACTAGTGACCATATCCCCCACGCATCCCGCAAAGGCAGAGGTGTTGCTAACATTTACGATAGCAAATTTCAATTTACCACAAAAAAAAGACGTTTTCGTTTTTTGAGCTTCTAGTCATGAAATCTATGCAGCCTACTCAATCACTTTTTATAGCTACTGTTTACAGGCCTCCTGGGCCATATACAGCATTCCTCACTGAGTTCCCTGAATTCCTATCGGACCTTGTAGTCATAGCAGATAATATTCAAATTTTTGGTGACTTTAATATTCACAGACTCACTCCAAAAGGCTTTCGGAGCCATCATCAACTCAGTGGGTTTTGTTCAACATGTCTCCGGACCTACTCACTGCCACAGTCATACTCTGGACCTAGTTTTGTCCCATGGAATAAATGTTGTGGATCTTAATGTTTTTCCTCATAATCCTGGACTATCGGACCACCATTTTATTACGTTTGCAATTGCAACAAATCTGCTCAGACCCCAACCAAGGATCATCAAAAGTCGTGCTATAAATTCTCAGACAACCCAAAGATTCCTTGATGCCCTTCCAGACTCCCTCTGCCTACCCAAGGACGTCAGAGGACAAAAATCAGTTAACCACCTAACTGAGGAACTCAATTTAACCTTGCGCAATACCCTAGATGCAGTCGCACCCATAAAAACTAAAAACATTTGTCATAAGAAACTAGCTCCCTGGTATACAGAAAATACCCAAGCTCTGAAGCAAGCTTCCAGAAAATTGGAACGGAAATGGCACCACACCAAACTGGAAGTCTTCCGACTAGCTTGGAAAGACAGTACCGTGCAGTATCGAAGAGCCCTCACTGCTGCCCGATCATCCTATTTTTCCAACTTAACTGAGGAAAATAAGAACAATCCAAAATGTATTTTTGATACTGTCGCAAAGCTAACTGAAAAGCAACATTCCCCAAGAGAGGATGGCTTTCACTTCAGCAGTAATAAATTCATGAACTTCTTTGAGGAAAAGATCATGATCATAAGAAAGCAAATTACGGACTCCTCTTTAAATCTGCGTATTCCTCCAAAGCTCAGTTGTCCTGAGTCTGCACAACTCTGCCAGGACCACTGATCAAGGGAGACACTCAAGTGTTTTAGTACTATATCTCGACACATTGATGAAAATAGTCATGGCCTCTAAACCTTCAAGCTGCATACTGGACCCTATTCCAACTAAACTACTGAGAGCTGCTTCCTGTGCTTGGCCCTCCTATGTTGAACATAATAAACGGCACTCTATCCACCGGATGTGTACCAAACTCACTAAAAGTGGCAGTAATAAAGCCTCTCTTGAAAAAGCCAAACCTTGACCCAGAAAATATATATATAAAAAAAATAAAAATAAATCGGCCTATCTCCTAATCCTCTCAAAAAAAATGAAAAGGCTGTTGCGCAGCAACTCCCTGCCTTCCTGAAGACAAACACTGTATACGAAATGCTTCAGTCTGGTTTTAGACCCCATCATAGCACTGAGACTGCACTTGTGAAGGTGGTAAATGACCTTTTAATAGCGTCAGACCGAGGCTCTGCATCTATCCTCATGCTCCTAGACCTTAGTGCTTTTGATACCATCGATCACCACATTCTTTTGGAGAGATTGGAAACCCAAATTGGTCTACACGGACAAGTTCTGGCCTGGTTTAGATCTTATCTGTCGGAAAGATATCAGTTTGTCTCTGTGGATGGTTTGTCCTCTGACAAATCAACTGTAAATGTCAGTGTTCCTCAAGGTTCCGTTTTAAGACCACTATTGTTTTCACTATATATTTTACCTCTTAGGGATGTCATTCGAAAACATAATGTTAACTTTCACTGCTTTGCGGATGACACACAGCTGTACATTTCCATGAAACATGGTGAGGCCCCAAAATTGCCCTCGCTGGAAGCCTGTGTTTCAGACATAAGGAAGTGGATGGCTGCAAACTTTCTACTTTTAAACTCGGACAAAACAGAGATGCTTGTTCTAGGTCCCAAGAAACAAAGAGATCTTCTGATGAATCTGACAATTAATCTTGATGGTTGTACAGTTGTCTCAAATAAAACTGAAGGACCTCGGCGTTACACTGGACCCTGATCTCTCTTTTGACAAACATATCAAGACTGTTCCAAGGACAGCTTTTTTCCATCTACGTAACATTGCAAAAATCAGAAATGTTCTGTCCAAAAATGATGCAGAAAAATGTATCCATGCTTTTGTCGCAGGGCTAGGGTCAGTCTGTTATATCTGGAGTATTTCTCCTGTCTTATCCGGTGTCCTGTGTGAATTTAAGTATGCTCTCTCTAATTCTCTCTTTCCTTCTCTCTCAGAGGACCTGAGCCCTAGGACCATGCCTCAGGACTACCTGGCATGATGACTCCTTGTTGTCCCCAGTCCACCTGGCCGTGCTGCTGCTCTAGTTTCAACTGTTCTGCCTGCGGCTATGGAACCCTGACCTGTTCACCGGACTTGCTACCTGTCCCAGACCTGCTGTTTCAACGCTCTAGAGACAGCAGGAGCGGTAGAGATACTCTCAATGATCGGCTATGAAAAGCCAACTGACATTTACTCCTGAGGTGCTGACCTGTTGCACCCTCAACAACTACTGTGATTATTATTATTTGACCATGCTGGTCATTTATGAAGATTTGAACATATTGGCCATGTTCTGTTATAATCGCCACCCGGCACAGCCAGAAGAGGACTGGCCACCCCTCATAGCCTGGTTCCTCTCTAGGTTTCTTCCTAGGGTTTGGCCTTTCTAGGGAGTTTTTCCTAGTCACCGTGCTTCTACACCTGCACTGCTTGCTGTTTGGGGTTTTAGGCTGGGTTTCTGTACAGCACTGAGATATCAGCTGATGTAAGAAGGGCTATATAAATACATTTGATTTGATAACGATGCAGCCACCACCATGCTTGAAAATATGAAGTGGTACTCAGTGATGTGTTTGACTCAAAAATAACGCTTTGTATTCAAAACAGGATGCATGTTTTGGAATATCTTTACAAGCTTCCTTTTTTCACTCTGTCAATTAGGTTAGTATTGTAGACTAACTACAATGTTGTTGATTCTTCCTATCACAGCTATTAAACTCTGTATCGGTTTTAAAGTCACCACTGGCCTCATGGTGAAATCCCTGAGCAGTTTTCCTTCGTCTCCGGCAAGTGAGTTAGGAAGGATGCATGTATCTTTATAGTGACCGGGTGTATACATACAACATCCAAAGTGTAATTAATAACTTCACCCATGCTGAAAGGGATGTTCAATGTCTGTAAAAAAAAAAAAAAAAAATCCCCCATCTACCAATAGGTGCCCTTCTTTGCGAGGCTTTGGAAAAGATCCCTGGTCTTTGTGGTTGAAATACACTGCTCGACTGAGGGACCTTACAGATAATTGTATGTGTCTGGTACAGAGATGAGGTAGTCATTCAAAAATCCTATTAAACACTATTATTGTACTGTGACCCAAAATCTCAACTTAATCCATTTTCAAATCAGGCTGTAACACAACAAAATGTGGAAAAGGTCAAAGAGTGTGAATACTTTCTGAAGGCACTGTATGTATTTCCACAAAACACATGATTATACTAGTTTAGTAGTATTCTAGATCTTGTGTCCAGGCCAGGGATGTGAGCTTTGTTAAGAGAGCACCACGCCTAGTGAGTAGCATTTTAGGAATTTAAGGGATGTCCCGTAGAGGTTCGAGGTAAAATGTGTTTTATATTGGATATTCGGTTCTCTCGTCACTAGCTATTGAACCAAGCATTCCATGTCTATGAAGATGGTATATTCTGAATCAGGGATGGATGGAAAACAATCCACAATGTTTTTATTAAATAAAATTAAAAAAAAAGTTCAATTTAGGATTTCAATCTTCAATAGCTCTTATATAAATGGCGTGCCATGACTATGGAAATGATATATTCTGAATCAGGGGAGGGAGAGAGAATCCGGAGAGATCCAGGGTCTTCTGTTCTAAAGCAGATCCTATACCAGAGTTTCACCTGTAAAGTTTGTACGTATTTTATTGAGGGATATTTGTTGTGTGTAGATAGTTGATGATGCCTCTGAAGGCTCATCTCTCAGCAGAGCACCACAGGCCGAGCACTAATGAGAGGACAGGGCCAGTACTGTCCAGGGCTAAGTCCAGTGCTGCCCCAAAACAAGGACAAGCAGCTACAATCATAGCTATGGTCTATGATCTTTGCCTTTCTTTCCACAAACACACACAATTCTGTTTTTTTGGTTGCTATTTTAGTGTCTCGTCAGTAGCCTACCGAATCGCATCGGTAAGATAGTCGTTCATTTGACTGCCTAATTTGCATACTGGTAGGCTTTATGGCGATTACCTGCAAAAAAAGACTTAAAAAGGAAGCTTGAAGCCTGTGTTAGTCAGCAGACTCTTACAAGGTTCTTTAAGAAGAAATGTGGGTTAGTTGCTAAAGTTTTTTCTTAAAATGTTGTATAAATGACATACTACAATTCACAAAGAGAGTTACAAATACAAATTCTTTCATTTAACTGACGTTGTTCTCTCTTCCTCTTGTTGTCTTAGCTAGCTCTCCCAATCAACACCTGTGATTGCTTTATGTCTCTCTCTAATATCAATATGCCTTGTAAACTGTTGTTTAGGATAGTTATCATTGTTTTAGTTTACTGCGGAGCCCCTAGTCCCACTCAACATGCCTCAGATACCTCCTTTGTCCCACCTCCCACACATGCAGTGACCTCACCCAACATAACTAGTGCCTCCAGAGATGCAACCTCTCTTATCGTTACTCAATGACATTAAGATAGGTAACCATAAAAGCCTTGGTTTCATGCATGTTAACATCAGAAGCCTGCTCCCTAAGTTTGTTTTACTCACTGCTTTAGCACACTCCGCCAACCCTGATGTCCTTGTTGTATCTGAATCCTGGCTTAGGAAGGCCACCAAAAATTCTGAGATTTCCATCCCCAACTACAACATTTTCCATCAAGATGGAACTGCCAAAGGGGGAGGAGTTGCAATCTACTGTAGAGATAACCTGCAAAGTTCTGTCATACTTTCCAGGTCTATGCCCAAACAGTTCGAGCTTCTAATTTTAAAAATCCATCTCTTCAGAAATAAGTCTCTCAATGTTGCCACTTGTTATAGACCCCCCTTAGCTCCCAGCTGTGCCCTGGACACCATATGTGAATTGATTGCCCCCCCCCCCCCACCTATCTTCAGAGTTCATTCTGTTAGGTGACCTAAACTGGGATATGCTTAACACCCCAGCAGTCCAACAATCTAAACTAGATACCCTCAATCTCACACAAATTATCAAGGAACCCACCAGGTACAACTCTAAATCCGTAAACATGGGCACCCTAATAGATATTATCCTGACCAACTTGCCCTTCAAATACACCTCTGCTGTTTTCAATCAGGATCTCAGCGATCCCTGCCTCATTGCCTGCATCCGTTATGAGTCCGCAGTCAAACGACCACCCCTCATCACTGTCAAACGCTCCCTAAAACACTTCTGCGAGCAAGCCATTCTAATCGACCTGACCCGGGTATCCTGGAAGGATATTGACCTCATCCCATCAGTAGAGAATGCCTGGTCGTTCTTTAAAAGTAATTTCCTCACCATCTTAAATAAGCATGCCCCTTTCAAAAAATGTAGAACTAAGAACAGATATAGCCCTTGATTCAATCCAGACCTGACTGCCCTCGACCAGCACAAAAACTTCCTGTACTAGCATCGAATAGTCCCCGTGATATGAAACTTTTCAGGGAAGTCAGGAACCAATATACGCAGTCAGTTAGGAAAGCAAAGGCTAGCTTTTTCAAACAGAAATTTGCATCCTGTAGCTCTAACTCCAAAAGGTTTTGGGACACTGCAAAGTCCATGGAGAATAAGAGCACCTCCTTGAGCACCTCCTTGTACCTTACAATAAGAAAAGAGAAGCACTACATGCACAGAGCAGAACTGGTGCAGCATTAGTTTAAATAATGACATTTTCCACATGATAATAAGAATCAGTTGAGTGTAATAACATTCCATTGTTCACTCATCAAATAAGAGGAAATGTAGTCGGCAGCAGAGGAAGAGGGTTAGTTGTTACTACCCACTGCACTGAGGCTAGGAAACACTGTCACCACCAATAAATCCACGATAATCGATACTTTCAATAAGCATTTCTCTACGGCTGGCCATACTTACCTCCTGGCTACCCCAACAGCTCCACACCCCCCGCAGCTACTTGCCCAAGCCTCCCCAGCTTCTCCTTCACCCAAATCCAGATAGCAGATGTTCTGAAAGAGCTGCAAAACCTGGACTCGTACAAATCAGCTGGGCTAGAAAATCTGTACCCTCTCTTTCTAAAATTATCCGACTCCAATGTCGCAACCCCTATTACCAGTCTGTTCAACCTCTCTTTCGTATCGTCCGAGATTCCTAAAGATTGGAAAGCTGCCGCGGTCATCCCCCTCTAGACCCAAACCCATCCTGCCCTGTCTTTCTAAAGTCTTCGAAAGCCAAGTTAACAAACAGATCAGTGACCATTTCGAACCCCACCGTACCTTCTCTGCTGTGCAATTTGGTTTCCGAGACAGTACTGTGTAGTCGTCTTCATCGACCTGGACAAGGCTTTCGACACTGTCAATCACCGTATTCTTATTGGCAGACTTAACAGCCTTGGTTTCTCAAATGACTGCCTCGCCTGGTTCACAAACTACTTCTCAGATAGTGTTCAGTGTGTCAAATCGGAGGGCCTGTTGTCCGGATCTCTGGCAGTCACTATTGGGGTACCACAGGGTTCAATTCTCGGGCAGACTCTTTTCTCTGTATATATCAACGATGTCGCTCTTGCTGCGGGTGATTCCTTGATCCACCACTACAGACGACACCATTCTGTATACATCTGGCCCTTCTTTGGACACTGTGTTAACAAACCTCCAAACGAGTTTCAATGCCATACAACAAATCAAATCAAATTTATTTATATAGCCCTTCGTACATCAGCTGATATCTCAAAGTGCTGTACAGAAACCCAGCCTAAAACCCCAAACAGCAAACTCCTGTGGCCTCCAACTGCTCTTAAAAGCTAGTAAAACAAAATGCATGCTCTTCAACCGATCGCTGCCCGCACCCGCCCGCCCGACTAGCATCACTACTCTGGACGGTTCTGACTTAGAATATGTGGACAACTACAAATTCCTATGTGTCTGGCTAGACTGTAAACTCTCCTTATAGACTCATATTAAACATCTCCAATCCAAAATTAAATCTTGAATTGGCTTTCAATTTCGCAACAACGCCTCCTTCACTCACGCCGCCAAACTTACCCTAGTAAAACTGACTATCCTACCGATCGTCGACTTCGGCGATGTCATCTACAAAATAGCTTCCAATACTCTACTCAGCAAATTGGATGCAGTCTATCACAGTGCCATCCGTTTTGTTACCAAAGCGCCTTATACCACCCACCACTGCGACCTGTATGCTCTAGTTGGCTGGCCCTCGCTACATATTCGTCGCCAAACCCACTGGCTCCAGGTCATCTACAAGTCTATGCTAGGTAAAGCTCCGCCTTATCTCAGCTCACTGGTCACGATAACATCACCCACCTGTAGTACGCGCTCCAGCAGGTATATCTCACTGGTCATCCCCAAAGCCAACACCTCCTTTGGCCGCCTTTCCTTCCAGTTCTCTGCTGCCAATGACTGGAACGAATTGCAAAATCGCTGAAGTTGGAGACATATCTCCTTCACTAACTTTAAACATCAGCTATCTGAGCAGCTAACCGATCGCTGCAGCTGTACACAGCCCATCTGTAAATAGCCCATCCAATTTACCTACCTCATCTCCATATTGTTTTTATTTACTTTCTTCTGCACACCAGTATTTCTACTTGCACATCATCATCTGCACATCCATCACTCCAGTGTTAATTTGCTAAATTGTAAGTACTTCGCTCCTATGGCCTATTTATTGCCTTACCTCCTCACGCCATTTGCACATACTGTATATAGACTTTTTTTCTATTGTGTTATTGACTGTACATTTTTTATTCCATGTGTAACTCTGTTGTTTGTGTTGCACTGCTTTGCTTTATCTTGGCCAGGTCGCAGTTATAAATGAGAACTTGTTGTCAACTGGCCTACCTGGTAAAATAAAAGTGAAATAAAAAAATAAATAAAAAAGGGACATTTCTAAATTGTTCAACTTAATGTTTATCATCTCCAGCACCACGCTAACATCAACATATGTTAAAGTCGCACATTTCTATGTTTTGTAGTAAAAAAAATAGAGGAAGACAAGTGCTTCCAATGACATCAACCAATTAGCAGACAATTAGTAGGCAATGCCTACTTGTAACTGGTTAAAAGCACATGGTGCACACCGATGTCATTGGATGTTGATGTTGGGGTGGTGCTGGAGATGATGAATATGAAGTTTAAAAAAATAATGTTTTCCCTTTAACATGTATGGGCCCAGAACTTAAATGAACATCTGTTTATTTTAGAGACACATTTTCCTATTTGTATGATTTAAAAATGTAACTTTAAAATATTATTTTTTCAAGATAATTCAGGCTATATACTTTATTTCCGTTTTAATAAAATACATAATTTTAAGAACAAACATAATTGTGGCAATTCATATCTGAAAGTAAAATATTTTCATCTCAAGAGAACAGGTTAAATGTAAAAATAAAATAAAAATGTTTCATGTTCTCTTACTTAGAAAATATTCCTTATCATATAGGACCTTGGCGATATTCCAAAAAACGAACAAGAAAAAAAAGTATGGATCGTTCTCCATCCACCCCTGATTCCGAATATACTATCTTCACAGTCATGGCATGGTTGGTTCAATAGCCATTAACTAGAGAAAACAGATATACACCGAATATCCAATATACAACTAATTTTACCTCGGTCTGCTGAGGTGCCATATCTAATTCAATCAAGTTTGTACAAGTCGAATATGTAGAGCACACAGAGAAAAATGTTGTTCATACAGTTTTCAGAATGTAGTGATGATTCACGAAGATTAGAGATCATAGTTGACTGCCAGTTGATTTCCCAATGAACGAATAATAGATACTGTAAACAGTATATGATTTAACAGCTGATACAGTGGCAACGTATGCTGCTACATACAGATATCTACCTGGCGCTAGGCTAGCAAAATGTATTCTGCATTTGGGTTTTATTTATATGACACGTAGTTAGTTACTTGTCTTCATTAAGGAGGAATGCATGCTCACAACTCATCAGGAATACTATATATAGTAGCTACCAAAACTGTCCAAACACACGCACAGTTAGCTACAGAAAAGTTACTTATCTAACCTTAGCTAGCTAACTTTGCTAGTTGTAGTTGGCTAGACAGCTGTTTACAACATTCATTAGCATACCTTTAATCTTTAGTTGGTCCAGAGAAGGAACAACCAAACCGTATGATTGTTGTCGCGTAAAATTACACACCTTACAAGGTTTTAGTTCAGACATCACTATTTTGTTATGCCGAAAGTTAAATAACCTTACGGATGGTTACCGCATGCACCTTCTTGGCAGATTCAAACGCGAACACGGAAGTCCTGACATGATGTCATAGGAAATGTAGTGTTATGCGATTTAAAGTCAAAGGTCTGATTTTGAAAAGTAACAAAAAATAAATGCATTTAAAATAAAATATATTTTTTTAAATATATCTAAACCAAACCTAACCTAACCTAACAGTCGTTTACGGTATGCACCTTCTTGACATATCCGCAAAAACGGAAGTCTTGAGCTTGGAACTAAGCCCTCATGGGAAATGTAGGGTTTTGTTATTTAAAGTCAAACGGACCTGATTTTGAACAAAGTTGAATAAGGAAAAATATATATTTATCACAGGAGGTTGGTGGCACCTTAATTGGGGAGGACGGGCTCGTGGTAATGGCTGGAGAGGAATGAGTAGAATAGTATCAAAAACATTTGTAATTTTTTTTTATAGTATCAAATACATCAAACACAGTTTGATGCCATTTCATTGGCTTCGTTCCAGCCATTATCATGAGCTGTCCTCCCTCAGCAATCTCCACTGATTTATACACATATATATATAAAATAATATATACTATATTGCCTCAACATAATAGAAAGAACGAAATAAAAATAAAAACATAATGTCCGAGTTTTAGTAGTCGTCCTTATTCAGGCCTAAGCAATCGTTCCCGAATTAATCGATTAGACGAGGAGTAGGCTGGGAAAGATGGCATCTTCTGAACAACCTGATCCGCAAACACAGGTCTCTATTTATACTTTCATACCTTATATAATGGTTTGTAGTTGAATATTGCACTTCCTTGAACCTATGAATTACATTTGCTTGAACCTATGAATTAGCTATGATTAAGCTAGACAGCTAACGCTAGTTGCTGCTAGCTAACGTTAGTAGCTTGCTAGCTCGAAAAAGTTTCAATGTTTCTGTGTTGACAGGTGAAGGCCACGAAACTACCCATACTTTCTATACATGTGAAAGTCATGTAGCTATCACGGTGTCTATGTAGGTAATAGTTCAACGAGAATCGCAAACGTCAATGCTCTAGTTAGCGAAGTAATAGCGCTCGAAAACCCTTCTCCATATGTAGGGTTTTCAGCGTTTACATTTTCCCACGTTTGGCCCCATGCGAACTACAATTTCGACCTGTTTTAGAACGCAAATAGTCAAAGCTTTCAAACCGGTTTTCTAAACATATGTTGACATGCCCCTTATCTTTCATATCAGCGAGAAATAATCTTTCAAATACAAAATACACAGGTATACCCTTTACAGACAGACTTTACGGTATGTTGCCTGTAAAAAATGTATAATGGTCAATGTTGTTTTTTTTTGGAGTCCAATTCATTTACCACAGTCTTGCCAGGATAAGCATTTTATATCTCCATGCACATGCTGGGAGGAGATATAGTCCCATGTGGGTGGACTATTTTAATAAAGCCATTGAATATACACCATAACCAAAATATCCATTATTAATTCATTTTAGGCAGGTCCGACGAATAAAATGGCAGGTACGACGAATAAAATGTATTTTCAAAACAATAGAACGGCATATGCACATGAAATCAATAGTTATTTTGTTAATTAAATAGACATGACAGACTTACGCTAACCTGATCACAGTCAACACACAAAGGCTAAGAACATAATGGAAATATAAAAATACAAATCATATTTTTCCCACACAACTTGTGTCACGACAACGTGTGGAACCCCTGTAATATAAAAAAAAGGGATATGTTGAAAGAGAACCCAAGGCAAGCCCTTGCCTTTTTGATCCACGTTTCATCTCTTTCCTGCTAGAGGTCGACCGATTAATCGGAATGGCCAATTAATTAGGGCCGATTTCAAGTTTTCATAACAATCGGTAGTCTGCCTTTTTGGACGCCAATTATGGCCAATTACATTGCAATCCACGAGGAAACTGTGTGGCAGGCTGACTGCCTTTTACGCGAGTGCAGCGTCAAAAGGACCTAGTAGGTTGCAAGGAGCCAAGGTAAGTTGCTAGCAAGCATTAAACGTATCTTATAAAAAAACAATCAATCTTAACATAATCACTAGTTAACTACACATGGTTGATGATATTACTAGGTTAACTAGCTTGTCCTGCTTTGCATATAATCAATGCGGTGCCTGTTAATTTATCATCGATTCACAGCCTACTTCAACTTCGCCAAACGGGTGATGATTTAACAAAAGCGCATTGCTGAAAAAAACACAATCTTTGCACAAATGTACCTAACCGTAAACATCAATGCCTTTCTTAAAATCAATACACAGAAGTATATTTTTTTAAACCTGCATATTTAGTTTAAAGAAATTCATTTTAGCAGACAATATTAACTAGGGAAATTGTGTCACTTGCGTTCAGTGCAAGCAGAGTCAGGGTATATGCAACAGTTTATGCCGCCTGGCTCGTTGTGAACTAATTTGCCAGAATTTTACATAACTATGACTATGACTATGACATATAACTATGACATAACTACAAGGTTGTACAATGTAACAGCAGTATTTAGACTTGGGTTGCCACACGTTCGATAAAATACGGAACGGTTCCGTATTTCACTGAAAGAATAAATGTTTTGTTTTCAAAATGATAGTTTCTGTATTTGACCATATTAATGACCAAAGGCTCGTATTTCTGTGTTTATTATAATTAAGTCTATGATTTGATATTTGATAGAGCAGTCTGACTGAGCGGCGGTAGGCAGCAGCAGGCTCGTAAGCATTCATTCAAACAGCACTTGACTGCGTTTGCCAGCAGCTCTTAGCAATGCTTGAAGCACAGTACTGTTTTTGACTTCAAGCCTATCAACTCCCAAGATTAGGCTGGCAGTACTAAAGTGCCTATAAGAACATCCAGTAGTGAAAGTTATATGAAATACAAATGGTATAGAGAGAAATAGTCGACGCGTCATAATTCCTATAATAACTACTACCTAAAACTTCTTAACTGGGAATATTGAAGAATTGGGAATATTGAAATACCAGCTTTCATATGTTCTGAGCAAGGAACTTAAACATGAGCTTTTTTACATGGCACATATTACACTTTTAATTTCTTCTCCAACACTTTGTTTTTGCATTATTTAAACCAAATTGAACATATTTCATTATTTATTTGAGACTAAATAGATTTTATTTATGTATTATATTACGTTAAAATAAAAGTGTTCGTTGTACATTCAGTATTGTTGTAATTGTCATTATTACAAATATATATATAAAAATCGTCCGATTTAATCGGTAACGTCGTTGAAAAATCATAATCGGTCAACCTCTTTCCAACCCTCACTCTGCTTTGTGGTGTAGGGTCTTACATCGAGAGTATTTTCATCAAGATAAAGATTGAAAGTATAGATTGCTATAATTTTCTAACACATTTTAGTCTCGTGTTGATATTTCACACCATCCGCAGGATTTTGGAGTTGCCTATACGCGATCGAGCAAAATTATTGGCCTACACTTGATTTAGGCTACGTTATAGCATGCTAAATATTTCTGATCAGTGATAGATAAGCAAACGAATAGATGAGCATCCACCGCACTCCCACTTGCCCAGCTAGAAATCACATTGATTAAGTGTGTTGTTGAAATATAGTTTGATCTTTTAGAAGTTAAGCAAATTGATTGCACCCAAATTGGCCATTTATAATTTAAAGGATTCATATGGTAGTCAACAAATATAGTACCCAACATCCATAAATTATTAACACATTAATTCCCAAAAATGGTCGAATGCCACCCACATACCCCCCCCACCCAAACTCTACACTAATCCCATCCCAAAGACCAGTATACAATAGGAGTTGTCTCTGTCTGACAAGTAGTATGAAGCAGTGGCTTGGAGTATTGTTTCTTCATACCATATGGCCTAATGCATTTCCATTAAATGTGGTGATGGTTAGGGTCCTTTTCCCTGTTCAGAGATGTTAGTCAATGAAGTCATTCACCTTATTTCCCATTATACAGTGTGATAGTATCAAGTTTTGACCGCTAAATTGAGCTGTTCCTGCTATACTGCCCACTCTTTTATCCAGTTTCCTGGTCTCCTGTGTTTATAAAATGGATTTGCAACTTTGGGTAGAAAACCAATAACTTTTGCTCATGACGAAAACAAATTGTGTGTTCATCCTCACAATTCAAAATAGTCCTCTACGAAAGCAATTCCAATCAAAGTTTATTGGTTGCGTACACAGTTTTGCAGATGTTATCGCAGGTGCAGGGAAATGCTTATGTTTCTAGCTCCAACAATGCAGCAATATCGAGCAATACAATAACAATACACACATTATCCAAAGGTAGAAAAAGAACAAGAAATTAAGACCTATCCGAACGAGTGATGTCAAAATCCGGAATATAAATAAATATATATGTACTGTATGTGAATGGTGTGTATAGACTGTATGGACAGTATATGAATAGAAAATGTGTGTACATATAGGATGAGCCAAGACTAAAATACAGTATATACAGTACCATTTGGACACACCTACTCATTCCAAGGTTTTTCAATTTTTTTACTATTTTCTATGTTGTAGAATAATTGTGAAGACATCAACTATGAAATAGCCCATATGGAATCATGCAGTAACCAAAAAACTGTTAAACAAATCAAAATATATTTTATATTTGAGATTCTTCAAAGTAGCCACCCTTTGCCTTTGACAGCTTTGCACACTCTTGGAATTTTCTCAACCAGTTTCATGAGGTAGTCACCTGGAATGCGTTTCAATTAACAGGTGTGCCTTGTTAAAGCTAATTTGTGGAATTTATTTCCTTCTTAATGCATTTGAGTCAATCGCTTGTGTTGTGACAATGTAGGGGTGATATACAGAAGATATCCCTATTTGGTAAAAGACCAAGTCCATATTATGGCAAGAACAGCTCAAGTAAGCAAAGAGAAACGACAGTCCATCATTACTTTAAGACGTGAAGGTCAGTCAATCCGGAAAATGTCAAGAACTTTCAATGTTTCTTCAAGTGCAGTTGCAAAAACCATCAAGCGCTATGATGAAACTGGCTCTCATGAGGACCGCCACAGGAAAGGAAGACCCAGAAATACCTCTGCTGCAGAGGATATGTTCATTAGAGTTAACTGCAGATTGCAGCCCAAATAAATGCTTCAGAGTTCAAGTAACAGACACATCTCAACATCAACTGTTCAGAGGAGACGGCGTGAATCAGGCTTTCATGGTCGAATTGCTACCAAGAAACATGAGCTATGGACATTAGACCGGTGGAAATCTGTCCTTTGGTCTGAAATTGGAGATTTTTGGTTCCAAACGCTGTGTCTTTGTGAGATGCAGAGTAGGTGAACGGATGATCTCCGCATGTGGTTCCCACTGTGAAGCATGGAGGTGCTTTGCTGGTGACCCTGTCGGTGATTTATTTAGAATTCAAGGCACACTTAACCTGCATGGCTACCTTAGCATTCTGCAGCAATACGTCATCCCATCTGGTTTGCGCTTAGTGGGACTATCATTTGTTTTAACAGGACAATGACCCAACACATCCAGGATGTGTAAGTGGTATTTGACCAAGAAGGAGAGTGATGGAGTGTTGCATCAGATGACCTGGCCTACACAATCACCTGACCTCAACCCAATTGAGATGGTTTGGGATGAGTTGGACCGCAGAGTGAAGGAAAAGCAGCCAACAAGTGCTCAGCATATGTGAGAACTCCTTCAAGACTGTTGGAAAAGAATTCCAGGTGAAGCTGCTTGAGAAAATGCCAGGAGTGTGCAAAGCTGTCATCAGATATATTTTGATAGTTTAACACTTTTTTTTGTTGGTTACTAAATGATTCCATATTGTGTTATTTCGTAGTTGTGATGTCTTCACTATTATTTTGCAATGTAGAAAATAGTAAAAATAAAGATAAACCTGTGAATGAGTAGGTGTCCAAACTTTTGTCTGGTACTGTTCATATAGTGGTGGGTAAAACAGTGTGTAAACATTATTAAAGTAACCGATCAACGACTCTATGTACATAGGTTAGTGTAACCGTTGTGAAATGGCTAGCTAGTTAGCGGGATGCGCGCTAATAGCGTTTCAATCGGTGACATCACTCACTCTGAGACCTTGAAGTAGTTGTTTCCCTTGCTCTGCAAGGGCCGCAGCTTTCGTGGAGCGACAGGTAATGATGCTTCGTGGTAGGTAGTTGTTGATGTGTGCAGAGGGTCCCTGGTTCGAGCCCAGGTAGGGGCGAGGAGAGGGACAGAAGCTAAATTATTACATTAGCAGTCTCTAAGGTTCAGGGCAGGGTACTGTGTGGAAGCCGGCTAGAGATGATTGTTTATAAGTTTTACCTTCTTATCAACCTTAAATGCTTCAACCCAACTCCCCTTGAATAGTCTTATACATGCCAGCTCTCTGAGAGGGCTATTCCAATGGTGCAATACTCCAATGTCCTACAAGCCCAAGACTTTAATGGAGAAATGGACTAGTGACTGAAATGTTTAATTTGAACATGGCAGTCTTATTGTTTTCAATACCATTATTAGAAAACATCTCTGTGCAGTAGGGCTGGGCGGTATACCGTATTTTATGATATTTACTTCTATACCGGTATTTGAATGTTTGTTAAATGTGATAAGCCATGTGTAAATTTTCATAGTTTACTTCGCTACTTGAGTCATCTCTCTCCGCTCGATCTCTCCGTGCCACTTTCCACACAGACCTAGCCACAGACCAGTCCTACCCTGTCACTCAAGGAGCGCATTTGATGTTACTCAACCACGAGACACTTGCATTCATTCTGCATGGCCAATGCAGCACATGCAACAATGTTGATGACAATGCGGTTTTTACTTTGCTTATTAATTTAAATCCACTAGCATTCTATAATTACACTATTAGTTTGTGTTTCTTACATCAGCAAACAGCAAGTTTGTCTTTTCTAAGCAAGTTGCCCTAAATCTTCTGAGGCGCTAATTGTTCGCCGCTAATGCTAACAGTCAAGTTCTTCCACACCAATCTCGATAAACCATTTCTGTATCGACTTCGCTTTTTGCACAGGGGCATTGTCATGCTGAAACAGGAAAGGGCCTTCCCCAAATTGATGCCACAAAGTTGGAAGTGTAGAATCTTCTAGAATGTCATTGTATGCTGTAGCGTTTAGATTTGCCTTCAATGGAACTTAGGGGCCTAGCCCATGAAAAACATGCCCAGACCATTATTCCTCCTCCAGCAAACTTTACAGTTGGCACTAGGGTTTTTCTGGAAATTTTCCATGGGAAGTTAAGTCCTGGAATTTGGGGAATTTTGCTTAAATTCATCAAAACAGTTAGCTTAACAGGGAACCTTTTTTTGTGGGATACACATAAGGCAATTCTAGGTCTTGTGGCATAACCTATCCCCAATTCAATGGAATTGCAACCCTCTGCATGCACAGTGTATTCTTCCGTCACATGTGCAGTGCACTCTTCCATCAATCACATGTACAGCTGATTCTCAAGATCTTGCATACTAATGAGATACTGCTAGACTGTCTGAGCCAAGGACTACATGCTTTCTGGTAAGTTTTGATTACAATACTGGGTGGGGTGAATATACACTGCTCAAAAAAATAAAGGGAACACTTAAACAACACAATGTAACTCCAAGTCAATCATACTTCTGTGAAATCAAACTGTCCACTTAGGAAGCAACACTGATTGACAATACATTTCACATGCTGTTGTTCAAATGGAATAGACAACAGGTGGAAATTATAGGCAATAAGCAAGACACCCCCAATAAAGGAGTGGTTCTGCAGGTGGAAACCACAGACCACTTCTCAGTTCCTATGCTTCCTGGCTGATGTTTTGGTCACGTTTGAATGCTGGCGGGGCTTTCACTCTAGTGGTAGCATGAGACGGAGTCTACAACCCACACAAGTGGCTCAGGTAGTGCAGCTCATCCAGGATGGCACATCAATGCGAGCTGTGGCAAGAAGGTTTGCTGTGTCTGTCAGCGTAGTGTCCAGAGCATGGAGGCGCTACCAGGAGACAGGCCAGTACATCAGGAGACGTGGAGGAGGCCGTAGGAGGGCAACAACCCAGCAGCAGGACCGCTACCTCCGCCTTTGTGCAAGGAGGAGCAGCAGGAGGAGCACTGCCAGAGCCCTGCAAAATGACCTCCAGCAGGCCACAAATGTGCATGTGTCTGCTCAAACGGTCAGAAACAGACTCCATGAGGGTGGTATGAGGGCCGACGTCCACAGGTGGGGGTTGTGCTTACAGCCCAACACCGTGCAGGATGTTTGGCATTTGCCAGAGAACACCAAGATTGGCAAATTCGCCACTGGCGCCCTGTGCTCTTCACAGATGAAAGCAGGTTCACACTGAGCACGTGACAGAGTCTGGAGACGCCGTAGAGAACGTTCTGCTGCCGGCAACATCCTCCAGCATGACCGGTTTGGCGGTTGGTCAGTCATGGTGTGGGGTGGCATTTCTTTGGGGGGCCGCACAGCCCTCCATGTGCTCACCAGAGGTAGCCTGACTGCCATTAGGTACCGAGATGAGATCCTCAGAGTCTTTGTGAGACCATATGCTGGTGCGGTTGGCCCTGGGTTCCTCCTAATGCAAGACAATGCTAGACCTCATGTGGCTGGAGTGTGTCAGCAGTTCCTGCAAGAGGAAGGCATTGATGCTATGGACTGGCCCGCCCGTTCCCCAGACCTGAATCCAACTGAGCACATCTGGGACATCATGTCTCACTCCATCCACCAACGCCACATTGCACCACAGATTGTCCAGGAGTTGGCGGATGCTTTAGTCCAGGTCTGGGAGGAGATCCCTCAGGAGACCATCCGCCACCTCATCAGGAGCATGCCCAGGCGTTGTAGGGAGGTCATACAGGCACGTGGAGGCCACACACACTACTGAGCCTCATTTTGACTTGTTTTAAGGACATTACATCAAAGTTGGATCAGCCTGTAGTGTGGTTTTCCACTTTAATTTTGAGTGTGACTCCAAATCCAGACCTCCATGGGTTGATAAATTGGATTTCCATTAATTATTTTTGTGTGATTTTGTTGTCAGCACATTCAACTATGTAAAGAAAAAAGTATTTAATAAGATTATTTCTTTCATTCAGATCTAGGATGTGTTGTTTAAGTGTTCCCTTTATTTTTTTGAGCATTGTATTTTATGACATACTTGATTTTTTGTTAACTAGTAGATAGTAGCCTACAGCAAAATGTTTAAATCATTTATAACTTGTTAACAATTTCTGCTAGTTAGTTTTTGTCATCATGTGGGTTTTAGCTTGCTTGAGCCTGCTAACTGAGGAGTGTTAATTCACCTGTTTCCATACATGTTTCATTTTAAAACATTTATCTTACAAAGGAGTTGTTTAATCTAACTGCTTAACTATTTGTCTGTACATGGAATTGTATTTGTTTTATTACTCATTTTGTTTTCTAATCTTTACAGGAAAGTGCCACAGTCTGATGTGAGGAGACATTTCACTCCAACTAATGTAGAAGGAAAAGCTGTGTACATTTGCAAATACTGTGCCAAATCATATGTGACGAATGCAACAAAGATGCAGAATCATCTGGCCATGTGCATGAAGTTCCCTCAGCGCTCACAACAAGCAACCTCTGACAAAAGTCCCTCTACTTCTATTCGAGGTGAAAATGATGAATCAGACACCTTATCGATAGCAACAGCTCATAGTCCTCCTGGAATCAGAAGTTTTTGACTCAATGGAGGAACGTAGTCAGAGAAATGCTGATGAATGTCTTGCTCGAGCTGTGTATGCAACTGGTTCACCTCTGATGCTCACAGGCAATGTGTATTGGAAGAGATTTCTGAATGTTCTTCACCCAGCATACACCCCTCCAACTAGACATGCTTTATATACATGCACAGACACAAGGGACAACACACACACCGGTCTCTACATTGCAGATGAGCTGAAGGCAGTCATCAATGACCTTGGACCACAGAAGGTATTTGCACTGGTGACAGACAATGATGCGAACATGAAGGCTGCTTGGTCTAAAGTGGAGGAGTCCTACCCTCACAGCACACCCATTGGCTGTGCTGCTCATGCATTGGATCTGCTCCTCAAGGACATCATGGCACTGAAAACAATGGATACACTCTACAAGAGAGCCAAGGAAATGGTTAGTTATGTGAAGGGTCATCAAGTTATAGCAGCAATCTACCTCACCAAGCAAAGTGAGAAGAATAAGAGCACCGCATTGAAGCTTCCCAGCAACACCCGACGGGGTGGTGTTGTCATCATGTTTGACAGTCTCCTGGAGGGAAAGGAGTCTCTCCAAGAAATGGCCATATCACAGTCTGCCAATATAGACAGCCCGATCAAGAGGATCCTCCTGGATGATGTGTTTTGGGAGAGAGTGGTAAGCAGCCTAAAACTCCTGAAACCTATAGCAGTAGCCATTGCACGGATTGAGGGAGACAATGCCATCCTGTCTGATGTTCAGACTCTGCTTGCAGATGTAAGAGACGAAATCCGTACTGCTCTGCCCACTTTACTGTTGCTCCAAGCAGAGGACACTGCAGTTCTTAAATGCATCAAAAAGCGTGAAGACTTCTGCCTGAAGCCCATACGCGCCGCAGCGTACATGTTGGACCCCAAGTATGCTGGCAAAAGCATCCTGTCTTGTGCAGAGATCAACAAGGCATATGGTGTCATCACTACTGTGTCTCACCACCTTGGCCTAGATGAGGGCAAGGTTCTTGACAGTCTGGCGAA
This sequence comes from Salmo trutta, assembly GCF_901001165.1. Lineage (NCBI taxonomy): Eukaryota > Metazoa > Chordata > Actinopteri > Salmoniformes > Salmonidae > Salmo > Salmo trutta. Next base: position 27,453,815 of record NC_042984.1, on the reverse strand, counting down.
GTACACTTCCAAGCAAGGGCTTTGGGATGGAGATGCAATATGGCAGTCGTGCCAACATATCTCATCAGCCACCTGGTGGAAGGGACTTTGTGGATCTGAGGCTCTTTCCCCTGTTGCCTCCATCATCCTCCAAATCCCACCAACATCAGCCACCTCAGAGTGCAACTGGTCCTTGTTTGGGAGCACACACACCAAAGCACGCAACAGGCTGACCAATACAAGGGTTAAAAAATTGGTGGCCATCCAGGCAAATTTGAGGCTTTTTGAGCCTGACAACGAGCCATCCTCAACAAGGTTGGAAAGTGACAGTGAAGATGAGACCTCCGAGTCTGATGTTCAAGAGGTGGACATTGAGGAGGTCCAGGGAGCAGACGTGGAAGCCTTAGAGGAAGACAACCAAAGCTTTAGTTTCATTTCACAGATGTATGTTGAAAACATTTTTGGGAGATGCGATGGATCATTGGGGATCATTCAATATTCCCTTTTTGTTGTTCAGTGAAATCATTCCATGTGAAGAGTCAACTCATTTAATTAAAGTTCAATTCATAACTAAATAGTTTTTTAAAATTTCTTTTGGAAGGATTAAGTCATTTGTAATATTTGTACTGGTAAGGTAAAATCTTTATGTTTCTGTCTCCATATTATATGGCAAGTATATCCAATGCAAAAAACATCTACATTTAAATGGTATTAATATTATTTTCCATATATTTCTGTTAATTCCCACGGAAAGTTTCTACCTCTGAATATTCCCCAAAATGTGCAACCCTAGTTGGCACTATGCATTCAGGCAGGTAGCGTTCTCCTGGCGTCCGCCAAACCCAGATTTGTCCGTTGGACTGCCAGATGGTGAAGCGGGAATCATTACTCCAGAGATCGCGTTTCCACTGCTCCAGAGTCCAATGGCGGCGTGCTTTACACCACTCCAGCCGACGCTTGGCATTACACATGGTGATCTTAGGCTTGTGTGCGGTTGCTCGGCCATGGAAACCCATTTAATGAAGCTCCCGACGAACAGTTTGTGTAATGAAGTTGCTTCCAGAGGCAGATTGGAACTCGGTAGTGAGTGTTGCAATCGAGGACAGACGATTTTTACGTGCTACGTGCTTCAGCACTCGGTGGTCCCGTTCTGTGAGTTTGTGTGTCCTACCACTTGGCGGCTGAGCTGTTGTTTCTCCTAGATTTTTGCACTTCACAATAACAGCATTTACAGGTGACCGGGGCAGCTCTAGCAGGGCAGAAAGTTGATGAACTGACTTGTTGGAAAGGTGGCATCCAATGACAGTTAAAAGTCACTGAGCTCTTCAGTAAGACCATTCTACTGCCAATGTTTGTCTATGGAGATTACATGGCTGTCTGCTCAATTTTATACACCTGTCAGCAATGGGTGTGGCTGAAATAGCCATATCCAATCATTTGAAGGGGTGTCCACCTACTTTTGTATATACTTTTTCCACATTTTGTTAATTTACAGCCTTATTGTAAAATGGATTAAATAAAATAAATTCCTCAGCAATCTACACACAATACCCCATAATGACAAAGTGGAAACAGTTTTTTTGAAATGTTTTGAAATGTATTAAAAGTCAAAGATACCTTATTTACATAAGTGTTCACACCCTTTGCTATGGGACTTCAAATTGAGCTCCGTTACCTCCTGTATCCATTGATCATCCTTGAGATGTTCCTACAACTTGATTTGTAGTCCACCTGTGGTAAATTCTATTGATTGGACATCATTTGGAAAGGCACACACCTGTCTATATAAGGTCCCACAGTTGACAGTGCCTATCAGAGCAAAAACCAAGCCATGAGGTCGAAGTAATTGTCTGTAGAGATCCGAGACAGGATTGTGTCGAGGCACAAATCTGGGGAAGGGTACCAGCACATTTCTGCAGCATTGAAGTTCCCCAAGAACACAGTGGCCTCCATTCTTAAAAAGAAGTTTGTAATCACCAAGGCTCTTCCTAGAGCTGGCTGTCTGGCCAAACCGAGCAATTGGGGGACAAGGGCCTTGGTCAGGGAGGTTATGAAGAACCTGATGGTCAATCTGACAGAGCTCTTGAGTTCTGTCAGAAACTTCCAGAAGGACAACCATCTCTGCAGCACTCCACCAATCAGGCCTTTATGGTAGAGTGGGCAGACAGAAGCCACTCCTCAGTAAAAGGCACGACAGCCCGCTTGGAGTTTTCCAAAAGGCACCTAAAGGACTCCGACCGTGAGAAACAAGATTCTCTGGTCTGATGAAACCAAGATTAAACTCTTTGGCCTGAATGCCAAGCGTCACATCTGGAGGAAACCTGGCACCATCCCTACGGTGAAGCATGGTGGTGGCAGCATCATGCTGTGGGGATGTTTTTCAGCGATTAGAAGCTGGGAGACTAGTCCGGATCGAAAGTACAGAGAGATCCTTGATGAAAACCTGATCCAGAGCGCTCAGGACCTCAGACTGGGGCGAAGGTTCACCTTCCAACAGGACAACGACCCTAAGCACACAGCCAAGACAACGTAGGAGTGGCAGACTTGAGGCTGTAATCACTGCCAAAGGTGCTTCAACAAAGTACTGAATAAAGGGTCTGAATACTTATGTAAATGTGATATTTCAATTTATTTGTCATAAATTTGCAAACATTTCGATAAACCTGTTTTTGCTTGGTTATTATTAGTTATGTGTAGATTGAGGGGGGGGAAATGTAATCCATTTTAGAATAAGGATGTAACATGTGGGGAAAAGTCAAGGGGTTTGAATACTTTCCGAATACACTGTAATGTAGCCTGCCTGGAGTGGACCTGGGTCCGAGCCGTAGTCGTGTCATGTAACAATATTCTACAGAATGTCAAAATGGAGACTAAGCCTATGCTTCAGGAACTACAAATACAATATAGCTGGTGCTGTATTACAGGAGTTTATCAGGTTTATGGCTGAAACGTGACAAATGAATGGAACTGTCTGAAGATTTTTTTTCAACTAGAATAGCCTGAATGTTTTAGGCCCCCAATGATGTGCTTACTTTACATCAGCAACCCAGGAATTAGTGCAACATTTGCTTTGTCATCCATTGCTGTGAAGACCGAATCAACAGTGTCAGGCCTACATGCGGAACTGAGACAGACAAGATAACATAATTTGATTTCCGAAATGTAAATTATTCAGACCTTATCTTAAATGTCTTCTTCTACCCCATCATACCCTTCAGGCAGACCTGGGCCTCTGGGCTCTGGACTCTCCAAGCGGAAATATCTTACATATTACCTTTTTGTATTATTATACACTAAATAAAATGACCTTACAATGTTAAGGATGTTTTGTTCTCCATTTTGTGAATGTTACCATTGTACTGTGTCACTATCATTTTAATACAAAGTTGTTCTAATTAGGCTATTGATAGTTGGCCTATGCCTAATGTTGTTTTTGGAAACCCTTTTGATAAATTAGGCCTAGATTTTGTACTAAGATATTTAGTCTTCACAGGGTGTTCTACATAAGGCTAGGCCTAAGGTATTTCTTATTATCTGACTAATATACTAAAGATCTGAAGGCCTAGCCTTAACCTTTCTATAAATAGTCCTTAACCTGCTTTTCTATACAATTTGTGATCTATATAGATATTTTGTTCAGGATGCTGTAATTTGCATGTTCATCTAACCTAGGCATCTCGGATTTTCAAGCATGTGCCGACTGTGTACAGAGATAGCCTATTCAGGCTACATGAATGTCCCCTGTGGCAGTGTACTTCTGAGTATCATTTGCTGAAATATTAGACAAATCCAACCCGCACACTCCACATTGCCAGTAGGTGGAGCTCTAATCCAAGCATCTGTTCATGTTTTCAGCCTCGTGCTCCGTCCAGAGATGACGTTGCCCCCAGAGAAGCAATGGTAAGACGACATCACTGTGTTCTGCACAACTAACCAAGTGAAACCCTCCACTGTTTACTGGCTTATTTCTTGTCCTATTCTCACTAAGCAGAGAGTGAACACAACACCCTATTCAATCAAAACTAAGGCTAAACAGGATTTCTTTTTTTTAAAGATAAGTCAAAAAATACTGTTTTTCATGAGAACATGTTTAGATAGTTCGACACTGTTTTGTTGACTTTAAATGAAGCAATGTGAAATTAAATGACCCTTCTTATTTTCTGTAGACGCGTGTTACAGATTGGTATTGAATAGCTTATCTTTTTATTAGCTGTTGTATGTCTCTTTCAAAGGGCCAACATTTTAATTGCCCACTACCACACCCTGTATCTTTCCATTTTTAAGTCCCTTAAAAGTCATGTCTGATTTTCCTCCTAAACCACAGATGAAAAGTGTTTTCTTTGCTAGTTGGTTTTTCTTAACAAATGTGTCCACTAGCCCTAATTTTATTTTGCATCAGAATCTGTGCTCCTTTCAAACCTTTCAGAACGCTGTTAAAGTACTGTTGTCTTTTTGTTTTGTTGTAAGTTTAGAGGTACTGTAAGTGCAACAATTTAATGGCATGATGAATTGGCCATTTAAAACAAAGGAATAAAAAGGTGAATCTTGAACATGGCAATGATCATTTCAACACCAAACAACCACATAGGATATTGCTTGCATTTTAAATGTTGTATCCTAGGATATTTATTGTAGTCATTCTTTGTTTAGGTAGCCTCCTGTCCACACAAAGTGTCACTTACAGGATACATTTAAGTTAAGACAAACCTTGTCACACAGATACAGTATGTGAGCTGCGTTATCAGTCCACTTAAAAACATTTTTTTTAAAAAGCAATGAATGTTCGTTCTGATCATGAACTTTGTTGTGGCTTGTAAGATGGAAGATTGTCCAGCTATCATTCATTGTTCAAGGGGACCAATTATCTGACAGTCACTTTGGAACCAGTGACTATCTAATAGGCTTCTTAATATGATTCTTCTAGTGTTTTGTCTTTTGAGGAATTAAAAAAAAGGGACTTTTTGAACTGTTCTGCTACATTGATACGTCCCTTTAAAATTAGGGGTCGATTGGATGTTTGAATTGTTGTACAAAGCTTTGATCTTCTACCATTGTGGTCCGATTGTGGTTCTAATGTGTGAGTAAGATTAATTCTACAGTTACAGAATGATGCAGAGACAGATTTTTTCTCTTTTTTTGAATGTATTTCAAACATAAGAACATTGATTGCAAAGTTAAACAAACCATACGACTCAATCAATGCACAAGGACTACTTTTAATGATTTCCACAGAAAACTTTACAGAAAGTAAAACAATTATTTGTTTAACTTTGCAATAGTTTTTGTTTGGCGTACATTTTAAACAAACCAATCTGAGTTTCAACATCATTCTGTTACTGTGGAATTGGCCAAAAGTGAAAAGTGGAGTGAAAGGTCTAAACTGCTTTAGATAAGCTCGTGACTGAAGTCAGTGAGACTGTTTGGGCACTCTGGGTGCTTGCTATGGGTCCGCGTACCGTACCCACCACACTAGTAACCTAGTGGCACTAGTAGCCTAATATCTTACGCAAATGTCAACGCACTGGTGCTCCTCATAACAGGGATCCGATATGTATTCTTGAATACATCTGTGACACATTGTCTTAGTGTTCGCTCTTACCTTTCTCATTCGTTACTGCCGAGGCTGATTTAATCCTGTCCTGGGGTCATTGATTGTTGTAGTTTTCTCCTAGGCTTTATTTCAATTTAATTCATCTTTATCCAAGTGTGTTACCCCCCTCTCCCCCATTCTTAAAAAGAGGATATATTCTTGTTATGAAGGTCCTGGTTCAAGACATGGTTGACATGTCCCCCCCCCTCCCTCTTTTTCTCCTTTCTCTTTTTGATGAGCTGCTCTTTCCCAGTTAAGTGGATTATTACAGTAGGGATAATTCTTGTCACATGGCATTATTTGGATGAGGTGAATAATTGAAATTTGTGTCTGAAAGCATTTTATCTGGATGAGAGGAAGGGGACTGCTGGCAGGGGTTGGAGGGAGGAGGCTTCTAGGTGTGTGTGTGTGCGTGTGTGCGTGCGTGCGCGCACGCACGAGCATGCACACGTACGCGTCTGAGTGTCAGGCTAGGGACACCAGTCAATGTTAACAGGTTCTGACTCACCTCGCCCGATCAGCGGGCCCTGGCTCACCGAATGGCTCGGGTGAAGCCACTGCCACCACCGCCTCGGTCAGGGTGAGACGCTGAGAAGGAGCAGGTTTGGACCTGCAGTTTTTCTCTCAGCGGGCTGGCACAGACCGAGCGCTCCCTCCGGTTCACTGGAGTACTAGTCAGTCGCTCCCAGCTACCGCTGTTGCCTTGGGGGCTGGGGTTGTCCCTCTCATTCACTCGCCCGTCCCTGTCCTCGCTTTGCCACTGACTGCCTCTCCTTCTCGCCATCTTGCTTCTTTTACCCTCGTTGCCCCCCATCAAATATGTCCTTCCCCTCCCAATGCTATCTAGTTCTCTGAAAAAAAAAACTAAAATCGTTGTCATCAGACGAATAGAAAGAACCATGTTTGTTTGTCAACCCCAGCTCGCACCATTCAATGTGGATATGCTAACGAGCATGACCTCTGGAAAGAGAAGAGGAGCAGGTTGTTTCAATCTCACTGGCTGGCAACTGTGTCTCCCATACTGTGTCTCTGCATAGGCTGGGGCTCTACATGATGCTGTGGAAGTGTTGTGTACAGCTGGCCCTCAGGGAACCAAGGGGGGGGGTGTGTGTGTGTATGCATCTATGTGTGTGGGTGCATGTATTGTGTGTGTGTGTGTGTGTGTGTGTGTACAGTAGGCCTATGTGCGCATGTGTGTTTAGGGGTGGTAGGTTGGAGGAGCAGAGGGTGGAGGTAATGGGAGAGGGGGGAAGTTGTAAGAAGAACATCCCGGTCTCACACAACTTCAAAAGCTCCCCTTCCCCAGGATATTAAGCGACTGTGATGAAAAATTTAGCGAGCGTTAAATAAGGCGCTTTGAAGTGATCTGTTTTGGCTCAGCAGTCTCTGAATTTCCGTAGCCCCTCTGCTATCACCATCATGCTAGCTAGCTAGAGAGAGAGAAAATAAAAATGCATAAAGCCCAGGAGTTGGGGGGGGGCTGACGAGGTGCCAACATATACGTTGGAAGTACTGCCAGTGGCATGGGTCAAGACTGCTTCTGCTCCCCCTGCTGTATCTCTACCACTTTCTTCCTCATTTTCCCCTTTTCTTCTGCTATTCTTCCCTGTCCCCATGAGCCCTAGCAGACATACAGTGCCATCAGAAAGTATTCACACCCCTTTTTCCCCCCACATTTTGTTGTTACAAAGTGGGATTCAAATAGATTGTTAACAAAAAAATAACAATCTACACAAATTACTCTGTCAAAGTGGAAGAAAAATTCAAACATTAAAAAAAAAGCAAATGTCTGTTGGAAAGCAGACTACCAGGTTTTTCCCTAGGAGTTTGCCTGTGCTTAGATCTTTTCCGTTTATTTTTATCCCACCCAGAAATCCCTTGTCCTTGCTGATGACAAGCATACCCATAACATGATGCAGCCACCAACATGCTTGAAAGTATGAAGTGGTGCCCCAAACATAACACTTTGTATTCAGGACATAAAGTACATTTCTTTGCCACCAATGTTAGAGTTTTACTTATACCTTATTGCAAACAGGCTTCCTTTTCACTCTGCGAATAAGGTTAGTGTTTTGGAGTAACTACAGTGTTGTTGATCCATCCTCAGTTTTGTCCTATCACAACCATTAAATGTCTGTAAAACATTTAACAACTTTTTAAAGCGGCAAGCTATAAATTGAGGACAACAAATCTGACACGTGAATAATAGCCGACACATTGAAGTCACCTAGCTTGTACTAGGCTACAGTACTAGTTTTGTAATGGAGGAAAATCGTCTCGATTGAATAAAAAAACACAAGACAACATGTCTGAAAACAGGAAACCTCTCACTGATGTCACATTTATTTAGAAAGGCCTATGTGTTTTCATATAGAACAAACTGTTACAACACTCCATATTCCTTATTCCGACAGAATAAGCAATGATATTCAGTAATGGGTCCAGTAGGGTGTTACTTAGTCTGTCAGAAAACTAGGCTGCAATTTAGTTTGTCTAGGGAACCTTCCTTTTAGATTTTTCTTTTTTCCTCTTTGCTCATTACTTTAATTGTAATTGTAATCCTTTATTGGAGCTGTCCGCAGTAAAGGAGAATTATGGTCAGAGTGGGGGCGCGAGCCACAGAGATATTTCATGATTATTGGAGAAGACGGTCACTAGGTGGCAGCCAGTATTTCGGCCTTACTGTGATTACTGGGTTGGGAATTGATGATTGTGTGAGAGACTGAGTATGTGTGTTAGCTGGTGGTTCTAGCTGCTTCTACGCAAACACTCTCCAAGCTTTAAAAGATCAAAATTCAGTGCAAAAGCATCTGAATAACACCTGTCGCCTCATGCTCTATGTATTGTACGTCTGATATTTGTTCTGACGAGCTATGTTAGTGTTTGCTTTATAGACCTGTCCTTCGTATTGAGTGGAGGTCCTCTTTCGGGGCTTTCATGCACATTGAGCAGGAAAAAATAACTGTTTTGCAGAGCCGCCCTGGGGAACACAATCTATGGTATTTTGTGGGGCACACAATATACCATAATGCTATATTATTACACCAAATGGTGTTTGTGTTGTGAGAAACACATTTTTTTCTCATTTGTTTCAGTGCATTTTGTAACACTTGTCAAAGTTGTCCACTTAGTTGAGCGTACTTCTTAGGTCTTGGTGAACCTGTCTCTGAGACTCTATTTCTCTGAGTCGCTCTTGTTGTGCATCGATTCGATGTGTTTGTGTCAGTGGTTAATGATACAGGAAGGACCCACTGTTTTATTGTTGCTGTGTTGCACTTTTTTCCTTCCCCCTCACCCCCCTGGTAGCCTCCTTAGAGGACTCTGTATGAATTCTCACTGTCATGTCCAAGGACGAGTGGCGCAGGGTCAGCTAATTGCTTTTATGATTATGATTTCACGTCAGATTTATCGTGCATGCTCGGAGCACATCTTCCAGGTCTGCCGACACTGCTGGCTTCTCAAAATGAGTTTACTGCTCCTGGCTTGGACTTCTTGTTTAAAGGTCCAATGCAGCAGTTTTTATCTCAATATCAAACCATTTCTGAGTAACAATTAAGTACCTTACTGTGAGTTTTTTTATTAAAATGGTCTAAAAGAAACAAAAATAGCTTCTTAGAAAAGATTAATTTCTCATGCAAGAATTTTCTAGGACTGTCTGAGAGTGGTCTGAGTGAGTGGCCTTATTGGACTTGTGTAATGGGAAGGAATTGTAACCTGAGAACTAGCTGTTATTGGCAGAGAGGTGTGATTATTATTTTTTTGTTATTGGTCTATTGACTTATACCGTCTGGTGATGTCACCAGGCAGGCCAAAACTCCATCCCACCAAAACAGGCTGAAATTTCAGGTGGTCTTTTCAAACAACTCTTACACTAAAAAGGCATTACCATAATTTTCACAATTTACAGTATTATTCCAACCTCATAGTGTGGAAATGTGTATATATAAAACACAGGGAAATCACATTTTTGACTGCATTGGGCCTTTAAGTGCAGGTCACACTTTTTGACTCATTAGACCAGAATGTGGGTGAATCAGACAGGCTTCCCCACCCCCATCCCTTTTGGCCACAAAATGCTCTTTCTCCAGCGGGTTCTTGAACGTGAGAAATATTGAGGTCATGATGAAGGGATGACACAGACAAGGATTCCTGCGCTTATAAAAAGGTCTGTTAATAAATCTTTCCTCTTTATTTCCGTGTGCCAAATGTCTTTCTGATGTTGGTGATTTTCTGATGGTTCCACCCTGCTCTTTGAAAAGGATAAGTAGAGAGGAGTCCAAGCCAAATGTTTACTGTTTTGTGGTTTCTGCCTTATGTGCTCTGCTGCACCAGAACTGTGTTCCTCACTTCCTTTAAAGGGATACTTCGGGATTTTGCCAATGAGGCCCTTTATCTACTTACCCAGAATCAGATGAACTTGTGGATAGCATTTGTATGTCTCTGCGTGCAGTTTGAACAAATTTGCTGATTAACTTTAGTTCCTGTAGACTTCCAATCATTGCGCTAATGCTAGTTAGCGTTGGCTCGCGAAACTACCTCCAACTTCCTTCATACTGGATGCAGAGACATAAAAATGGTATCCATGAGTTCATCTCTAGGGATGTGGACTTTTAATTTCCAAAATCCCGAAGTATCCCTCTAATGCAGTGGGACACTTTTTTTTTTCAATGCTGCCTCCTTTAGTTTTTCTTTCTAAACTGTGAAAATGTTTACGCTAATAATTAGCACATATATTTCATTGTTCATGTAAAGGACTGATTGTAAGGCTGTATTGATTTCATATTGTAAACTGTTCAGAGCCTCTTGCTCGCTGTAGTAGTTTTGACCTCACATTGACCCGTTGGCTAAGTTACAGTGCAATGGCAGATGCAGCCCAAAAGAATGACACTTTTTGGGAAGTTCAATTTGCAAACATTGAAGTCTATGATTATGAAGAATTCCATAAACTTTAATTAGTACTTTTGAATTTATTTGTAGAAATGTTAATCATAGCAAATACACTAATGCAAACAACATGGTAACACAGCTATAATTTCCAAATTCTCTCATAAATTTGTGAGCTGTCATATGTTTGCTTAACATTATATCATTTTAAAACATTTTTAATTAGGGCTTAGTTAGTTTGTCTCAATATGCTTGGGAAAGAATCATCATTGAGTTGGGTTTTAACACTCACTACTGTTCCACTTTGTAATTATTTCGGCTTGATTTACCATTTGCGTCACATTTGTGTGCAGAATCGGAGAGTAGGAAACTTGGGCCTGTGAGTGGCTCGTTTCTCACAGCGAGACTTGAAATCTCCAGATGAATCAGAGATGTCTACGCTGTCAAGACTGCTCACATCGCTCTCAGCCTCCAATGTCACTTTCAAGGCATAATTACACAAGTTGTGTTGATTAGTATGAGATGCAATTACGCCGGCTTTCCACCGCAAATGGGGGATGTGATGCCTCTTGATTGACAGCAAGCATCCTGGCTTTAATAAGTAAATGACTATGGTAATTCAGGTACTGAGACCCTTTGATTTGTCAGCATCTTTTTCATTTTGGCGATGTCCTCTGATTTTAATGAACAGGAGGGTGATTGAAGCTCTCTCTCGTTCATTCGTTCATTCGTTCATTTCTCTGGCCTGAAAGCGTTGTCAGTAGGGGAGGCCCAGACTGTTTTGCAGGCCATATTCCAAATCCCTCCGCTGATGCTGAAATCTGTTTCTTCTGATGGTTTGATTATGTGTGTAAAAAGCATAATCTTGAAAGCTGTGTTTTGCCTGTACTACACTGTAGCACGGCTTTTTTCAGAAGTGTGGAAATAAGAGAAATGATTAGTAATTTACACTTCAGGGATTTTTTTTTCATATATTTTTTATCTGGCTTCCCAGTGAGTTATTAGCTGTTAATTTGTCTGCCAGCTCCCCTGCAGCGCCAGATATTTGTTTAAATGGTGGGATTCCCTCAGTGCAATTGTAACTACTGTACACTTCTGAAAATGCTGCTGTACTGTCTTTAATAACGTAATGCTAGTGCTGGTTAGTGGGAGAATATTAGGCCGAGCTATGAATAAGGAGAGCTAAAAAGTCACTTCACTTAAAGGGATAGTTCAGCATAATTACATATTTAGGTACACTATCTAAATATGTAATTTCGCTGAACTAGGCTTATCCCTTTAAACAAAGTGTTTTCCAGCCAGGAAAATTGACATGTATGTTTAGAAGCGAGATGATATGCTAGTGTTGCTAATTAAAGGCCAAAGGTTTGCCATATTGCAAATTATATAGTAACCCATTATCTCAAAATCCACACATTTCTAACTTTAAGTTGTGAAAGCGTTGAAAGATTATTGAAATTTGAGAAGACTGCCTTTTTATTAAGACTACCCCTTTAACACCATGTAGAACAACTGTCTTTTTAGACCATGCAGGCCCCATCTAAAAGTCAGATATCAGTCAGTCTTTACTAGATTTACACAATGACTTAAGGGAAAGGCCCTTGTTAGTCTCACTAGAGCCCAGAGTCTGTTCATGCCTGGTAACCCCCTACAGACTCATACATGTGCTGCATAAATATAATGAAATAATTTGCACTTGCACTCACTACCCCAGCTGTAATTTATATGGATTGAATGAGTGCTGCATTGTGGAAAAGCATGAGTGGACCAAACGCTCGTTTGTCACCTCTAATAAATGTTGGAATGTAAATTATGAAGTTATGCTTCAGATGTAAATGCACTTTATTTCAGTCCCTTAATGCAAAGACCCCACTCCAATACATTAAGACAAAGGGGGAGTCGGGTGGGGGATTTAACTTAGAATTCGGACTGTTTTCACAATCAATAATAAACACAAAAGGCCGTAGATGGGGAACATTATAACATATCTGACGTCGGGTTCATAAATTATTGCTTGAAAGCAGGCTTGTACACCAAAAATGTAAATACATTAATGTTATTAATAATGTAGTGACTAATAGTTCTATCAAGACTGTAATAGCAGTTTAATGGAATATGACAGCAAGAATGTATTACACTTCTTACATTTAGATGGGACCTCATAGGACATTTATCAGGGATTTCTGAAACATATTTTCTTGATTATTTTGTTAAGCTAATTGCTTCTTTTCCCCACAACGTCTTCTCGGGGAGAGAGGAGAAAAAAAAACACATAATGGATATTAATTAATACGTGTCAGTTTTCTCAGTTTGATGAAAAATAATGAAAGGGAAACGCTAATAGGATTTTGGAGTTTCTCTGTGTGTGGTGCCCCGAGATTATGACTTTATCAAGGGTATCAGAATAAGATAGCACTCTATAAATGAGTAGAAATTCAGGTCTGCTGCTTAAAATGAATACAAACATTCCAAATAGAACATTTTGAATGTTTTACCTTAATTAGGCGACCATGGCCAATAGACAAGATAGTGTACATACCGAACACTCACTGTACCATGAGGTGATCTGCGTTACATTACATTCAAAAGTCTGAAGTTAAGCGTCTGTTGGTTTACACTGTTGGATCGAAGCTCTTGGGGCTCTTCTGGCAAAGTCACTTCTGACAGTTCCAAATCATCTGTTTTCAGTCGGACAGGGTCATTGTATAGACTTGCTTTCTGAAACCTGTCTCATTCTCTTAGCTTAGGCTGGATCTTTGTTGTCAGGGAGCTGTCTCATTTTGTTAAACTAGACCCGTCCTCTCTCTGGACCTTAAATGTACATCTACACTGATAACCTGACTTTCCCACACTTTTGGGGGACATGGAGAAGAGCAGACGTTGTCAGTAGCCCGACGTGACATCATCATCAGCCAGCCACCCCATAATATGGTAGACCCACTATACTCTCAGCACTACTCAGTGTAGACTACTTGACTCTTGTCAGGAGATGTATGTGCCCACAGGCAGTCTATAGGGAAAGAGCAGTGTTAAGAGCTGTCATTAAGGTGTGGCACAAGTACAGACCAGCAGATAAACAAAGGCTGACACATTCTTCAACCCATTGGCACGACTGCACAATTATTAAACACCTGGACTGGCTCACTTCCCTGGGCCCCAGTGGCAGTGTTTCTGGTGCGAGTCATCTTCAAAATTGAAGGTTTGACAGAAAGACATGTTTTTCCATTGCCCCTCTCCTGTCACCACTATCTGTTCAAACGTTTCACTTAAATATCCAAATCTGTATTGTGTTTGTGCCGACACTGTCTAGGCTCTCAACACTCTGCACCCGACAAAGCAAATCAATCTTTGACGCAGAATTTGGATCATGAAACCAAGATATGCAGTTATATGAATGCATGTAGATCAGGCTATATATTAAATCATTTTATTTTTTCTATCCATCTCTCCCATCAGCTCAACAAGAACCTGTTTGCCCGACTAATTTATTATAAGTTCGTGACTTCTCCCTGGTGTGTCCCTCCCTATTTCTGTGTGAGCCTGTCATGCTTTTTTCCCCCGCCAGCCTGTAGAAAGTGGTTTTAAGTATCGGGCGGCAGGAAAAGGGAAGTGGAGGGGTTCGTCAAATGCCTCTGCTTTTGAAATGCGGAGAGTGGTATTGTTGTGTTATTATGTGTCTAGGTCGACACAATGACAGAACAGGTGGGGCGTCTGCTGTCGAGCGTCTTGCCAACTCAGCCCCTTTGCTGTAACATGCCACCCTGTGTGATATTAGAGTGGCTGGCTGGGCTGTCTGTTCGGCTCATACTACTGAGGCCCAGTGAAATCTTAACATGTACTTTCACCAACAGTGTGTGTTGAATTCGTGGCGGGTGACTGCCAAAATTCGCCTTGTGCTGTCAACCACAGTGCTATTGCAAATGATATGCTCAATCTGCTACCTTACAATATACTCCTACAGTTTTATGTAATAGAGGTGGAGATGCCAGTTCAAGTTGATAGTTGTTAGACGCATCAAGTACAGAAGCAATAGTACTGATTTTATAATCTCATTACTGTGGTGGAAAGAGTAGGCTGGCACCATTGTCTAGGCCTACAGGCTTTCTGAAAGTATATAGTAAATCAAGAACATTCTGGCTGAACTTAGGGAAAAATGAGATTCCGCCTCCGATATCACACTTTTATGAGTATCACTTCAGCTTTGGCATGCTACGTGGACTGGTTTTAATTTTCAACTTGAGTGTATACACTGAGTGTACAAAACATTAAGGACACCTGCTCTTTCCATGACCTAGACTGACCAGGTGAAAGCTATGATTCCTTGTTGATGTCACTTTTTAAATCCACTTCCATGTACACTGAACAAAAATATCAACGCAACATGTAAAGTGTTGATCCCATGTTTCATGAGCTGGAATAAGATCCTAGAAATGTTCCATACACACACAATTTGTTTACGTACTTGTTAGCATTTCTCCTTTGCCAAGATAATCCATCCACCTGACAGGTGTGGCATATCAAGGATCTGATTAAACAGCATGATCATTACACAGGTGTACCTTGTGCTGGGGACAATAAAAGGCCACTCTAAAATGTGCAGTTATATGTCACAACACAATTCCACAGATGTCTTAAGTTTAGAGGGAGCGTGCAATTGGCATGCTGACTGCAGGAATGTCCACTAGAGCTGTTGCCAGAGAATTTAATGTTCATTTCTCTACCATGTCGTTTTAGAGAATTTCGCAGTACGTCCAACCGGCCTCACAACCGCAGACCACGTGTATGGCGTCGTGTGGACTTATGTCAACGTTGTGAACAGAGTGATCCATGGTAACGGTGCGGTTATGATGTGGGCACGCATAAGCTACAGACAGCGAACACAATTGCATTTTAGGGAGGGCATTTTGAATGCCCAGAAAAACCGTAACGAGAGTGTGAGACCCTAAAATAAATGGGCATCTGTGACCAACAGAAGCATACCTGTGTTCCCAGTCATGTGAAATCCATAGATTAGGGCCTAATGAATTTATTTCAATTGACTGATTTTCCTCATATGAACTGTAACTCAGTAAAATCTTTGAAATTGTTGCATGTTCTGTTTAGAATTTTGTTCAGTATAGATGAAGTGGAGGAGACAGGTTAAAGAAGGATTTTTAAGCCTTGAGACAATTGAGACATGAATTATGTAAGTGTGCCATTCAGAGGGTGAATGGGCAAGACAAAAGATTTAAGTGCCTTTGAACGGGGTATGGTAGTAGGTGCCAGGTGCACCGGTTTGTGTCAAGAACTGCAACGCTGCTGGGTGTTTCACACTCAACAGTTTCCTGTGTGTATCAAGTATAGTCCACCACCCAAAGGACATCCGGCCAACTTGACACAACTGTGGGAAGCATTGGAGTCAACATGGGCCAGTATCCCTGTGGAATGCTTTCGAGACCTTGTAGAGTCCATTCCCCGACGAATTGAGGCTGTTCTGAGGGCAAAAGGGGTGTACGTTAATGCTCACAGGCCTTTTAGGCATGCAATGACCCAATTTATCTTGATTGAGAAGCAAGGACTAGCATAACTGTGACCCTGATTGTTGCTTATCCTCAGATGCTGTCATCTCATTTGTCTCAAACATGGCAATGTTTGCTTCCTAATCCAACGCTTAAGGTTAGACACTGGCAGTTGAGAAGCCTCCAGAAATGAGACTTTGCCAACGTTTTTCTCCATGTCAGTTAGTTTGATTAGGAACAGACCTAGCCTGCTCACTACTTCAGTGTGCTGCGGCAGGTCTACTGCCTAGGTTTCCCCCCTGATGGTGTGGCTGTGGTTTTAGTCCGAGTACCTATTATAATGCGAGGCCCATTGTCTTGGTGAGTGCCTAACCGCTTCTGACGGCTCTTACTGAGAGACTGAGACGTCATGGCCTCCCAGTTTCTGCTTCCAACCACTCCTGACCAGTAGATGGCGATATTAATCTGTTCAGGCGCAGCCCAGGCCCTGATGCGCCTGCCTGCCTGCCTGGCTTCCATCCTTCTCCCTCTGTGGCTCTCCCTGAGGAGAAGTGCTCTCATCCCTGCGTGGAGGGTCATGCCACCAATTCCTTTCCCCTTTCTGAAGACCGTGAAATTGTTGATCCAAGACGGCGCACGATTAGCATCTTCGGCTATTGACTCGCGAGGGAGACGCAAGATTATGTCAACCGGAATGTCACAATCTGTCAGTGCCTCGTCTTTGTGGGCATCCCCTCATCCTAGTGTCACGGTGCCCTTCAGAAAGGAATCATATGATCAATAGCATGACACCTCTCTTGTCAATTGCCCCTCCATTGTATGTTTATTAGCCGTCTTGGCAGGCCAGGCTACTTCGTCCCAAACTGATGCCAACCTGCTGCGTGTCCAGCAATGCACTATGCTTTATATGCCCATCACAATGTGTCCCGTGTGTCTGTGTGTGTGTGTACTGTATGTTTGTGTGTGTGTGTGTGTGTGTGCTTGCATGCATGTGTGCGTATCGGTGTCACGTGCACGTATGTGCGCACGTGTGTGCGTTTCAGGGGGTTGACGGAGGAGGGGGATAGGCTTGTCACTGTTAGTTGCATGTGACAGGGTGGCTCTTGTGCCGCCACAAAACAACTTCTGTGGTGCGTCGCTTGGACACAAGCTCCACATTGTTTGCCACTGGTGCCGTTTACGTTCTGCCTCAATCAACTAATTGGATGTGAAGGGTTATAGTTCCTTGATGATGTGAAGGACAAGATACTGTGGCAGTTTAAAAATGCCATTGTGTTTGTTTGCATGATGTGTTGGACAATAAGCAAGTATGTTGTTTGGCTGTGCATTGGTTTGTTGTATTTATGTACTTTTTAAATATTTGTTTATTTTTCACGATTGTACTGTTGTATATTCACTTTACTTATGTAATATTCATCTTATACGTTAATGTAGGTATGCAGTGCATTTCGCAGCTGTTTTTCTTCTGTTTGGAATTTCACTTTTACAAACTATGTTTTCTGCCTGTGATGATCACAATTTATATTACTGTAGTTTTTTGTACAGTAGGGGTCTTCAACTTTTACTTGCCCAGGAACCCCTGCCCAGGCAATGTGGCAACCCAGGGACCACCGCCCAGGCAAAGTGGCAACCCAGGGACCACCGCCCAGGCAAAGTGGCAACCCAGGGACCACCGCCAGGGCAAAGTGGCAACCCAGGGACCACCGCTCAGGCAAACTGGCAACCCAGGGACCCCCATCATATGTTAGCGAAACACATTTTTTTGTCACGTCTTGGCAAGGAGAAGTAGTCAACATTTTTAAATGATTTGGTGAAAAGATATGGTAAATATTTTATTATTTTGACCTTCTCACTTAATAATTGGATGAGGAAGTGTAAACTCAGTGGTGTAGGGCAGTTTTTGCCCCCCGTACGGTCCGAGCAAGTTTAAAGAAAGCATTTGTTTATAGGAAAACAGCTACAGTTGAAGTCGGAAGTTTACATACACCTTAGCCAAATACATTTAAACTCCGTTTTTCACAATTCCTGACATTTAATCCTATTAAGAATTCCCTGTCTTAGGTCAGTTAGGATCACCACTTTACTTTAAGAATGTGAAATGTCAGAATAATAGTAGAGAGTGATTTATTTCAGCTTTTATTTTTTTCATCACATTCCCAGTTGGTCAGAAGTTTACATACACTCAATTAGTATTTGGTAGCATTGCCTTTAAATTGTTTATCTTGGGTCAAATGTTTCGGGTAGCCTTCCACAAGCTTCCCACAATAAGTTGGGTGAATTTTGGCCCATTCCTCCTGACAGAGTCAGGTTTGTAGACCTTGCTCACACATGCTTATTCAGTACTGCACACACATTTTCTATAGGATAGAGGTCAGGGTTTTGTGATGGCCACTCCAATACCTTGACTTTGATGTCCTTAAACCATTTTGCCACACCTTTGGAAGTATGCTTGGGGTCATTGTTCATTTGGAACACCCATTTGCGACCAAGCTTTAACTTCCTGACTGATGTCTTGAGATGTTGCTTCAATATATCCACATAATTTTACATGCTCATGATGCCATCTATTATGTGAAGGGCACCAGTCCCTCCTGCAGCAAAGCACCCCCACAACATGATGCTGCTACCCCCGTGCTTCACGTTTGGGATGGTGTTCTTCAGCTTGCAAGTCTCCCCCCTTTTCCTTCCAACATAATGATGGTCATTATGGCCAAACAGTTCTATTTTTGTTTCATCAGACCAGAGGACATTTCTCCAAAAAGTACAGTCTTTGTCCCCATGTGCAGTTGCAAACCTTAGTCTGGATTTTTTATGGCGGTTTTGGAGCAGTGGCTTCCTCCATGTTGGACAGCCTTTCAGGTTATGTCGATATAGGACTTGTTTTACTGTGGATATAGATGCTTTTGTACCTGTTTCCTCCAGCATCTTCACAAGGTCCTGGATTGATTTGCACTTTTCGCACCAAAAACCGATCATCTGTAGGAGACAGAACGCGTCTCCTTCCTGAGAGGTATGACGGCTGTGTGGTCCCATGGTGTTTATACTTGCATACTATTGTTTGCACAGATGAACGTGGTACCTTCAGGCGTTTGGAAATTGCTCCCAATGATCAACCAGACTTGTGGAGGTCTACAATCTTTTTTCTGAGGTCTTGGCTGATTTCTTTAGATTTTCCCATGATGTCAAGCAAAGAGGCACTGAGTTTTAATGTAGGCCTCGAAATACATCCACAGGTACACCTCCAATTGACTCAAATGATGTCAATTAGCCTATCCTACACATTTTTCCATTGGGCAGCGTGAAACATTTGAAGATTTTTAGCTAATCTCATGCTATTGTACGCATTTTTCCATGAGGCTGAGAGAAAATGTTTCTGTTTTAAAGCAAATTTTCTGCAATATCTTCCTATTTAGGGTTATTCTTACATAACCTATTTACTTGAAAGCTAACGCTAAACACGTTTTCGCTAATTGAAAATGTTTAGCAGGTTAAACATATGTTAACCATCTGTTGGCAAAAATCTCAAGTCAAGAAAGCTTACTAGCAGCCAATGTTTCTTGCTGGTCCTTTTTCATAGCCTACAGTGCCTTCAGAAAGTATTCATACCCCTTGACTTATTCCACATTTTGTTGTTACAGCCTGAATTCAAAATGGATAAAAAATAACTCACAATACCCCATAATGACAAAGTGTATACATATTTTTAGAGATCTATTAAAAATGAAATTCTGAAATATCAAATTTACGTACAGTACCAGTCAAAAGTTTGTACACAGCTACAGGGTTTTTCTTTATTATTTCTATTTTCTACATTGTAGAATAATAATGAAGACATCAAAACTATGAAATAACACATATGGAATCATGTAGTAACCAAAAAAGTGTTAAACAAATCAAAATATATTTATATTTGATATTCTTCGTAGTAGCCACCCTTTGCCTTGATGACAGCTTTGAACACTCTTGGCATTCTCTCAACCAGATTCATGAGGTAGTCACTTGGAATGCATTTCAATTAAAAGGTGTGCCTTGTTAAACATTAATTTGTGGAATTTATTTCCTTAATGCATTTGAGCCAATCAGTTGTGTTGTGGTAGGGCTGGTATACAGAAGATGGCCCTATTTGGTATACCAAGTCCATATTATGGCAAAAACAGCTCAAATAAGTAAAGAGAAATGACAGTCCATCATTACTTTAAGACATGAAGGTCAGTTAATCTGGAAAATTTCTAGAACTTGAAATGTTTCTTCAAGTGCGGTTGCAAATACCATCAAGTGCTATGATGAAACTGGCTCTCATGAGGACCGCAACAGGAAAGGAAGACCCAGAGATAACTCTGCTGGAGAGGATACGTTCATTAGAGTTAACTGCACCTCAGATTGCAGCCCAAATAAATGCTTCACAGAGTTCATGTAACAGACACATCTCAACATCAACTGTTCAGAGGAGACTGCGTGAATTAGGCCTTCATGGTCAAATTGCTGCAAAGAAACCACTACTAAAGGACACCAATAAGAAGAGACTTGCTTGGTCCAAGAAACACGGGCAATGGATCTTAGAGTTGTGGAAATCTGGCTCCAACTGCCGTGTCTTTGTGAGACGCAGAGTAGGTGAACGGATGATCTCTGCATGTGTTGTTCCCACCGTGAATCATGGAGGTGTGGGGGTGCTTTGCTGGTGCCACAGCATGGCACCAGCAAAGGCACAGTTAACCAGCATGGTCAAGGCACAGTTAACCAGCATGGCTACCACAGCATTCTGCAGCAATACGACATTACATCTGGTTTGCGCTTACTTGGACTGTCATTTGTTTTTCAATAGGACAATGACCCAACACACCTCCCGGCTGTGTAAGGGCTATCTGACTAAGAAAGAGAGTGATTGAGTGCTGCATCAGATCTGGTCTCCACAATCACCTGACCTCAACCCAATTGAGATGGTTTGGGATGAGTTGGACCGCAGATTGAAGGAAAAGCAGACAACAAATGCTCAGCGTATGTGGGAACTCCTTCAAGATTGTTGGAAAAGCATTTTTTGGTAACTAGATAATCCCATATGTGTTATTTCATAGTTTTGATGTCTTCACTATTATTCTACAATGTAGAAAATATAAAATTAAAATAAAGGAAACCCCTTGAATGAGTAGGTGTCAACTTTTGACTGGTACTGTAAGTATTCACATCCCTTTGCTATGACACAACAAACTTGAGCTCAGGCGCATCCAATTTCATTTGATCATCCTTGATGTCACTACAACTTGGAGTCCACTAGGGTTGGGCAGTATCCAGATGTTCATAACGTTTCTGTACCATACCAGGGTATACGGTATTACCAAATGTGCACACAATGGGCGCTATAAAAATGTAATGATTTTAATCATAATTTTTTACTAACAAAACAATTTGGGCAACAGGGATCTCGATCCAGGAGGGATTGAATGTCTAGTCTGGGTACCAGTCTTTTTAGCTAACATTACACTCCTTGCCAGTCCATTGTCAATGCCAAAAGGCCAGTCTCTTTGGTAATCTCAATGTTTAATATGCAGCTGTATTTACGGTGGAGTTGCTCATTGGAAATAACATTTAATATTTTCCCTGACATGTAGAGCCTCGTAGAATTAGAATTATGACAAAGATTTAGCTGTTAGTTAGGGAAGTTGTTGTATTTTGAGGCTTAAAATCAAAGCAAATAGATTTTGTAGTTGGAATTGCAGTATGTATTTAGACGTGAGCTAGCAAATTTTGACCGAGTAGTTTCATCTGGACAAACAATAAAATGGTTGCTCAGCAACCAGATACCAACGTGTTCTGTGAAGGAAAAGTGATAACGTTCCAATATTTGGATAATTGTTGGAGGATAGCTGTGAGGGTTATCAAATCCTCTATTCTCCTCAAGCTCATTAATGATAGAATGTTCATATTTGAAGATGGTAGATATGCCAGTCTCTTTGGCAATGACAATGAGTGGCAAGGAGAGGAATGTTAGCTAATGAGACTGGTACTCAGGCTAGACTGTCTCTGTTGCAACCAAGAAGTTTGATCTTGACTTCTAGCCTCTTAGCTAGCAAGTTAGCAAAGCTGGAGTCCTGAGCTGGATGTCTTTTAATTGACATTTCTTAGATTTGTTATAGTTATACTTAACGTATAAGCAGTTGCGTAGCACGCACCCCTGCAGCCCCCTGTAAATCCTTGATGAGAACCTGCTTCAGAGTGCAAACGACCTTAGATTGGGACAAAGATTTACGTTCCAACAGGACAATGACCCCAAGCTTACAGCCAAGGCAATGCTGGAATGTCTTCAGAACAAGAATGTGAAAGTCCTTGAGTGGCCCAGCCAAAGACCAGACTGGAATCCCATTGAAAATCTGTGGAAAGACTTGAAGATTGTCATTCACCGCAACTCCCCATTTAACTTTACAGAGCTTGAGAAAATGTGCAAAGCTGATACCGACATACCCAAGACGACTCAAATCTGTAATTGCCGCCAAAGGCGCTTTTACAAAATATTGACTCGGGGGTGTGAATACTTACGTAAATCAGATTTCTGTATTTTGTTTACATTTGCCATTATGGGTTATTGTGTGTAAAAATATATTTAATCAATTTTGAATTCAAGCTGTAACAAAACAAAATGTGTAATAAGTCAAGGGGTATGAATACTTTCTGAACGCTCTGTACAGTATGTCAGATACTCCAGTGAGTGTAATTTGCTCAATATTAGGAGTTGAAATCATTAGAAAGGAAATATTATCCTCTTTTCTACTGAAGGTATGCATTTCAAAATTAGGGGGCCGCGAATCCCAGGTTGAGTACCCCTGTTGTACAGTGTACATGTATGCCTGTGAGCACTTTACGTTTTTAAAATGGAAATTATTATTGTGGCAACACATTCAGTTTACTATATTCTTTTAAATGATTTCTATTTGCGTTTATGTGTCTTTGTTTCCGGTAATGCTCATAAAAGACAAGTGGAGCTGCTTGTCACAGAATGTCATCATTGACTGTAAGAGTAAAAAAAAAAAATAAAGCTTCAAATTACAGGAAAGAGGCACTGCATTAAAGAACAAAGGAGATCGATGGCAGTACATTACATTTTATGCGATTGAGAAAAAAATCAACTAATTAAAATTGATCACTCCTGCTTTGTAAAAGTGTTTCTGAATTAAATTATTGTATGAAAACATTTTGACCAATAGAGAAGCCAAGGAAGTATCCATTACTGGATTGCTGCTGAGAAGGGGCTTGAATGTTTGTGGTGGCTGAGTAGTTTTGTTGTGCTACACCGCTGCTGCTTTCTCCAGCTAAAGTGCCACAGTTTAATCTCTGATGACCCTTATCTGTCAGAGCGGCCCCAGCCTTCTTGTTTAGGCCTTTTACCTGAATTAAAATAAATTTGTGGGATATATATGCCGGTCTTTTGGCCAAAGTGAGTGAAAGTGAAGTGTCACTGATAGGGGTGCTGGTCTTTAGTCATGGGGGCGGCACCAGACCCAGCCCCTACCACGATGTGGATGTATTTATCCAAGCAGTCATATGTTTGTGTTTTGGTGAGGCTAACTCGACCCTATGCAGCCATTGGAAAAAAATAACATTAATATAAAGTTAATACTTCATGAGGGACGTTTTATTTGAATACTGTAGTTTTTGTTTACTCAAGGAACTGTAGATTTTAGATGGGCATTGTTTTATGAGTTATAGCCTAGTCCAAAATGGAAACCTTTTGAAAATGTTATAGGAGACACCCATTTTTATTTGAATGTGTAACTTAACCGGATCATCATGTTTCTCATCAAACTTACATTCAATCATTCACCTCCTTTTTTGTATGTGAACTGTAACTGACAAAGAGAGAACTTCAGACACTTTGTCCTAAGTTTCAATGTAATGATTGTAACATCATGAGATACCATGTATTAGGCCAACACGTCTTCAACCTGCTGAAACATGTCCCTTAATAGATACAGTTGAAGTCGGAAGTTGACATACACTTAGGTTGGAGTCATTAACTTGTTTTTCAACCACTCCACAAATTTCTTGTTAACAAACTATTATTTTGGTAAGTCTGTTAGGACATCTACTTCGTGCATGACACAAGTCATTTTCCAGCAATTGTTTACAGACAGATTATTTCACTTAATTCACTGTATCACAATTCCAGTGGGTCAGAGGTTTACATACACTAAGTTGACTGTGCCTTTAAACAGCTTGGAAAATTCCAGAAAATGATGTCATGGCTTTAGAAGCTTCTGATAGGCTAATTGACATCATTTTAGTCCATTGGAGGTGTATCTGTGTATGTATTTCAAGGCCTACCTTCAAACCCTCTTTGCTTGACATCATGGGAAAATCAAAAGAAATCAGCCAAGACCTCAGAAATACAATTGTAGACCTCCACAAGTCTGGCTCATCCTTGGGAGCAATTTCCAAACGCCTGAAGGTACCACGTTCATCTGTACAAATAATAGTACGCAAGTATAAACACCATGGGACCACACAGCTGTCATACCACTCCTAGAGATGAACGTACTTTGGTGCGAAAGATGCAAATCAATCCCAGAACAACAGCAAAGGACCTTGTGAAGATGCTGGAGGAAACCGGTACAAAAGTATCTATATCCACAGTAAAATGAGTCCTATATCAACAGAACCTGAAAGGCCGCTTAGCAAGGAAGAAGCCACTGCTCCAAAGCCGCCATAAAAAAGCCAGACTACGGTTTGCAACTGCACATGGGGACAAAGATCGTACTTTTTGGAGAAATGTCCTCTGGTCCGATGAAACAAAAAATATAATTGTTTGGCCATAATGCCCATCCTTATGTTTGGAGGAAAAAGGGGGATGCTTGCAAGCTGAAGAACACCATCCTAAACATGAAGCACGGGGGTGGCAGCATCATGTTGTGGGGGTGCTTTGCTGCAGGAGGGACTGGTGCCCTTCACATAATAGATGGCATCATGAGGATGTAAAATTATGTGGATATATTGAAGCAACATCTCAAGACATCAGTCAGGAAGTTAAAGCTTGGTTGCAAATGGGTGTTCCAAATGAACAATGACCCCAAGCATACTTCCAAAGGTGTGGCAAAATGGCTTAAGGACATCAAAGTCAAGGTATTGGAGTGGCCATCACAAAACCCTGACCTCAATCCTATAGAAAATGTGTGTGCAGTACTGAATAAGCATGTGTGAGCAAGGCCTACAAACCTGACTCTGTCAGGAGGAATGGGCCAAAATTCACCCAACTTATTGTGGGAAGCTTGTGGAAGGCTACCCGAAACGTTTGACCCAAGTTAAACAATTTAAAGGCAATGCTACCAAATACTAATTGAGTGTATGTAAACTTCTGACCAACTGGGAATGTGATGAAAAAAATAAAAGCTGAAATAAATCACTCTCTACTATTATGCTGACATTTCACATTCTTAAAATAAAGTGGTGATCCTAACTGACCTAAGACGGATTTTTTACTATGATTAAATGTCAGGAATTGTGAAAAACGGAGTTTAAATGTATTTGGCTAAGGTCTATGTAAACTTCTATCTTCAACTGTAGATATATCCCTGTTCTTTTCCCGTAAGGAAATATGTCTATGAATGGGATGGGGTGTTTACACATTTGATAAAAAATTGTGATTTCTAGAAAAAGAGTCCATCATAAACAGGCCTGATATAATCTGTGCTGATCTAAAAGCTTTGTTTTGTGAGGGACAGCTTGATTGAAGGTCTAGATCTGGCCTCACACGTGTTCCAGCCTGCAAAGTTCCATTGCATTGACCAATTCAACTGTTAGGCCTAGTTGTGACGACGAACGTCTGATAGGCAAATACTTATGAATGGAAAGTTTGGTCTGAATGTGCACTGGTCGCAAAAGAGACTGATTTCCGTCCACCACCCCCCTTTAAAATTGCGTAATGTGATGTTGATGTCATGTTTGTAGCCTTGCCCATGGGGCTAAAGTTGTCACACATGCAGCCTGTCTGTTATTTTTAAACCTTTGCCAACCAAACGTCAATGAAGTTTTCCATGGCCCTTTTTATGCATTGAAACTTTCACGCTGACCTTTTAATTTCAGAAGTTAAGATTATTCAATAAAGATTAACCACATTTGGAAAATTCTAAATCTTGGAAAACCAACCCCACCATACCTCTTGAGCATCTTAACAGATGTAAAACGGGAACTATATCATACTTTTGGCATTAGCAGGGGAGCATGTTACACATTTAAACAAGTTGGTCATTACCCCTTTTTCAGTTTTGATTCATACAGTGCATTCGGAAAGTATTCAGACCTCTTGACTTTTTCCACATTTTGTTACGTTACAGCCTTATTCTAAAATGATGGGAAAAACAACATTTAATCCAATCTACACACAATACCCCATAATGACAATGCAAAAATGGGTTTTTGGAAGTGTTCGTTTTTTTATTTGTAATACATTTGCAATCACATTTACATATAGTGGGGGAAAAAAGTATTTGATCCCCTGCTGATTTTGTACGTTTGCCCACTTACAAAGAAAATATCAGTCTATAATTTTAATTGTAGGTTTATATGAACAGTGAGAGACAAAATAACAACAAAAATATCGAGAAAAACGCATGTCAGAAATGTTATAAATTGATTTGCATTTTAATGAGGGAAATAAGTATTTGACCCCCTCTCAATCAGAAAGATTTCTGGCTCCCAGGTGTCTTTTATACAGATAACGAGCTGAGATTAGGAGCACACTCTTAAAGGGAGTGGTCCTAACCGCAGCTTGTTACCTGTATAAAAGACACCTGTCCACAGTAGCAATCAATCAGATTCCAAACTCTCCACCATGGCCAAGACCAAAGAGCTCTCCAAGGATGTCAGGGACAAGATTGTAGACCTACACAAGGCTTGAATGGGCTACAAGACCATCGCCAAGCAGCTTGGTGAGAAGGTGACAACATTTGGTGCGATTATTCGCAAATGGAAGAAACACAAAAGAACTGTCAATCTCCCTCGGCCTGGGGCTCCATGCAAGATCTCACCTTGTGGAGTTGCAATGATCATGAGAACGGTGAGGAATCAGCCCAGAACTACACAGGAGGATCTTGTCAATGATCTCAAGGCAGCTGGGACCATAATCAGCAAGAAAACAATTGGTAACACACTACGCCATGAAGGACTGAAATCCTGCAGCGCCCGCAAGGTCCCCCTGCTCAAGAATACATATACATGCCCGTCTGAAGTTTGCCAATGAACATCTGAATGACTCAGAGGACAACTGGGGGAAAGTGTTGTGGTCAGATGAGACCAAAATAGAGCTCTTTGGCATCAACTCAACTCGCCGTGTTTGGAGAAGGAGGAATGCTGCCTATGACCCCAAGAACACCATCTCCACCGTCAAACATGGAGGTGGAAACATTATGCTTTAGGGGTGTTTTTCTGCTAAGGGGACAGGACAACTTCACCGCATCATTTGACGGGGCCATGTACTGTCAAATCTTGGGTGAGAACCTCCTTCCCTCAGCCGGGGCATTGAAAATTGGTCGTGGATGGGTATTCCAGCATGACAATGAACCAAAACACACGGCCAAGGCAACAAAGGAGTGGCTCAAGAAGAAGCACATTAAGGTCCTGGACTGGCCTAGCCAGTCTCCAGACCTTAATCCCATAGAAAATCTGTGGAGGGAGCTGAAGGTTCGAGTTGCCAAACGTCAGCCTCGAAACCTTTAATGACTTGGAGAACATCTGTAAAGAGGAGTGGGACAAAATCCCTCCTGAGATGTGTGCAAACCTGGTGGCCATTTACAACAAACGTCTGACCTCGGTGGCAAAACCCTTGTTGGCAATCACAAAGTACTAAGTCATGTTTTGCAGAGGAGTCAAATATTTATTTCCCTCATTAAAATGCAAATCATTTTATAATATTTTTGACATGTTTTTCTGGATTTTTTTGTTGTTATTCTGTCTCTCACTGTTCAAATAAACCTACCATTAAAATTATAGACTGATCATTTCTTTGTAAGTGGGCAAACATACAAAATCAGCAGGGAATCAAATACTTTTTTCCCCCACTGTAAGTATTCAGACCCTTTACTCAGTACTTTGTTGAAGCATCTTTGGCAGCGATTACAGCCTCGAGTGTTCTTAGGTATGGAACTACAATCTTGGTACACCTGTATTTGGGGAGTTTCTCCCATTCTTCTCTGCAGATCCTCTGAAGCTCTTTCAAGATGGATGGGGAGCGTTGCTGCACAGCTATTTTCAGGTCTCTCCAGAGATGTTCGATCGAGTTTAAGCCTGGGATCTGGCTGGGCCACTCAAGGACATTCAGAGACTTGTCCCGAAGCCATTCCTGTGTTGTCTTGGCTGTGTGCTTAAGGTTGTTGTCCTGTTGGAAGGTGAACCTTCGCCCCAGTCTGAGGTCCTGATCTCTCTGGAGCAGGTTTTCATCAAGGATCTCTCTGTACTTTGCTCCGTTCATCTTTTCCTCGATCCTGACTAGTCTCCCAGTCCCTGCCGCTGAAAAACATCCCCACAGCATGATGCTGCCACCACCATGCTTCACCGTAGGGATGGTGCCAGGTTTCCTCCAGACATGATGCCTGGCATTCAGGCCAAAGAGTTCAGTCTTGGTTTCATCAGACCAGAGAATCTTGTTTCTCGTGGTCAGAGTCTTTAGATGCCTTTTGGCATCTCCAAGTTGGCTGTCGTGCCGTTTACTGAGGGGTGGCTTCTGTCTAGCTATTCTACCACAAAGGCCTGTTTAGTGGAGCTCTGTCAGATTGACCATCGGGTTCTTGGTCACCTCCCTGACCAAGGCCCTTCTCCCCCGATTGCTCAGTTTGGCCAGGCGGCCAGCTATAGGAAGAGCCTTGGTGGTTCCAAACCTTTTCCATTTTTAAGAATGATGGAGGCCACTGTGTTCTTGGGGACATTCAATGCTGCAGAAATGTGTTGGTACCTTTCCCCAGATCTGTGCTTCAACACAATCCTGTCTAGGAGCTCTACAAACAATTCCTTTGACCCCATGGCTTGGTTTTAGCTCTGACATGGACTCTGAACTGTGGGACCTTTTATATAGACAGGTGTGTACCTTTCCCAATCATGTCCAATCAATTGAATTTACCCACAGGTGGACTCCAATCAAGTTGTAGAAACATCTCAAGGATGATCAATGGAAGCAGGATACACCTGAGCTCAATTTTGAGTCTCATAGCAAAGGGTCTGAATACTTACTATATGTAAATAAGGCATTTCTGTTTTTTTTATTTTTAATACATCTTCAAAAATGTCTAAACCTGTTTTGGCTTAGTCATTGTGGGGTATTGTGTGTAGGGTGATGAAGATTTTTTTAAATAGGGCTGTAAAGCAAAAACATGTGGAGGGGGGGTCTGAATACATTCCTAATGCACTGTATATGAAGTAACAACAGGGAATAACAGGGAATGCCTCAACAATCCAAAACAGTAAAACAAGCTGACACCGAACAGTTAAACGCAGAACAGAAACCAACAGTTTAAACCAATAGTTTAACGCAGAACTTAAAATCAAAGGTCCAATTGCAAAGATCCCGGTATTGCCATAGCCTGACCATTCGGATGTTTAAACTTTGGAAGTGCTGCTGTTGTAGATGATGTTGACTTTGTGTGGCGCCGGCATTGATATCCACATAGATGGTTCTGTTTCGCCACACTCTCCCATGTCTCCCAGGGTCACTGATTTCACACAGCTGCTCCCATGAGGCTCTGCTTCCTTAGCTAAAGGTCACAATTAGGCGGGAAATATGTAACAATTAGAAGGGCATTTAAAGATGTAGTTCTAAAATGGAGTTAAAGCACTGTTGGGTATATCAACCAGTTAAGAAAGAAAAGGAAATACTTTAATTGTATTAAACCTCATTCCTTTTAGCAGGGTTCTGGTAACACAAAGCAATTGGGTTAAGCATTTAAGACAACCATCCCTGTTAGTGAATCGCCCCTGAAAGCATATAGCCTAATTAATATAAAGCTTAATTTTTCTCCCTCTCCTTCTTTCTCTTTTTTCAGTCCTGCAAACTATTGTTTGGGGGAAATTTGAGACCAGCCTAACACAATTTTGTCCATGTCTATTAGCCTATTATAGTATCAGGGGTGCTTCTCCACAAATGTACAGGCCAATTTGAAATGAATTGATTCGCACTGAGACTGAATCCTATACTTGCTAATGATTTCATTTTAGCCCTCCGTTGTTGCTCCCCTGTCCGCTAGTTGTTCTGTCCTTCTGATAGTGTTCATTATTGCAGATAAATGTACACATACCTTTTTTGTAGAATATTTGACTTGGCTCAGAGTTTAATGTGAGCAAGTTAACTTCTAATGAATGAAACATTTTATGAATTGATTTTCACTTACTGAAATGCCCCTTACATCTTGTTTATTTACCCCATGACTTGAGCAGATTTTATGCGGTTTAGACCTTGGCAGTTATGCTAAACCTCCACTATTTGGAGAAAAAAAAGCTCAAGCATTTGCTCTGAAAAGAATGACTAGTGTTTTAGTGTAACTCAATTTGGTGCTGGTGGTGTTAGATGTTGAGCGGTTCGGGACCAGATCCTACTGACATTTTGGTGTACAAAGCGCTCTGGGAATGCCGTGGAGTCCCGTGCCTTATAGTGCCAGAAAGCCCCATCGGTCTGCTCTCCATTTCCGTGGAGCTGACTTGAAGTGTCAGGTTTCAGACCCAACATTTGCGTAGTGAGTGACGTGTCAAATTTTTGCGCCTATCCAGACAAATAATACATTTTCTCTTTCTCTTCCCATCTTCCCAGCCGTTGTGGTTGCATCTCACTGTGATGTTCTCAGCTGGATTTAGAGCTCACAAAAAATACAAAATAATTTCATAGAATTGAAACAAGACCACTTGGTCACAGACTGACAAAATCTGTTCATGTTTAAAGCTGAAGTTGTAACTAGTCTGCACACATTTGAACTGTCTCTGTGCCGCTCAGTTGACGTTTAGGAGAAAGAACATCTGTCACTTATATGAAATAGTGCCAATGATGTAGTCACCAAGGATGATCATATTTATTTCAAAGTTGCAAGAAATGTGAAATCTTACAGTAAGTTGATTATCATTTGATTGTTACTATATTTAGAAAGCATTTCAGGCATTTCAAGCACTATTGCCCTACTTTTGTTGAATAGGAAAAAATATATACTTTTTCATATTTTTATAGTATTTGTACTATGTACTTGAGATTGTGTCCTCAAAAGTACACCTCAGCAATTTACAAAACATTTTTGCCAGAAAGATGAGTTCCAGACCTTTCTAAGACTATGCCACATTACCTGTTATTGTTTATGGACATCTCATGAAACATTTAAGTAAATAGCTTGGGTATGTCTATTTAGGTGAAAATCTGCAGATCCTCTCCTTGAAGTAGCCTAATTATATATACAGAATCAGTCAAAAGTTTGAACACACCTACTCATTCGAGGGTTTTTCATTATTTTGACTATTTTCTACGTTATAGAATAATAGTGAAGACATCATGTGTTGCAGCCATGCTATGTTGTCGTCTTAGGTCTCTCTTTATGTTGTGTTGTCTCTCTTGTCGTGATGTGTGTGTTGTCCTATATTTTTATTTCATTTCTTTTTTAACTCAGTCCCCATCCCCGCAGGAGTCCTTTTTCCCTTTGGTAGGCCGCCGTTGTACATAAGAATTTGTTATTAACTGATTTGCCTAGTTAAATAAAGGTTTAATAATAAAATAAAATCTAAACTATGAAATATATCATATCACAGTATTTTTTTAAGTTATTGACTATTTGATGTTTTTGAATAATAACAGTTAGAAATTTGTTTTGAGTAGTGTGTAACCCTAGGATGGCAACACGTACAGTGCATTCGGAAAGTTTTCAGACCCCCCAAAAAAGCCAAAGCTGCTTCAGCAAAGTACTGAGTAAAGGGTCTGAATAATTATGTAAATGTGAAGTTTTATTTTATTTGCAAAATGTATAGAAATCGATTTTTGCGTTGTCATTATGGGGTATTGTGTGTAGATTTGATTTCTTTAAAAAAAAAAAAATTTAGAATAAGGCTGTAACGAAATAATGTGTAAAAAGTCAAGGGGTCTGAATACTTTCCGAATGCACTGTAGTGATTTCAATTGGTCTCTCTCCATTTTGATTGTTTTATACTGTTCAATTAAACTTCAACCCAAAATATCTTTCTGCATTTTCATACATTTCTGCATTTCCTGCTCTCATTTAAGATAATTTCCACGCTTCAACGTAGGGCTGCATGATATGGGCAGAAAACCTAAGCCTTATTATTAACCAAATGTTGCAATTGCGATTTGACTTGAGAGTTAGAAGAAAACGCTTGAGTGAACGGTTGGAATCATGGAAGTATAATGATTATTCTAATTCTATAGTTGAAAATATACTTTTGGCCATGTAGTGTACAGTGAGGGAAAAAAGTATTTGATCCCCTGCTGATTTTGTACGTTTGCACACTGACAATGAAATGATCAGTCTATAATTTTAATGGTAGGTTTATTTGAACAGTGAGAGACAGAATAACAACACAAAAATCCAGAAAAAAGTATGTCAAAAATGTTATAAATTGATTTGCATTTTAATGAGGGAAATAAGTATTTGCAATCTCCATAGACAAACATTGGCAGTAAAATAGTCGTACTGAAGAGCTCGGTGACTTTCAACGTGGCACCGCCGTAGGAGCCCACCTTTCCATCAAGTCAGTTTACCAAATTTCTGCACTGCTAGAGCTGCCCCGGTCAACTATAAGTGCTGTTATTGTGAAGTGGAAACGTCTAGGAGCAACAGCGGCTCAGACGCAAAGTGGTTGGCCACACAAGCTCACAGAACGGGACCGCTGAGTGCTGAAGTGAATAGCGTGTAAAAATCTTCTGTCCTCAGTTGCAACACTCACTTGTGAGTTCCAAACTGCCTCTGGAAGCAACGTCAGCACAATAACTATTCATGAAATGTGTTTCCATGGCCGAGCATCCGCACACAAGCTTAAGGTCACCATGCACAATGCCAAGCATCCGCTGGAGTGGTGTGATGCTCGCCGCCATTGGACTCTGGAGTGATGAATCACGCTTCACCATCTGGCAGTCTGACGGACTTATCTGGGTTTGGTGGATGCCAGGAGAATGCTACCTGCCCCAATGCATAGTGCCAACTGTAAAGTTTGGTGGAGGAGGAATAATGGTCTGGGGTTGTTTTTCATGGTTCGGGCGAGGCCCCTTTGTTCCATTGAAGGGAAATCTAAACGCTACAGCATACAACGACATTCTAGACGATTCTGTGCTTCCGACTTTGTGGCAACAGTTTGGTGAAGACCCTTTCCTGTTTCAGCATGACAATGCCCTGTGCACAGAGCGAGGGCCATACAGAAAGGGTTTGTCAAGACGGGTGTGGAAGAACTTGACTGGCCTGCACAGAGCCCTGACCTCAACCCCATCAACCACCTTTGGGATGAGTTGTAACGCCGACTGCGAGCCAGGCCTAATCGCCCAACACCAGTGCCCGACCTCACTAATGCTCTTGTGGCTGAATGGAAGCAAGTCCCACAGCATTGTTCCAACATCTAGTGGAAAGCCTTCCCAGAAGAGTGGAGGCTGTTATAGCAGCAAAAGGGGGACCAACTCCATATTAATACCCATGAATTTGGAATGATATGTTGGAGCGGGTGTCCACATACTTTTGGTCATGTAGTGTAATAGTGGGCACTTTGAAAACAGTGTTATTTGACATCACAATGACAAAAAATACCAGGGAGGAGTTATTGTGACAGGGTAGGAACTAAAGTGTTTGTCAGTGTTTCCTAGGGGACCTTATATTCTTTGGCTACATTAAATGTTTTCTCTTATCTACATCATGTAGCTAACATATTCATGCTTTGCTTATTCTTCTTTGATTTAGAAGATACTATTACACAGACAACATGCTGATTTAGTTCTATACAATCACTGGTATCAGGCTGTATAGCTAGCTATGTTTACTCTGACCAGCTAACTTGCGATTATCATTAGCGGCTAAGAAGCAAAGTGTAAACAGCATTGTAGTCATCAACATTGTTGCATGTGCTGCATTGACCATGCAGACTGAACGAAAGTGTCTTGTGGTCAAGTAACAACAAATGTGCTCCTTGAGTGACGGGCTAGGTCTGTGTGGAAAGCAGCATGGAGAGAGAGAGAGTGGAGACGGATGACTCAAGTAGTGGAGTTAACTATAAAAATGTAAGTTACACACAGCATATCACATTTAACAAACCAAACATTCAAATACTGTTATTGAAGATAATTTAAAAAACCAAATCGGTCCATACATTAATACCAGTGTATAGTAAAATATGGTGTACAGCCCAGCCCTAGAGGGTATTTTCATCCATATCGGGTGAACTGTTTAGAAATTACAGCACATTTTGTACATAGTCCCCCCCATTTTTAAAAGACCAAAAGAATTGGGACAAATTCACTTGTGTATTAAAGTAGTCAAAAGTTTAGTATTCGGTCCCATATTCCTAGCACGGAATAATTACGTCAAGATTGTGACTTTACAAACTTGTTGGATGCATTTGCTGTTTGTTTTGGTTGTGTTTCAGATTATTTTGTGCCCATTTAAGGAAAGGGGGATACCTAGTCAGTTGTACAACAGACTTCAACTGAAATGTGTCTTCCGCTGCCTTAATCGTGCTGCCTTAATCTACATCCACTTCTTCGGCGTCCGGGGAACAGTGGTTCAACTGCCTTGCTCAGGGGCAGAACGACAGATTTTTACCTTGTCAGCTCGGGGATTCGATCCAGCAACCTTTCGGTTACTGGCCCAATGCTCTAACCACTAGGCTAACTGCCCAATAGAAATTAATGGTAAATAATGTATTGTCATTTTGGTGTAATTTTTATTGTAAATAAGAATAATATGTTTCTAAACACTTCTACAGTCATGTGGATGCTACCATGATTACGGATAGTCCTGAATGAATCGTGAATAATGATGAGTGAGAAAGTTAGACACACATGTCATACCCCTCCAAAAATGCTAACCTCCCCTGTTATTGTAATGGTGAGAGGTTAGCATGGGGTAAGATATTTGTGCGTTTAACTTTCTCACTCATCATTATTCACGATTCATTCTGGACTATCTGGTACTGTGATTCAGGACTATCTGGTACTGGTACTCCCTGTATATAACCATGTTAATTTTACTAATTTGTCTTATTCGTTATTAAAGTGTATTTTTTCCACGTGTCCCTATTTCAATGTTTTTTTAAATTAATTTTTTAATCTTTAATCTGCATTGTTGGAAAAGGACTCATAAGTAAGCATTTCACTGTTAGTCTACACCTGTTGTTTACGAACCATGTGACAAATAAAATGTGATTTGATACGATGGTCCTTTAACATTAGCTAGCTACAGTAGCGCTCAGTGACAATGTTTTTTTTATTTCTATTTTTTAATATTTTTTTAAACTGGTAAATTGACTAGGAACACATTCTCATTTACAGCAACGACCTGTGGAATTGTTGCTATCGAAGTTCACATTATGGGTGGTCTTACTTTGATAATGAAATCAATTCAGCACCTCCCTCACTTTGCATCTGTGCCTTCATGGGTATGATATAGCTTTAGTATAGACTACCATCAGTTTGGAAACAATCTGTTCCTGTTCATTTTATATGACAATTCTTACTCAATCTTCACACACTTCCACTTCTACTTTTGTAACATATCCCTTAAGTTGTCTGTGTTAAGTTTCTTACACTTCTTAGCTTTTGTAAGAGTGCTTTTTCTTTTGGAAAACTAAAAAGTGAAATGAAAACTCTTGAAACCCCGGTTGACCTCTAAACATAGTCACTCAGGAAATCCTATTTTTCAAAATGGCCGTTGTATGGCAGCATTTCTAAGCAACGCATCCCTTTTATGGTTTCATATATTCATACAGTTAAACATTTAAAAAAACCTCCACCAGCAAAAAGGAAATGACTAAATAAAACACAGTGCCCTCCCAGCCAGTTAGTCAGTATTTTCCAAGGGTTTTATTTAAAAAAAAACATGTATCTGATAATGGTGCATTGGTAAATTTTCATAGGTTTATACCAACATTTTTCTTCAATGCTGTTACTAGTGAGAGAAAAAAACATTCTACTGGTTAGTTCAAACATAATTAGGTTTGCAAGACATTTTTCAAAATGTTAAAGTAAAGATTTAAGGTAAAAAAAAAGTGCCAATTCAAACTCAATAATGATGCTGTAATCTTGTCCGCTCATCAACTTCACTCTCTTAAAGCACATTGGTTAGTGTTCATCTCTTCCTATGATTGAGTTTTCGCCTCTTTTTCGGCTGTACCTGACACTTTATTGGTTATCTCATTTGTAAAGATTATTGGTCAGTACATGGAGCACTTTGGTGCATTAGCAATTTTAGCTTTACAAGAAGCATTAGAAAATGATTGTTCAACTAACCAAAAGGTATTTACCGGTATTCGGAAAAGCCAGACACACCCACCATTTTAATTTCAATTGATATTTATCCTGCCAAACCAAATGTGCCTTGTACTAACATACAGCCCACCCCTTAAAAGCCCAATTATGTGCTACCGTACACTATAGCAGGGATGATCTATAAGTCAATAACAAGACAAGACTGAAATCTGTGCAATGTGGTTATAATTGATTGAGATGTCTGGGTGGAACTTGTGCAAACCAGCTATGTCATCTGCTAAGAACAGCACTTTTACCCTCCCTGAAGATATACTGCAACCATTTTACTAAAATGGACATTTTGCCTTATTAGTTTTTAGAATTTTTTATTGATGTTGTACTTACATTTTTTTTTTTTTTATGTCGACACATACTGTAGATTACAACATTCTTGTTTTAACATAGATGACAAGATACTTGTCAATTGTACAATATTTATAGTTTAAGGAAATAATGTAAACAAATGTAGCATATTCTTCCACATTTAGGTTATTTTCCTCTATCGTCTCAATCTTTCAGTCGCTACAATTAATGCGGTGCTATAGCCTTATTAGCCTCAGTTTATTAGCAATATTTTATCCATTCTTTTCTAGTTTTCATTCATTACCTATTGTCCTGGAATAATTTAGCTGCACATTTTATAGCCTTTTCACTCACTGAATCAGTAAATGATCTTTCAGAATCCTAAAAGCCAGGAATATTTCCATCTTGTTATCAAACAGATATATGTTCTCCTCAAACATCAGTCGGTGGTTCACCATGCAAATGGTTTAATCTGCTTGTCACAATGAAGGTTCCGGGTGACTGACTTTAATAAGCCCTCAGCATATAGAGATCCAGGAATTTCCACACCCCTTGTGTGACCCTTGTGTACATCAAAGGTCATGCTAATGTTATGGTGAATAAATGGATAATAAATATTTCTGAACGGTTTGTCTACTCCTTTGATAAAATGATACAACTTGGCCCCATTTTAAACTTAGTATTTTATAACAAGTCATGTTATGCCACTGTAGGAATAACTAAACAATAATGGTCATGTTTTCAAAGATTTCTCAACCTCTGACATACAATACAGATGTCTAAGGCTGATAATAGATCGGTATCATTTGAGTTTGTATTTCACGAGGCAAAACTTAGATGTTGAGGAGTAGTACGTTTTCATCACACCCGCACCACCACCTCACACCTACCACACTGTGTTTTGTCACAGAATAATAATATGGCTTTTTAGACTGCTTCCCTGCCATAGCTGCCCCTTTTTAGATGAGTTTAAAAAAATGTAATTATTTTGGATTGAAACAGGTCTTTAGTATATGCAATGCATTACCCAAAATGAATTACCCACTGGCAGTGTACTCAATCACTTTTTTTCTTTCAACACTCCAAGAAAAGGAAGGGTAATCAAAACCTTTTAACCTATTAGAGGGATGACTTTTACAATTGAATCACAGGGGACCACAGGTGAGATAACAAGTCATCCAAGCCTTCCTTGCCAGTGTGTGTTTCCCCCGTTCTCCATGTTATTTAATGTTTATCTGTTTTAAGAGGCACCACTTCAAGGCGCCCACTTCAAATATATGTTTTAATAGCATTTAAGGATGTTTTTTTCCCTCTAAGTCTTGGAAAAGCAAACTGGAGTGGGGGAAATGAAGGTGCATCTCGAAGGAAAACATAATAGAATTGATGAATGCCGTGCACTTGAAACTACTGATGTTCTGATGCCATTTAACCTTCTAGTGCATTAACGTCTCGAGTCATTACAACATTTAGGCTTTAGTGATTTGATCATGGTGCGTTTTTAACTGGAAGAATTACAGAAGTTTTCAGCCAAGGATTCTTAAGTTATTAGATACAAATGATCACCTCTGCATTAAGTATAGATTTTCTTCCCCCACGCACTTAAGACTGGAAGTTTGTCTTGTAAGAGGATGATAGCGAATTAAGTTCCATACTCCATTTGTCCAGCACTCTTTGATGGGCTAATTTTATAACAGCTGATTTGGTCATTCTCCGGAATTATCTGGAAAGTGGTCAGGTGGTCTTAATACTCGATGCAGGAAAGTTTTCAGAAGTGACTTTCAAACAAATCAATTTATACCATGTCTGAGTTTTAACAAATCTAGGCTACCACTTCTGTCTAGACTGAGTGAGAATGTTTGTTTGCTGTTGTATACAGCCATAAGATGGATAATCTTTGTATTCTTGAAGTTGAAATCCAACCTTTTCTACATTCTTTCTTTGTCTTCCACAGATAGCCACAGCTGTGAAATTTTTACAGAACCATAAAGTCCGTCAAAGTCCACTAGAAACCAGAAAGGTTTTCCTGAAGAAAAAAGGTGAGTGACGTTTGTGGCGCATGTTGTTTTTGATGTAAATACTAGTTAATTACTGTTGTAATACTGTATTGAAAATCCCCAGCAATGTCTCTCAAATCTGTTCAATACCATATGTAAACGCAAAAGCCTAATCAGTCCCAACAGGGCCTCTACAGTATATCTGTTTTATATGCATTGATGTTCATACAATCCATGTTGATGCTGAAGCTGGAAATCTGATGGACATTGGCCAGAGATGTTCATGCAATGTTCTTTTTTGGGGGGTTGGTTGGCTTTTAGGGGTCAAAGGTCAAGGCCATAGCTCTTTGTCCTGGGCGTCGGATCGTGGTCGATTTTGCTGTGGAGTGCATGATTCAAGCTCTGTGGATAAATGACCCACCAGTCGGGACGCTTCTTTGGGCTCAGGAAAATTAATATTGACAAACCCTCCTGCACTTTCAATGGAATTGTCAATGATATTACCTTTCAGCATTTTTAAGCCTTTTACTTAATTTAGCCGTTACCATAAATATGAGGCACGACGTTGGAAGGTGGAATTAGGTAGGGAGAGGGAGTCCGTTTGCCGGCTCATCAGTTTCTTAGTACAATACATTATGATTATTAGATATGATCATATGTCTGTTTGCCTACTGTAAGTAATTTTATGCTCCCAGCGAACAGCATCAGCGAGTTGTCATATCTCTCTTTTTAATATGCACTACCCCTAATCCATAGGTTACATATTTGTATTTGTATTTATTATGGGTCCTCATTAGGTGCTGCCAAAGCAACAGCTACTCTTCCTGGGGTCCAGCAACATTTAGGCAGTTTATACGATTTTAAAAACATTACAATACATTCACAGATTTCACAACACACTGTGTGCCCGCGGGCACTACTTAATTTCTACAGTACTAAATCCATGTGTATGTATAGTGCGTATGATATCGTGTGTGTGTGTACAGTTGAAGTCGGAAGCTTCCATACAATTAGGTTGGAGTCATTAAAACTCGTTTTTCAACCACTCCACAAATGTCTTATCAAACTATAGTTTTGGCAAGTCGGTTAGGACATCTACTTTGTGCATGACACAAGTCATTTTTCCAACAATTGTTTACAGACAGATTATTTCACTGTATCACAGTTCCAATGGGTCAGAAGTTTACATACATTAAGTTGACTGTGCCTTTAAACAGCTTGGAAAATTCCATAAAATGATGTCATGGCTTTAGTAGCTTCTGATAGCCTAATTGACATAATTTGAGTCAATTGGAGGTGTACCTGTGGATGTATTTTATTTTGTGGTTGGTCGGAAAATGGCTGTGGCTAATTTGACGATGTACTCCTCTAACATAATCTAATGTTTTGCTTTTGCTGTAAAGCCTTTTTGAAATCGGACAACGTGGTTCGATTCAGGAGAGGTGTATCTATAAAACGGTATAAAATAGTCCTATGTTTGAAAAAAAAAGTAAAAATGTTTTTGGTTATGGTTTGGTTATGAATATGGCGATAGGATTTTTCGCTGGATGTTGATCCCGCATGCGGGACGAGCGTTTTTTTCTTTCTTAGAACTTCCCAAGAGAGGTTAATGGGTGCGTGCTTATTAGTAACTGGAATGAGTAGTTTCATAAATGCGTCAAGTGCAGCGTCTGGTTGCTCCTAATTGCGCAACACAGACCAGCAAATATTCTTTACATCATCAACATAGGAATCACTACAAAACTTCTTGTATGACCTCTTATACACTACATTTGGCCAAGTCTTTGAAACTTTGGTTTTCCTTGATATGGCTATTATATTGTGATCACTACATCCTATGGATTTGGACACTGCTTTAAAGCAAATATCTCCAGCGTTAGTAAAGATGTGATTAATACATGTTGAAGATTTAATTCCTGTGCTGGTAGGTTGACTGACAACCTGATCCAGGTTTGCATCCACTGGTTACGGTTTGAAGTTTTTTCCTGAGTGGGCAGCTTGATGATAGCCAGTCAATATTTAAATCGCCCAGAAAATAAGAAAGACACCCCAACTTCACAAGCTGCACTGACTTTTTAATGATTGAGATGGCTTGGGCCCTTAAGTAGTTCATGAATTGTTGGCAGTGGCACCCAGGACATTGGCTTAGATTGTTCTACAACTGATCACTGCTTGTTTATGAGCCCATTTTCTTTATGAGCCCTCTTTTCAAAACAGTTGTTTACTTGGGGACTAATTCATAGTAAGAGCTCAGGGATTTGGCTTCTATCATTAGAGCAGCAAAGCAGTGAAAAGTGAGCCTAAAAGCTCCATGACCGGAGGTAACCCGAAACCAAATCCATTGTTGACGGCTGCTACTACACACATCAGCAGGCTATAATGACTTCCAATGTCTTTTGAAATGTACTTGCTTTGTGCTTCTCATTAGCAGCAACTAAGGACTATTCTTAATCCAGTGCCATTTACTACACTCTTCATGAGGATAAATGTATCCACTTTCTTTTCTTCTTTGATATCCTTTGTTTGTTTGATGCTCGCACCAAAGACTTTTACAACTAACCCGAGATGGATGAGAGCCTGTCGTTTCCAATGGGAGCAAATTAATCATAGTGGGCAGAACAAGCAAGGAGGTAGGCAGTGCCAAGCACGAGCTAGTGCAATCCGATTGGCGTGTTGTAGCATTTATTTGAATATTTCTGTTAGGGAACACCTACTCTGTGAAGTGCACATGTGCAATAACTCAATTCGCTCTTATCCTTACACTCCTAAACATTGCAATTTTTTTGAAACTTTGGCAAAGGGTAAAGTCAAAATGCAGTCCACTGTTTTATATACACTACCCTTCAAAAGTTTGCAGTCACTTAGAAATGTCCTTGTTTTTGAAAGATTTTAAATTAACCTCTCTGGGGTATGTGGGACGCTAGCGTCCCACTGGCCAACAGCCAGTGAAATAGCAGAGCGCCAAATTCAAAACAACAAAAATCTCATAATTCAAATTTCTCACACATCCAAGTATTATACACCATTTTAAAGATAAACTTCTCGTTAATCCAACCACAGTGTCCGATTTCAAAAAGGCTTTACGGCGAAAGCATACCATTTAGATTATGTTAGGACAGCACCTAGACAACAAAAACCACACAGCCATTTTCCAAGCAAGGAGAGGCGTCACAAAAACCAGAAATACAGCTAAAATTAATCGCTAACCTTTTTATTTTATTTATTTTTATTTCACCTTTATTTAACCAGGTAGGCTAGTTAAGAACAAGTTCTCATTTTCAACTGCGACCTGGCCAAGATAAAGCGTAGCAATTCGACACATACAACAACACAGAGTTACACATGGAATAAACAAAACATACAGTCAATAATACAGTAGAACAAAAGAAAACAAAAAGTCTATATACAGTGAGTGCAAATGAGGTAAGTTAATACGACACCAATCGCATAGGGGGCAGTATTGTCACTTTCGGAAAAAATACGTGCCCATATTAAACTGTCTCCTACTCAAACTCAGAAGCTAGGATATGCATATTATTAGTAGGTTTGGATAGAAAACACTCTGAAGTTTCTAAAACTGTTTGAATGATATATGTTCATCTATAATTCTTTGAATGACAGTTTAATATTTTATCAACGTTTATGACGAGTATTTTTGTAAATTGTTGTGCTGATTCACCGGCAGTATTTGAGGGAAAATATTTTCTGAATGTCACGCGCCAATGTAAAATGCTGTTTTTAGATATAAATATGAACTTTATCGAGAAAAGAAATGCATGTATTGTGTAACATGATGTCCTAGGAGTGTCATCTGATGAAGATCGTCAAAGGTTAGTGCTTCATTTAGCTGTGTTTTGGGTATTTGTGATGCATGCTAGTTGCTTTGAAAATGGCTGTGTGGTTATTTGTGTCTATGTACTCTCCTAACATAATCTAATGTTTTGCTTTCGCTGTAAAGCCTTTTTGAAATCGAACAACGTGGTTCAATTCAGTAGAAGTGTATCTATAAAATGGTGTAAAATAGTCCTATGTTTGAGAAATTGAAATTATTAGATTTGTGGTTTTGAATCTGGCGCTCTGATTTTTCACTGGCTATTGTCAAACTCAGTCCCGCTGACGGGATTGGTTTCGTATGAAGTTGGCAATAAATAGGCCATGGTGGCGAAGTAATTACAATATAGCAATTAAACACTGGAATGGTAGATGTGCAGAAGATGAATGTGCAAGTAGAGATACTGGGGTGCAAAGGAGCAAGATAAATGAATAAATACAGTATGGGGATAAGGTAGGTAGATAGATGGGCTGTTTACAGATGGGCTATGTACAGGTGCAGTGATCTGTGAGCTGCTCTGACAGCTGGTGCTTAAAGCTAGTGATGGAGATATGAGTCTCCAGCTTCAGAGATTTTTGCAGTTGGTTCCAGGCATTGGCAGCAGAGAACTGGAAGGAAAGATGACCAAAGGAGGAAGTGGCTTTGGGGGTGACCAGTGAGATATACCTGCTGGAGCGCATGCTACGAGTGGGTGCTGCTATGGTGACCAGTGAGCTGAGATAAGGCGGGGCTTTACCTAGCAGAGACTTGTAGATAACCTGTAGCCAGTGGGTTTAGCGACGAGTATGAAGCGAGGGCCAACCAACGAGAGCGTACAGGTCGCAATGGTATGGGGCTTTGGTGACAAAACGGATGGCACTGTGATAGACTGCATCCAGTTTGTTGAGTAGAGTGTTGGAGGCTATTTTATAGATGACATCACCGAAGTCGAGGATCGGTACGAGGGTGTGTTTGGCAGCATGAGTGAAGGATGCTTTGTTGCGATATAGGATACCGATTATTGGAGGGCCAAAAAAGCCGATACCGATTTAATCAGCCGATTTATTTAATTTTTTGTAATAATGACAATTACAACAATACTGAATGAACACTTATTTTAACTTAATATAATATCAATAAAATCAATTTAGCCTCAAATAAATAATGAAACATGTTCAATTTGGTTTAAATAATGCAAAACAAAGTGTTGGAGAAGAAAGTAAAAGTGCAATATGTGCCATGTAAGAAAGCTAATGTTTAAGTGCTGTCATGACGTTGGCCTGTGGGTAAGGTTTATGACCCCCCCATAAATACCTTCTCCCTTCCCCTCTCTCTCTGACCCTACTGAAGGACTGGAATAGCCTGTGTTAAATATAGAGAGTCTGGGAACATCAAACAAATAGGGAAAGGAACCATCTTTTGTTAATAAAACCAGTTGGAAATATGCTTGATAACGTAATGAGTATGTATGTCAGTTCATTGTTATCTGAGACATTATGATTGATGGCAGGACGATATAAACTGTACCGGAGAAAGTATACACCCTCTAGTTATCAGAGTCACATGGAATTGTTATGCAATTGAAATGTTTGATATTGAAATTGTTTGTTAGGAGATTAAATGTAATTTTAGCTTCCAAATGAGAGAATTGGGTTTTCATAGGGAAAGTGCCCTGCCGATCAGTGGCCAACCCTGTGAAGAGACATGGGGTTATAAACGATGAAACCCCTCCTTTCCCCCTCTCCTCTATATAAGTCTTTGACGAAAAGACATTTCTGGGTTCCAGTACGTGAGGACTGCAGCCTCTACGTTATAAGGACAGACACATATCAAGAACAGAACTAAGCCAACCTCGGCGTGAGCTATGGTATGAACTGGTATGAACTTTGAGCTTATTCACTACAGAAGTGATACTTCCTAGCCGTTGAGTTAGCCGCTGCTAACGTGGGCTAGGAAAGGACGGACGACGGATCCAGTCTAACAACCAGACGAAGATACCACCACCATTGACATTCTTCCACTACACAACAGGAAGATCTGTTGGCCAACCACGGCCAGCATCTACGACCAATCTACCGAAGCGCAGCTCAGAGTAAATATTTATTGCATTTTCCTTTTCCAAATGGGCGGTAATTTAGAATGCATAAGATAATGTATTTACGATAGCATAGCTGCTGTTTCTGTGTTCCTAAATCTTCCCGCTCTTTCATTCAAGCCCAACCCCCTTTCCTTTGTGTAACCAGCCATGATACAGGCTCAGTCCACCAGGACGTTTTCTGTATGACATCATATGAATTCTGTGTATTTGTAATTCTGTGTGATTAGTTAGGTATTTAGTAAATAAATAATGAAACCCAATTTTGTATTGCTGATTCAACTTGTTAGCCAGGGTTCGTGAAGATAACCAAGAATTTATAACTTTCATGATGAGATTGAAAATAAGATAAGATTGA
The DNA here is from genome assembly GCF_901001165.1 of Salmo trutta. Taxonomy (NCBI): domain Eukaryota; kingdom Metazoa; phylum Chordata; class Actinopteri; order Salmoniformes; family Salmonidae; genus Salmo; species Salmo trutta. The sequence goes on along the minus strand of NC_042984.1, from coordinate 27,408,842 downwards.
CTGCTATCGATGTAAAATATTACTAAGTATTTTAAGAGTTTATTCAGAAGATAACAGCTCTATAAACGTTCTTCTGTGGTGCCCCGACTTTCTAGTTAATTACATTTACATGATTAGCTTAATCAGGTAATATTAATTACAGAGAAATAATTTTATAAGTTAGCATGTCATATCACTTAATCCGGCATAGCCAAAGACACGACAGTGCCTTGCTCAGAACATGGGAACATATGAAAGCTGGTGGTTCCTTTTAACATGAGTCTTCAATATTCCCAGGTAAGAAGTTTTAGGTTGTAGTTATTATAGTAATTATAGGACTATTTCTCTCTATACGATTTGTATTTCATATACCTTTGACTATTGGATGTTCTTATAGGCACTTTAGTATTGTCAGTGTAACAGTATAGCTTCTGTCCCTCTCCTCGGTCCTACCTGGGCTCAAACCATGAACACGTCGACAACAGCCACCCTCGAAGCAGCGTTACCCATGCAGAGGAAGGGAAACAACTACTCCAAGTCTCAGAGCGAGTGACGTTTGAAACGCTATTAGCGTGCACCCGGCTAACTAGCTAGCCATTTCACATCGGTTACACCAGCCTAACCGTGGGAGTTGACAGGCTTGAAGGGGTGGGTATAATTTGTGGAACGTTCCAACAGGAATCTGTTCCAAAAAACGTAAAGTAAAAGGTTGCCAACCAACAACGCATACAAAGTAGCAACGCATACAAACCTTGCTAACTAGCTGCCGAATAGGCATCAACTCACCACGTAGCTTATTCTTAATGTTTGGCCATAGGAAAACAGACATGTGAGGAGAGACATTTTTCGGAATAAACGTGATGAGTGAAAAACGCAATGAAATAGACCACTCCCTACCCGGTATCTTATTCTGCCGCTATACAACTTTGTATGCGTTGTTTTTTGGAAACCTTGTTATATACGAAGTTTTTGGAATAGATTCCTGTTGGAACGTTCCACAAATTATACCCACCCAGGTTGAAGTCATAAACAGCGCAATGCTTGAAGCACAGCGAAGGGCTGTTTGAATGAATGCTTACGAGCCTGCTGCTGCCTACCACCGCTCAGTCAGACTGCTCTATCAAATCATAGACTTAATTATAATATAATAAACACACAGAAAACACACAGTCATTAATATGGTCGAATCCGGAAACTATCATCTCGAAAACAAACGTTTTTTTCTTTCAGTGACATATGGAACCGTTCTGTATTTTATCTAACGGGTGGCTAAGTCTAAATATTCATGTTAGGCATTGATGTTTATGGTTAGGTACATTGGTGCAACGACAGTAATTTTTTCGCAAACGCACTTGTTAAATCAACACCCGTTTGTCGAAGTAGGCTGTGATTCAATGAAAATTAACAGGCACCGCATCGATTATATGCAACGCAGGACACGTTAGATAAACTAGTAATATCATCAACCATGTGTAGTTAACTAGTGATTATGTTAAGATTGATCGTTTTTTATAAGTCTAATGCTAGCTAGCAACTTACCTTTGCTTCTTGCTGCCCTCGCGTAACAAGTAGTCAGCCTGTTAATCCTTGTGGAGTGCAATGTAAGGCAGGTGGTTAGAGCGTTGGACTGGTAACCGAAGGTTGCAAAAACGAATCCCCCCTGAACAAGGCAGTTAACCCCCATTTCTAGGCCGTCATTGTAAATTAGAATGTGTTCTTAATCTGACTTGCCTAGTTAAATAAAGGTGTAAAAAAAAAAAAAAAAAAAAATTGGTGGTCAAAAATACCGATTTACCGATTGTTATGAAAACTTGAAATCGGCCCTAATTAATCGACCATTCCGATTAATCGGTCGACCTCTAGTCTGGAGGTTAGTTAACACAGTGTCCAAAGAGGGGCCAGAAGTATACAGAATGGTGTCGTCTGCGTAGAGGTGGATCAGAGAATCGCCAGCAGCAAGAGCAACATCATTGATGTATACAGAGAAGAGAGTCGGCCCGAGAATTGAACCCTGTGGCACACCCATAGAGACTGCCAGAGGTCCGGCCAACAGGCCCTCCATTTTGACACACTGAACTCTATCAGAGAAGTAGTTGGTAAAGCAGGCGAGGCAATCATTTGAGAAACCAAGGCTGTCGAGTCTGCCAATAAGAATGTGGTGATTGACAGAGTCGAAAGCCTTGGCCAGGTCGATGAATACGGCTGCACAGTAATGTCTCTTATCGATGGCGGTTATGATGTCGTTTAGGACCTTGAGCGTGGCTGAGGTGCACCCATGACCAGCTCTGAAACCAGATTGCATGGCGGAGAAGGTACGGTGGGATTCGAAATGGTCGGTAATCTGTTTGTTAACTTGGCTTTCGAAGACCTTAGAAAGGATAGGATAGATATAGGTCTGTAGCAGTTTGGGTCTAGAGTGTCACCCCCCTTGACCCAGCTTTCCAGTCTTTGGGAATCTCAGACGATACGAAAGAGAGGTTGAACAGGCTAGTAATAGGGGTTGCAACTTTTTTCGGCAGATAATTTTAGAAAGAGAGGGTCCAGATTGTCTAGCCCGGCTGATTTGTATGGGTCCAGATGTTGCAGCTCTTTCAGAACATCAGCTATCTGGATTTGGGTGAAGGAGAAATGGTGGGGCGATCTTCTTCAGATGACACTCCCAGGACTCAATGTTACACAATACATGTATGTTTTGCTCGATAAAGTTCATATTTATATCCCCCCAAAAAATGTTTACATTGGCGTGTAATGTTAAGAAATGTTTTGCCTCCAAAACTTCCAGTGAATGAGCACATCAATTTACAGAAATACTCATCATAAACGTTGATATAATATACAACTGTTATGCATAGAATTATAGATAAACTTCTCCTTAATGCAACCGCTGTGTCAGATTTCAAAAAATCTTTACGGCGAAAGCACACCTTGCAATTATCTGAGTACAGCGCTCAGTCACCAAAACAAGCCATACAGATACCCGCCATGTTGTGGAGTCAACAAAAGTCAGAAATAGCATTATAAATATTCACTTACCTTTGATGATCTTCATCGGAATGCACTCCCAGGAATCCCAGTTCCACAATAAATGTTCGTTTTGTTTCGATAAAGTCCATATTTATGTCCAAATACCTCCTTTTTGTTCGCACGTTCAGTTCACTATTCCAAATGCAAAATGAACGAGCACTAAGTTCAGACGAAAAGTCAAAATAGTTATATTACAGTTCGTAGAAACATGTCAAACGATGTATAGAATCAATCTTTAGGATGTTTTTATCATAAATCATCAATAATATTCCAACCGGACAATTCCTTTGTCTTCAGAAATGAAAAGGAACGCAGCTCGCTCTCACGGCCGTGCGCGTGACTGAGCTCATGCCAGACACCTGGTTCAAATAGCTCTTATTCTCTCCCCATTCACAGTAGAAGCCTGAAACAGGTTCTAAAGACTGTTGACATCTAGTGGAAGCCTTAGGAAGTGCAATATGACCCCACAGACACTGTATATTGGATAGGCAATCACTTGAAAAACTACAACCTCAGATTTCCCACTTCCTGGTTGGATTTTTCTCAAGTTTTCATCCTGCCATATGAGTTCTGTTATACTCACAGACATCATTCAAACAGTTTTAGAGTGTTTTCTATCCAAATCTACTAATAATATGCATATCCTAGCTTCTGGGCCTGAGTAGCAGGCAGTTTACTCTGGGCACGCTTTTCAATCGGACGTGAGAATACTGCCCCCAACCCTAGTGAGGTTAACATCAAATTGATCAGAAATACAGTGTAGACATTGTTAATGTTTTAAATGACTATTGTAGCTGGAAACAGCATATATTTTTTAATGGAATATATACATAGGCGTACAGATGCCCATTATCAGCAAACATTACTCCTGTGTTCCAACGGCACGTTGTGTTAGCCAATCCAAGTTTATAATTTGAGAAGGCTAATTGATCATTTGAAAGCCCTTTTACAGTTATGTTATTACAGATGAAAACTGTTGTGCTGATTTAAAAAAGCAATAAAACTGGCCTTCTTCTGACTAGTTGAGTATCTGGGGCATCAGCATTTGTGGGTTCAATTACAGGCTCAAAATGTCTAGAAACAAAGAACTTTCTTCTGAAACTCGTCAGTCTATTCTTGTTCTGATAAATGAAGGCTATTCCATGTGAGAATTTGCCAAGAAACTGAAGATCTCATACAACGCTGTGTACAACTCCCTTCACAGAACAGCGCAAACTGGCTCTAACCAGAATAGAAAGTGTTGGAGGCCCTTGTGCACAACTAAGTACATTAGTGTATAGTTTGAGAAACAGACGCCTCACAAGTCCTCAACTAGCAGCTTCATTAAATAGTACCCGGAAAAAAACTGTGAAGAGGCGACTCTGGGATGCTGGCCTTCTAGGCAGAGTTTTAAAAAAAGAAGCCATATCTCAGACTGGCCACTAAAAGGAAAAGATTAAGATGGGCAAAAGAACACAGACACTGGACAGAGGAATAAATAAGTGTTATGGACAGACAAATCTAATTTTGAGGTGTTCGGATCACAAAGAAGAACATTCGTGAGATGCCGAAGAAAATGAAAAGATCCTGGAGGAGTGCTTGACGCCATCTGTCAAGCAATGTGATGGTCTGGGGGTGCTTTGGTGGTGGTAAAGTGAGAGATGTATACAGGGTAAAAGGGATCTTGAAGAAGGAAGGCTGTCACTCCATTTTGCAACGCCATGCCATACCCTGTGGACGGCGCTTAATTGGAGCCAATTTCCTCCTACAACAGGACAATGACCCAAAGCACAGCTCCAAACTATGCAAGAACTATTTAGGGAAGAAGCAGTCAGCTACTGTCTATAATGGAGTGGCCAGCACAGTCACAGGATCTCAACCCTATTGAGTTGTTGTGGGAGCAGCTTGACCGTATGGTACGTAAGAAGTGCCCATCATGCCAATCCAACTTGTGGGAGGTGCTTCAGGAGGCATGAAGTGAAATCTCTTTAGATGACCTCAACAAATTGACAACTAGAACGCCAAAGGTCTGCAAGGCTGTAATTGCTGCAAATGGAGGATTCTTTGAAGAAAACAGAGTTTGAAGGACACAATTATTTAAATAAAAAACATTATTTATAACCTTGTCAACATCTTGACTATATTTCCTATTCATTTTGCAACTCATTTTATGTTTGTTTTCATGGAAAACAAGCATATTTCTGAGTGACCCCAAACTTTTGAACGGTAGTGTGTATATACAGTTGAAGTCGGAAGTTTACATTCAATGACACATATTCATTTTCACAACGTCTGCTGCCTCAGTTTGTATGATGGCAATTTGCACATACTCCAGAATGTTATGAAGAGTGATCAGATGAATTGCAATTATTGCAAAGTCCCTCTTTGCCATGCAAATGAACTGAATCCCCCCAAAACATTTCCACTGCATTTCAGCACTGCCACAAAAGGAACAGCTGACATCATATCAGTGATTCTCTCGTTAACATAGGTGTGAGTGTTGACGTGGACAAGGCTAGAGATCTCTATCATGCTGATTGAGTTTGAATAACAGACTGGAAGCTTCAAAAGGAGGGTGGTGCTTGGAATCATTGTTCTTCCTCTGTCATCCATGGTTGCCTGCAAGGAAACACGTGCTGTCATCATTGCTTTGCACAAAAAGGGCTTCACAGGAAAGGATATTGCTGCCAGTAAGATTGCACCTAAATCAACCATCGGATCATCAAAAACTTCAAGGAGAGTGGTTCAAAGGCTTCAGGGCGCCCAAGAAAGTCCAGCAAGCACCGGGACCGTCTCCTAAAGTTGATTCAGCTGCTGGATCGGGGAACCACCAGTACAGAGCTTGCTCAGGAATGGCAGCAGGCAGGTGTGAGTGCATCTGCACGCACAGTGAGGCAAATACTTTTTTGGAGGATGGCCTGGTGTCAAGAAGGGCAACAACGAAGCCACTTCTCTCCAGGACAAACATCAGGGACAGACTGATATTCTGCAAAAGGTACAGGGATTGGACTGCTGAGGACTGGGGTAAAGTTATTTTCTCTGATGAATCCCCTTTCCGATTGTTTGGGGCATCCGGAAAAAAACTTGTCCGGAGAAGACAAGGTGAACACTACCATCAGTCCTGTGTCATGCCAACAGTAAAGCATCCTGAGACCATTCACGTGTGGGGTTGCTTCTCAGCCAAGGGAGTGGGCTCACTCACAATTCTGCCTAAGAACACAGCCATGAATAAAGAATGATACCAACACATCCTCCAAGAGCAACTTCTCCCAACCATCCAGGAACAGTTTGGTGATGAACAATGCTTTTTCCAGCATGATGGAGCACCTTGCCATAAGGCAAAAGTGATAATTAAGTGGCTCGGGGAACAAAACATCTATATTTTGGATCCATGGCCAGGAAACTCCCCAGACCTTAATCCCATTGAGAACTTGTGGTCAATCCTCAAGAGGCGGGTGGACAAACAAAACCCACAAATTCTGACAAACTCCAAGCATTGATTATGCAAGAATGGGCTGCCTTCAGTCAGGATGTGGCCCAGAAGTTAATTGACAGCATGCCAGGGCGGATTGCAGAGGTCTTGAAAAAGAAGGGTCAACACTGCAAATATTGACTCTTTGCATCAACTTAATGTAATTGTCAATAAAAGTCTTTGACACTTATGAAATGCTTGTAATTATACTTCAGTATTCCATAGTAACATCTGACAAAAATATCTAAAGACATTGACGCAGCAGACTTTGTGAAAATGTATATTTGTGTCATTCTCAAAACTTTTGGCCACGACTATACTATCCCCCATAGTACAATGGTCAACCTATTCTATTATGTGCAAGAAATAACATTTTTGGGGCAGGGTCATGGGCCTGGCCAATGGTAATGGTCGCTGACGTAACATTTTAGAGGCCCTCCAGTTGACTGCAGTGACCCATTTTTGCGGTTTTAAAACTAATTTCCTGCAATTCTACACATTTTGCCATGGGTCACATTATAAACATTGTAACAAAATCAATGCATGCATGACAAATGCATAGTTTTTTTTTTTTTTTAGATTCTCCTTGACTATTTAGCTTGTATTTTGGTGATTATTAGTTCTCAAATATGATCTTACTTAAAACATATATAGGTCCATGATCTTTTCTTCATACTTTATCTGGTTTTAGTCATTTAAGTACTGAAATAGTAAAGGCACATGGATCCACAAGAGATTGGGAGAAAACATAAAACACACAACCTGGCACGTTTCGTCTTTGGGCAAAATAGTAATTTGGACATGCTTGAAGGATGATGATCAAAATATAAAGACAACATGTAAAATATTGGTCCCAAGTTTCATGAGCTGAAATAAAAGATCCCATAAATTTTGCATACGCACAAAAAGCTTATTTCTCTCAAATGTATTTACATCCCTGTTAGTGAGCATTACGCCTTTGCCAAGATAATCCATCCATCTGACAGTAGTGGCATATCAATAAACAGCATGCTCATTACACAGGTGCACCTTGTGCTGGGTACAATAAAAGGCCACTCTAAAATGTGCAGTTTTGTCACAACACAGTTCCACAGATGTTTCAAGTTTTGCGGAAGCATGCAATTGGCTTGCTGACTGCAGGAATGTCCTCGAGAGTTGTTTCCAGAAAATGCAATGTTCATTTCTCTACTATAAGCCGCCTCCAACTTCGTTTTACAGAATTTGGCAGTACGTCCAACTGGCCTCACAACCGCAGACCATGTGTAATCACGCCAGCTCAGGACCTCCGCAATCGGTTCTTCACCTGCGGGAACATATGAGACCAGCCACCCAGACAGCTGATGAAACTGTGGGTTTGCACAACCAAAGAATTTCTGGTGAGGACGATGCGTGCTCATCGTCCTCACCAGGGTCTTGACCTGACTGCAGTTTGGCGTTGTATATGACTTCAGTGGGAGATAATGTTCACCTTCAATAACCACTGGCACACTGGAGAAGTGTGCTCTTTACGGTTGAATCCCAGTATCAACTGTACCTGGCAGATGGCAGACAACATGTATGGCATCATGTGGTTGAGCGGTTTGCTGATGTCAACGTTGTGAACAGAGTACCCCATGGTGGCGGTGTGGTTGTGGTATGGGCAGGCATAAACTACGGACAACACAATTTCATTTTATCGATGGCAATTTGAATGCACAGAGATACCGTGACGAGATCCTGAGGCCCATTGTCATGCCATTCATCAGCCACCATCAACTCTTGTTTCAGTATGATAACGCGCAGCCCCGTATCGCAAGGATCTTTACACAATTCCAGGAAGCTGAAAATGTCCCAGTTCTTTCATTGCCTGCATGCTCGCCAGACATGTCACCCATTGTGCATGTTTGGGATGCTTTGGATTGACGTGTACGACAGCGTGTTCCAGTTCCCACCAATATCTATCAACTTCGCACAGCCATTGAAGACGAGTGTGGCCACAATCAACAGCTTAATGAGAAGGTGTCGCGCTGCGTTAGGCAAATTGTGGTCACACTAGATACTGACTGGTTTTCTGATCCACGCCCCTACTTTTTTAAAGGTACAGTATATGTGACAAACACATTCATATCTGTATTCCCAGTCATGTGAAAGCCAGAGATTAGGGCCTAATGAATTTATTTCAATTGCCTGATTTCCTTAAAATCTTTGAAATTGTTGCATGTTGCGTTTATATTTCTGTTCAGTGTATATGGTAATGTTACCAATAGAGAGCACTTCAGCCAATTCACACCCTGACTGTGATATTGCTAAGCAGACATCAGTCGGCCCAGGGTCTTTTTCCCTGTGACCCCAAAATTGGATTGAAGCAAGTGTTGTTTTCTTTTGGTTTCTTTTCCCTGGACTGCCTTTGAGTAGCACCAGGTTACTATGATATTTGTAAATGTGCATGTTCTCAAATTGCCTTGTAAGCAAAAAGCCATTTCTACCGAGCTTCACCTTGAACAATGTAATTATGTCACAATGCTGTATCACTTTGTGAGCGCCTTGCATGTGTTGAAGGGTAGGAGGGAAACTAATCTTCTAGACAAAGTGCTGACTAATCTTAAACCAATTTCAGTTTATTAAATTTCATATAAAATGTTCCTTTTTTCATGGTCCTGCTGAGTTCACTGAAGCAAGTTCGCCTTGCCCTTATTCATGTTATTGCAGAAGACTTCCCAATGAGTTATGCCCATCATTCTCGCTCTTGTTAGATTTAGCACATATTTTGGGGGGTAGAGTTTCAGATAAAGAAAGCTCAGAGCCAGAAAGGTCGGCATAATAGGCTTACTTTTGACAATGTCGCCTGCATTATTTGCAAGACTCATTGATTAGTTATGCAGAATGCAGAGGTTATTAAAACCTTATCAACACAAGGTAGAATTCTCATATTACAAAGTACATTTTCTTCAAGGGGTAAAATGTGTCTTTCATGTGATATGTCCTATTGTATATCAAATGGTTTGAAATAAGACTAAAACATATTTGAATCTCAAATCATTGTCATGCTATTTTGAATCCTTTCCCATCATGATAGGGAAAAAGTCAACTGTACTAATTGTTCACTATTTTCTTTACTATTACAATTTGAAATCATATCAAGAACATTTCTAAATGTCAATTGATGTTGATCTGGAATGTTCAGAAGAACAGACTCAATTCAAAGTCAGTGGGTTAGAATTTAGAATTCTCTTACAACATTTTAGGCACTGGTGCCTACTGGTGTTGATATGATTAAAATAATAAGCTAACAATTGGATAATGTTGCTCAAAGGCATATTTCAAGTTTATGGTGATAGTTAACTTTTTAAAAAGTTGTATCTCTTATTTACATAGGGTGTTGACTGACTTACTGTCGAAACCATTTTTTTATTTGTTAGTTGGTTCAACAATGTCCAGAATCTCCTGGTTAGCATTTTTGGATAATGTAGCAATGCTACTGGAAGTGGATTGCATCAGTTAGTGGTTCATTCAAAAGCGTGGAGAAACAGCTCTGCTTTCATTAGTAAGAAACGCAGATTTGAACCATTCCTGCTTGAATCATGCTTTTGAATGCCTCGCTAACTGGTACAATCCTTTTTCACTAGCATTGCTAAATTCTCAAAAAATGCTAACCAGATTATTCTGGATTTTGCTAAATAACCAGCTAACCGATATAAAAACGGTTTGGTTGAAAAGACAACATCCTAGGTAAGTCAGAAGCAAGATAATGATTTCTAAAAATGTTTTTAAAAGGGATCGGCAGGTAGCCTAGTGGTTAGGGCGTTGGACTAGCAACCGAACGGTTGCAAGATCGAATCCCTGAGCTGACAAGATAAAAATCTGTCGTTCTGCCCCTGAATAAGGCAGTTATCCCACTGTTCCTAGGCCGTCATTGAAAATAAGAATTTGTTCTTAACTGACTTGCCTAGTTAAGTAAAGGTAAATTGTTCATAGATTTTTTAAAAATCTTAGTTATGTTCAGTTAGAGAATATACTTTCATAATAACTGTATATTCTTATTAAAGGTGTTTGTCACTTATTCTGCTAAAAAACTATTCATGAATAGGCCGACATTCACATGTAAGAGCAGCATTGAAATGAGTCAACCCTTATTTAATTTGCAGAAGGCCTCACCCCATACCAATGAATGTGGTGACAATTGGCCCGTTGTCTGTCTCATCCTTTACGAGCAAAGGCAAACATGATGATGGACAAGATGACAGTCCAATAGTCACTGCCTCCTCCTCTGTCCACGTATCCACAGCCTACCAAACACTTCTCTCAACCTTTTGACCCTGGAACTCAATTACCTCCTCCCTTCTGCTATGAGCACAAATATATGTCACTCTTAATTTCTAATAGAGTTTAATGTCATATTTATGTAAATACTTCCCGATTTTACTCTATATTAACAGGCAGAAATGTCAAAGCACACATAAAATGAAACAATACCATCACCCGGTAGAGTGGAATTTAAATTGGATTCCTCTCTCTGCCAGTACTTATGCTGGCCAGCTGATGAAGGGGAAAACAGGGCATACTTTGATTGCATGTTGCAGATTCTTTACACAATAATCTCGCCTCCACATGATTATTTCCTTGCAGATTTGTGCCCTAATCTACGTTGAAGGATGCCTCTTGTTATTTCTCAGCTTTTTCCCCCCAAGGAGATCCTAATAATGTGGTCTATTTCAATATGCATAGAAAAAAATGTCATTTTGTGTTTTGCATACGGTCAATGTCACTGAATGAATGGGTAATGTGCTGAAGTATTTCTCACAGCCCCGATATGACTCTTTGATTTAATAAAGTGTCTAAAATATCTTATTCTAGGAGAGAAACTTAGACACTCCAGAACTAGTAAAAATAGGTATTTTTAGATCAATATGTAATTATGGATGTTTGCTGATGGCTATGTGTCAGGTAGCTGACTTGTTTTGAGATCTTGAACGTTAAACCTACAGCATACACAGAGGGGTATTTTCAAAAGGATCCTTTCCACCTTCGTTTGACTTGATATAGTGAATAATAGACCACTCATGTTGTCCCTACTTACATTCAAAATAAGGGATATAATCAGTGCCAAGCTATATAGTGCCATAAACAGTACGTAGGCTTAACGACCCCCCCTTTGGGCCAAGATGAATAAGTCCATATAGTCCGCATCAATGGTTGTTTTTCGAATCACAACAGGCACGATTTGGGGGAAATTTCCATCTAAAAGTTGTTTTCTCTTTTGTAATGAGTTGTAATGTATTCCTGACTCATATTGGCTGTTGTGCTGTCTAGGCCCCACAATTAACAGTTGCAGCACCTGAAGAGCTCTGTGCCTCATTTTGGCAAGACGATTTTCCCTTTGCAACTAGCAAGCGCACACGTAGGCTACATGTAATGACAAAAAAAAATCACATTTCGGCAACAGTGAAAGCAACCCTTAGCCTTCTTTCGACATGTTTTGAAAGCAGGCCATTAGCTGAGACACTGATACATGTCCAGAAGGGAAGCAGTAACTGCCCTGATTACGTTGCAAAATAACTGGTAGACTGGGGATATGTCTACTGTGGCATCATATTCAGAATAATCATATAGACTTTTTTAAATAAGTGGGTAAAGTTATTTTTATTCTGAAAATAAGCTTCCAGTAGTTGTTTGGCTCAATAAGCTGAAGAAGTAATACAGCAGGTAACTATATATAATAGGTTTCACCCTGAGTAGAGGGCCATTGATAGAGGGTCATGGGGAACATAGGATTACCATTTGATTACCATTATTGATATGAAGGGTAAGGATAAGGTTCATCATTCCAGATATTAATAGGATGTTGTTTGCAAGTGGGGTTATGCGACTCACCTCTCGGACAAAAATGGCAATGACCAAGGCCTGCATAGACGGTAAAGGGATTGATGTGGTTATAAATTACTCCACGGCGCCACCTAGCCCCGGCTCTCTCCCACTTTGTCATCAGTACAAGGCAATAAAGCAGGGAAATGAGAGGAGAGTCTTCTTTTTTAATACATAAATGAATAAGCTATGAGAGTGGTCATTATTTAGGGCATGCCATTTTCAAGCAGCAATAGTGCCATTCTCGGGGACACCAAATGACATGACTAGAATCTCCTCCAGCACAGCATGAGAAACAGGTTAAAGTTGCACTCCGGCTTTCAATAACCCATTGACCTCCATCTATTTATGACCCCTGACATATATTTAAAAAAAAAATCATATTCATAATGTAAGTAATTTTCATTCAAGGGCAACTTAATAATTCACCTTGTAGGACAGTAAAAAAGCATTCACCTTTTAGCACCCAAAATATTTTAGTAAGCAATTTTTATAATTGGCTGTCCGGGCCGGGTCTTAACCCATAAAGTTCAGATGTGCCAGAATTGGAGAAATGTGTTTTATGGTGGCTGGGCCTCGCCGCCTCCTTTGCCCTTAAAAAAATGCCCTGAGAGGCGTAAATAATGTGACGAGCAATGGGTTTTCCTTTAAATAAATACCGATCAGGTTTATGTTGAAAGACAATAGAAAACGTAGGCCAGATATGCGGTTTACAGTATTTATAGCTGTAATATCGAGGTGCCAGCACCGTAATTTCATGCCCCAATGAGAATGGCAAGGTCACAGCAAATGCTTCGGCTGAGCATCTGCTAATACGGCGACTCATAAACAGGCGCGGCGTGTATCAGGTGCACCAAATACAGTATAATGAAATACAGAATAGCTTTCCATTATTGTTCTTTTTTACGGTGTCGTCATTAGATGTAATTTATGTCTTAAAAAATTCATCTCCTCGCCAGGTCGATCCGAAATGGGGGTCCAGGGGTCATTCCACAGGTTTGGAAACCCGTAATAAATTTCCGCAATCCTTTTTTGTAGGCTTTTCCTTTTATATGTAAAAATCTGTTTCACCTTGTTCTCTCTTTTCTAAATGGATATGAGGTGTCTTTCATTTGTTGTCGCCTTTTTCTGAACAATCAACGGATCAGAGCACACAATAGTGGAGCAAGCTTTAATTCGACAAGAAAACCAAACAGCTTTATGAATTTCCATGCATTTTATTTTGATGTAAAGTAAATAAGCCCTTTCATACTGCTGCGCACACAACAACATTAAAGAGGTCCAACACCATTACCATGCACATATTTTTAAGAGGACATTTTATAGAAGTTATTTTGGAGAAACTCTACATTTCAAGGTGAAAAGGGAAAATGGGAACCTCTCCCAGGGTACTGAAACCTGTTTTTTCATTCTATGGCGAAATGGAGATATGGGCTTGTGCCCCAAATGGCACCCTGTTCCCTATATACAGTATAGTGCACTACTTTTGACCAGGGCCTGTAGGGACCCTGGTCAAAACTAGTGCATAGGGTGCCATTCGGGATGCTGCCCTTGCATGTCTCACTCAATAATCTGCCACCGTTGTGTCTGCTGTGGTCAGATGAATCCGGAGTTCAGGGACACATTATTGCTTATTGGACAGTGCAGCCTGACTGCACGAGCTCAGCACATGGAGGTGGCCACTTCCTGGCACTCAGGGCCCGCCATTGACGACAGGCTGGCCAATATTTGCCTTAAATTATTCAACCATTTTCATGGCCATTTAAAGCCCTTGGAGCATTTAAATACTGTAGGTGCCTCTCAGCATCACACATGTTGATTCTCCAAGAACTTTTAGAGCCCCTCATGAAGATGTCAAAAAGAGGGCTAGATTGTGGTTGATTCTTGTTCATCAAGATGGGTTTGTAGATGGGCAGTAAATGCTCATTTGACACCTTTTGGGACCGCAATTATGAGTCTTCTGCATCACACTCACACAGGTACTTGGGTGACACAATGCTTCTCAAATGATTTGGTTAACAGGCAGTCATTGCTCTCTCATTTCATAGACATTTAATAGAAGAAATGGTGTGTGTGTGTTAATGTCACACAACACATGTTGATATTGTAATGATTAGCTCCACATGGATTTCAGACTCTGATGTGTATACAGATGGCTCAACAAATCGCTTCTTCTCGTCTCTCAACCCTCTTCTCATCTCTCCGCCATTCCCACCGCCCTGTATAGTACAGCAAATAAGAATAGCGGTCTCAAATGAAGCAAACCTCATCGCCCTTGGCTCTCTTGCAACTCAGTGGGTGCATACCAAATGGCATCCTATTCCCTATTTAGTGCACTTCTTTCGACCAGCGCCCTAAACGTAATGCACTAAATTGGGAATAGGGTGCCATTTGGGATGACACAGCACTGCAGGGAGGCCTGCTGTGAGAGGTAGAATGGTCCAAAGCCCAGGGGAATGGCCCAAGTTAAAAGGCCAACTCAGCAATGGGGATTTTCTGTCAGAAGGCAGGAGGAAGGGAAACCCAGGAAGCCCAGTAGCACACTCAGGGAAATCACATGGGGAAATGGAGGTAAAATGGTAGCAGGAGCTAGCTGGTGATGCTACACATTGCAATACAGAGGAAAGTGCCTTATGGTCCACACCTTAGCCCTTATACCTCTCCCCAGCAACAAGCCTCAATGGAGCCAGCTGATTGGAAGTGTTCAAAGTCGGTTTCAGTAGGGAGGAAAGTTTTGAAATTGGGAGGTATTTAACTGAACGTATCCAATAAGAGATGCTTGTTCTCGTTTTCTGCTGCAAAGTGGTTTGCTACAGTATGTACTACTGAACACGACCCTGTTCTTTTGTCTAGTGAGTCACGTCAGTATATTTGTTTTTAGTTCTACACTGTTGTGTTTTGGTTGATCTTGGAATGAACAACGCCAGCCTTTTTTCAGACGCTCATTGAAAGTTGTAATTATTCGTCTTTGTTTAGATTATGATGCTCATTAAAGACGAGACACATACCCATGGAAGCATATGGCGACGGAAATAAAATCCTTTCAGTCCACAAAATAAAATAAACCCCAGCCCCCTCCCATTCTCCATTAGGGAGCTCTTTGCAATTTAATCATCACTAAAATCATTAAAAAAGATCTGAAGATTAAGTTATATTGGCATTTGCAAAATTATGTAATACATTTACATCACAATGAGGAAATTAAAATAATGCATTTTCTCTGTCTGGGGTGTATGAGATCTCCACCTGGGAAATATAACTGGAGAAGTGGACAGACTGATTTTCTTTGCCTTTGGTGGCCGTTAGTGAGAACGGGGTTTCAGCTTTCTTTGTTTGATCCTGCTCTGCTGTCTGCTGTAGGCAGATGTCTGGGTAACTGAAGAGCTGCTGTCCAATGCCTGATTCACACTATAGGGTGTACCCTAACCATACTGTGCTAGCTAAGATATTTTATTTTTTACATGATTCTTTACTGCACAATTCCAGCTACCATGGTGGAAGCATAACCAAGCCAGCCCAGAGCCCTATACTACAAATCAGGTTTGAAGAGTTAATTCTCTTTTGGGAATTGACCTACATGGACAGGGCCAAATTTAAATGTTTCTAACAGAAGAAATATAAAAAGCATATGCATAACCATGGTAGCAATTGAAAGAGAACACTTTGGAGATTATGGTGAAATGATCAGTTCCTAAGTAATTCAATGCACTTTTATGACTCAAAGAAAGTCTTAAATTATTCAGTGTTTTTTTTTTTTTTTTTTTTTGCTCCTAGCTGTGGCATTGAGGAACTGAAGCAAGCACACTTGTCGTTTGTTGTTTGGAACATAGCCCTGCCTCCCCACCATCACACAATAACTGTTGTTTATGCAATCCAAATACACTCCATTATAAATTGCAATCTGGGTTAGTTGGGCATCATTTGAAAGCGTATTCTATTGCCAACATGACTAGCTAAGTCATAAAATGCGATCTTACAGTGTTAGGCTTTCACAAGGCACTTCAGAAAAAACTATTTGTAATTTTGATGCGCCTAGAATGGGAGTCATGAGTGCATTCAAGTGCGGGTTCCGTAGTAAATTTGGCAGGAACTGGAACAAGCTGTTGTACACGTCGATCCAGTGCATCCCAAACATGCTCAATGGGTGACATGTCTGGTGAGTATGCAGGCCATGGAAGAACTGAGACATTTTCAGCTTCCAGGAATTGTGTACAGATCCTTGCGACATGGGGCAGTGCATTACCCTGCTGAAATATGAGGTGATGGCGGTGGATGAATGGCCCGACAATGAATGGCCCGACAATGGGCCTCAGGATCTTGTCACAGTATTTCTGTGCATTCCAATTGCCAGCAATAAAATGCATTTGTGTTCGTTGTCCGTAGCTTATGCCCATACCATAACCCCACCACCACCATGGGGCACTCTGTTCACAAAGTTGACATCAGCAAACCGCTAGCCCACACAACGCCACACAGTTAAATAAATTAAATAAAAATACACGTGGTCTGCGGTTGTGAGGCCGGTTGAACTTACTGCCAAATTCTCTAAAACGACATTGGAGAGGCGGCTTATAGTAGAGAAATGAACATTCAATTCTCTGGCAACAGCTCTGCTGTATATTCCTGCAGTCAGCATGCCAATTGCACGCTCCCTCAAAACTTGAGACATCTGTAGCATTGTGTTGTGTGACTAAACTGCACATTTTAGAGTGGCCTTTTATTGTCCCCATCACAAGGTGCACCTGTGTAATAATCATGCTGTTTAATCACACCAGTCAGGTGGATGGATTATCTTGGCAAAGGAGAAATGCTCACTAACAGTAATGTAAACACATTTGTGCACAAAATCTGAGAGAAATCAGCTTTTTGTGCATATAGAACCTTTCTGGGAACTTTTATTTCAGGTCATGAAACATGTTCTATTTATGCGCTTATCTGTGACCAAATCTTCCATTTTCAACCCCTATGCGGACTGACCAGGGCTGTGAGTGTAAAGGGCTACTGAGCGAGGTAACTTTGGTCAACTCTGAGTTCAACCAGTCACATGAATGTTGCTCTCCTTTTGGCCAGGTACATTACTCTGGCAATGAAGCGTTGGCTAACTCAGGGCTAACTCCATTCATCCTGAATGAAGTGTCTGAGCCGTGAGTTGAGGACCAATGCAATCAGATTCCCTTCCTCTTGCAAAGTTTGCGTCATCATTCCTTTCATTTGAGGAAGACCAAAATATTTTAGTAATCAAATGTTTTTTGTGTTAAAAAATTGTAATATTAAAATACCTATCACATTACACATTTAGTAATGACCAGATGCATTTGAAGCTTCACGCACAGTAAAACTTTTGTATGACATAATATATTTATTTTATTGATAGGAGTGGGGGAAAAAGGTGCTTGTGCATTGATAAGCACACCAAAGACGGCATTAACGATATGTAATAAAAGAAAGACAGCGCTTCTAATAGCCTATTTCACACCATAGCCTGCTGAATTTGCAAGATAACTTTTCTTTCATTTTGATGAAACCCTGTGTGGTAAATGTGCATTCTGTTCCAGGTTTGACTGATAAGGAGATTGAGCTTGCCATCCAGCACTCTGGCAGTACTGACGAGCCCCTGGCCCTTACCCCTGTGGGACCCCAGTACCCTCTCCTTGACCCCCAGCTGGCACCTATACCCTACAGTGAGTACACCATCCCCTCCATGCACACACACACACACACACACACACACACACACATATATACAGTTGAATTCGGAAGTTTACATACACTTAGGTTGGAGTCATTAAAACTCGTTTTTCAACCACTCAACCACTATAGTTTTGGCAAGTCAGTTAGGACAATTTTTCCAACAATTGTTTACAGACAGATTATTTTACTTATAATTCACTGTATCACAATTCCACTGGGTCAGAAGTTTATATACACTAAGTTCACTGTGTTTTTAAACAGCTTGGAAATTCCAGAAAATTATTTTCATGGCTTTAGAACCTTCTGATAGCCTAATTGACATAATTTGAATCAATTGGAGGTGTACCTGTGGATGTATTTCAAGGCCTACCTTCAAACTCAGTGCCTCTTTGCTTGACATCATGGGAAAATCAAAAGAAATCAGCCAAGACCTCATAAAAAAATGGTAGTCCTCCACAAGTCTGGTTCATCCTTGGGAGCAATTTCCAAAAGCCTGATGGTACCACGTTCATCTGTACAAACAACACCATGGGACCACGCAGCCAGCATACCGCTCAGGAAGGAGACACGTTCTGTCTCCTAGAGATTAACATACTTTGGTGCAAATAGTGCAAATCAATCCCAGAACAACAGCAACGGACCTTGTGAAGATGCTGGAGGAAACAGGTACAAAAGCATCTATATCCACAGTAAAACGAGTCCTATATCGACATAACCTGAAAGGCCACTCAGCAAGGAAGAAGCCACTGCTCCAAAACCGGCATAAAAAATCCAGACTACGGTTTGCAACTGCACATGGGGACAAAGATCATACTTTTTGGAGAAATGTCCTCTGGTCTGATGAAACAAAACTATAACAGATTGGCCATAATGACCATCGTTATGTTTGGAGGAAAAAGGGGGAGGCTAGCAAGCT
The DNA here is from genome assembly GCF_901001165.1 of Salmo trutta. Lineage (NCBI taxonomy): Eukaryota > Metazoa > Chordata > Actinopteri > Salmoniformes > Salmonidae > Salmo > Salmo trutta. Next base: position 27,389,940 of record NC_042984.1, on the reverse strand, counting down.
GAAGAACAACATCCCAACCTTGAAGCACGGGGGTGGCAGCATCATGATGTGGGGGTGCTTTGCTGCAGGAGGGACTGGTGCACTTCACAAAATAGATGGCATCATGAGGCACAAAATAGATGGCATCATGAGGCAGGAAAATTATGTGGATATATTGAAGCAACATCTCAAGACATCAGTCAGGAAGTTAATGCTTGGTCGTAAATGGGTCTTCCAAATGGACAATGACCCCAAGCAAACTTCCAAAGTTGTGGCAAAATGGCTTAGTCAAGGTATTGGAGTGGCCATCACAAAGTCCTGACCTCAATCCTATAGAAAATTTGTGGGCAGATCTGAAAAAGCGTGTGCGAGCAAGGAGGCCTACAAACCTGACTCAGTTACATCAGCTCTGTCAGGAGGAATGGGCCAAAATTCACCCAAATTATTGAGGGAAGCTTGTGGAAGAGTACCCAAAATGTTTGACCCAAGTTAAACAATTTAAAGGCAATGCTACCAAATACTAATTGAGTGTATGTAAACTTCTGACCCACTGGGAATGTGATGAAAGAAATCATTCTCTCTACTATTATTCTGACATTTCACATTCTTAAAATAAAGTGGTGATCGTAACTGACCTAAGACGGGGACTTTTTACTAGGATTAAATGTAAGGAATTGTGAAAAACCTGAGTTTAAATGTATTTAGGCTAAAGTGTATGTGAACTTCTGACATCAAATGTATATATACACAATCTCTACTACTGACTACTACTCTGTACTCAATAACTCACAGTATTCAATGTTCTGAAATATTTGAAAAAAGAGGCACTTTACATACCATGAACTGCCTTTGAAACAGAAGTCCATTTGCATGACATAATGCTACAGTAAAAGTGGAGTGTGGATGGAAGTTAGTGAATGTGGGTGTAAAAGGCGGTTTTCCACAACATGTAATATTCATTGTGTCAACATGCACTCTTACCTTTTTACCCTCAATCCAATCAGAAGTGTGCTTATCAGTAGCAGAAGCAGCACATTTGCCTCGCGTAGTAATTATTTCACCAATATCGTCGCCCCTCCATCACGTGAAATCTCTCCCAACGATGTTTCATACCAGGGGGTTTCACCCCAAGCAAGGCCCTGGTACAACCTATATCTGTATTACTGCATGGGTTATGAGTGCTGTCCACTGATTTACCAATGCAGAATGAAGTCCGCATAATGCTTAACCCGTATGACAATGATTCCCAATGTATTCCACCCTCATTTATTACTGCACTGTCCTTGACTCCCCCGGCATCTCATGTTTTGTAATGGAAGTGATGTTGATGGGATGGCCATGTAGTTAGGGGCTCTGGCTCGGACCATTCCGTAGTGTTTTTTTTATATCAAAATGGCTATAAGGGAAGCTGCATAATGAGGTGAGTGCCGGGGAGTCTTGTACGGGGGTCATGCCTAAAAGAGGGGGCTACCTCTCTTTGATATCCTTGTTATGGGGACGCCACACAGGGGCCTGCATCCATCTCTGTCGGAGTAATGGATCCTCTGATCTCTATTTCCAACCGGCGGAAGGACAGGAAGGCCTCCTCTGAACCCAATAAATTTGAGAGGAGATTGGAAAAACGGGGGATGGAGACTCGAGCTCCATCCATGGCTTAAGTGACCAAATAAAAAAGGAGAGATGGAGATGGTGGGAGAAGAGTATGAGGAGGAGAGAGAGGTAATGGGGGGACCTAAGAGGTGGAAGAGAGACTGGTGAGTGGCGAGACCCCCCAGTTGATGCAGAGGTTTACTGGGTAGCCAGGGTCAACCATCCACCTCAAGGACTCTTCCGCCTGCCTCTCCGACGAGCGGCACGCTATAGCGAGACGCGACAATCCACGGGAGCCATAATGTTGATGATTACTCAAATGTATGTGGTATACCATATGGAAAATGTGAGAGTGATTTTGAATTTTTAATGGGAAAGGTTGCCGGTTCTTCCTGCCGTCACTGCATTTGTGTTGACGTGTGCCCTTGACCAAGGAGAGGACCGTCCTTTTCACCTTGACGATGTACAGTAGACCAGCAGTGGGTTTTTTGACATGCACATTACAGAAGTGGCAAAGCAATAAGATCAATCAAATCCCTTGTAGAATGACAAGAAAACTGGATGCTCTGATAATTTCATGTGTAATACACAGACCCGGCGCCAGGACCAATCAGTTGGACGGGAATTTAATTTCCATAGGCGGGACCATTTTTTCACGGGACCTCCTATGTGTGCACGCATTTTTTAAATGGGTGCAGGGCCGGCCCACTCTTTAGGGAGGATTAGGTGGCCTCCCATGGCGGCAGATTGATGAGAGCAGCATTTTCTGAGCTAAATTGACCAAGATGCACCTCCAGCAACATTATAAAACCTCACATAATTCTGCACAAAAACAATGAACATTTCAACAAGTGGCAGGGACGCTAAATATTTATCTTGTCCATTCCCAGCGTGCCTCTCCATGGTGCTGTTGGAGAGATGCATCGCTGTGCACTCCACCAATGTTCCATCAAAAAAATTATCAAACGTAAATCATGTAGCAGATATAGCATATGGTAGCCTACAGGCTGGAGAGACAATGTAATGAGACAAACCTTTTATATCCATACAAGTTTCTCTGATCAAATACCTAACCTAAATGGCACCCAATCAAATACAAAATGTGATTACTTGTTAACAAACAACAGACTATCCTAAAAACAGGACAGGTCAAAGTAAAATGGACAATATGGAATGGACAGTTGGGCTACAGTCAAATTCTTTGACAAGCTGATCATAGAAAAAAAGGCAGGCGACGAGCTTAGGTCTCCATATTATTCCTATAGAAATGCATTGGGCTTATAGTGGACAGATTTTGGCGAGAGTGAGCCCTCGGAGAAAGCATCCGAGCGAGTGAAACAGCGCCCCTCTTTATGTAGCCCATGTATCTTATGTTGTCTGGACAGAAATAGTATTACATGCCATACTCTATTGGTCCAGACAGCATCAGATACGTGGTCTACACATACTGAGACAGAGGGGCGCTGTTTCGTTCGCTCGGATGCTTTAATTGAGATTGATGTGTCTTTCTGTCGGCGCGTCTTGGTCAAATAAATGATCAGTATTTCAATATTTTATTTGGATGGGCAAGGAGGTGTACGGTACGGCGAGCCAGGTCCCCTAAGGCCTGCCCATAACGCAGGCCCTGGTGATACACCTAAGTGAAATATGGTATTTACAGTCATGTCCTAGGGGGTAATAGTCTTGCTATAGAATTTGGAATTGAATGTTAGGTCAATGGTTCATCTTGATGTACTATAGATACAGGTACATGACTCCCCCAGCACGCTCGCTCACCTCATACACACACACACACACATTAAACTTGTTGAACTAGCCTAGTTGTCCTCATCCCCTTCATGTTAAGATTTGTGTTTCCCACCTAGGAAAACATCTAGGGGAAACAACGCTCTACTGGTTGTAGTTTAGGGACATTTTCAGTTGAATGTTGCTGTGATGTGGGAAATTCCACTCAGCGAAACAGCAGGGCCACCCAGATGACAGCTCAAACAATGAAACAGTTACACACTTTCACTCTGTCCTCCAGAGACACACACTGTCTAGTTCCAGTCCCACAGACACACTCACCTTTTAACCCTTACAGGTTCTTCCTCTCCTAGATGTTTATAGAAGCACAATCTAAGATGGGTTTTTTTCTCTGTGATTTGATTTCTCAACCCATACACATGTAACATAAGTGTTTTGAATGGCATTGTCTTGGCTTGAGAGATTACTTTTAGCTAGTTCAATGTTTTTTGGTTGGTTTGTTTGCAGAATTTATTTAATTGCAAAGTTTTATTCCATTTCTGATTGGAAACATTGCAGATTTCCATTCCTGTTTTCAAGGTCTTCTCGGGTTTGATTTCAACTATTAAAATACTAAATTCAACCTACCATGAGTTTTTTACCTCAGTACAACCACATGGTCTTCTCACCATGGCAGGGTGTAACCGTTACTCAGTGATTTGATGTTGTGTTTTTGTCTCTCCTCAGGTCCCCGTGGCTACAGATGGAGAGACTACGGTGCCCTCACTGTCATCATGATGGGCATGGCCTTTGGCTTCCATCACCTCTACAAGGTACGCCATTTTAATTCGGTCCAGAAATGTCTCTTCTGGTAGGCTGGAAGTGAAAGCTACTGTCTGGGATTCGGGTGGATGGGAGCATACGCCCTGCCACTTGTTTTGGTAAACAGTTGAAAATTGGGGCTGGAGAAATGTAACCATTCTCAAATTCTTAGATGGAGCTATGGATGCAAGGATTGACAATCCATGAGATCAAAGGTATAGTTAAACCATCTTTTGAAGATATACAATGTTTGGCTACTTTTTGTTGTGTTCTTATATTTTAGATTAATCAATGGGTAAATATCAAGAATTGAGATGGCCGTTGAAAAGATTCCCAGATCCCAGACTGTACCTATAAACATACCTACTTTAAGCACCTGTTCTGTTATCTCCTAATTGGGTGGTCATTCAGCCCTTGATTGTATTCTGCCAACGTATTCCTTGAGTAAGCATTTATTGACATTCCTGTTGAAATCAAAGGATTTAAGGTTGAATGGTGGCTGATATCATATTCCATAATCTAGACCGGGCCCCAAGGTCTGCAGCTCCGCTGGTTTCTTTGGCCAATCAGTGATATTAATCAATCATTTCATCAAATAATTACCAGGGAGAAAAGAACTAGCAGTATTCCGGATTTCAAGACTCTGATCTAGAGGATCTATTTCGTCCAACCATTTATTTTACACAGTCCAGTGAGTTCTGTCAACGCAGTTTTCCCCAATATTACATTTATATTAGTGGGGTTTGTTGGTACATCAGTCAATTGTAACTTTGTTAGATTCTAATGCCAAACGCTCTGTACATCAGTCTTGCCTGGTTGTTAAAAGCTCATGTCTGGCTTGCCCAATCACATGATCTCATTTGAACCCCTCTTTTTAATTATATTTATTTCTGTCTCTCTCTCTCTCTCAATCCTTTTTTCCTTATTGCAAAAAAAGAAAGTTGCCAGCACAGCACACGACCCTCTTTTGATATTACGCCCTCCAAATAGAATCGCCCTTGGTTTTTTATCACGCTCCAGAGCCCCTGAACATGGGCCTGGGAGGCTCCTTGTTCCTCACTGACATGAATCCCTCTGTAGCTGTTCGTATTGCTGTGAGTGGCATGTGGAAGCCATTACTCTCTTTTATAGGTGGATGAGAGTTTAGCAGTAGCCGTTATACCCAGTATGACCAGCCATCGTGTGTGTGTGTGTGCAAGTGTCTGTGTGTAGCTGCTGGATCACAACGCTCCCATGATGTCATGACTCTGGGGGTGTAGGGCCTGAGACTTGTTTCTTGTGGATGGCGGGTGCCATGGCAGGAGTTTGTGTATATGGGTTCCATTCCAAATGGCACCCTATTTTCCATGTAGTGCACTACTTATGACCAGGGCCCATACGGCTCTGGTCCAATGTAGTGCTATTTGGGACACACCCCTGGAATTGTCTGTGGAGCCAGCCTCAGCAGTACATGATCTATATCCCATAATAAATATACTACTCTGAACCAAAGGAAATCTGAAAATAACCTTCCTTAATAGAGTACTGGGTTTTCATTCTATTTCAATATATTCTCTAATTATAGAGGTGAAATTAACAAGTACAGTAATGCTATCTGAAGACTAGTTTATCCTATATTCTGCTACATTCGTTCAAGTGACTACTTTACGCTCAGGTTCCCTTAAGCTACAATATGTTCCATTGCGATGAAATGATCGCTATTCTACATTGAGCTTTGTCCAGTAGCATCCATATAGCGCGTCACCACTTGTAGCACTACATGAAATTATAATCTACAGTTTTATAAAATAGTTTGGTGTCTTGTTAACTCTCCTTCTGTCTAGTTCTGTGTCTCACCCTACTACCCGTGTTCTGGCCGTCTGTCTCTCACCCTACCTGTCCTCTGGCAGTCTTTGTCTCTCACCCAACCTGTCCTCTGGCAGTCTTTGTCTCTCACCCTACCTGTCCTCTGGCAGTCTTTGTCTCTCACCCAACCTGTCCTCTGGCAGTCTTTGTCTCTCACCCAACCTGTCCTCTGGCAGTCTTTGTCTCTCACCCTACCTGTCCTCTGGCAGTCTTTGTCTCTCACCCTACCTGTCCTCTGGCAGTCTTTGTCTCTCACCCTACCTGTCCTCTGTCTGCTTCTCTCATCCTACCTGTCTTCTGGCCCTCTCTGTCTCTCACTCTACCTGTCCTCTGTCTGCCTCTCTCACCCTACCTGTCCCTCCTGCTCTCTATCTAGTGAGAGGCCCAGCATTATAATACAGTATGGGCTCTTCGGTAAAAATAATTCTCCCTCACACCTTACCTTTCCCTACCCGCTGTCCTGCTCACTCGCTCTACTTTTTTACATTTCTCTCACTACCTTTCTTTCTCTCTCTCTTTCTGTCTCGCACCCTCTCACACCCTACCTGTACCTGTCTCTCCTACTCTCTATCAAGCGAGAGACCCACCAGCTCGTAGCATGGGAGTTGGGATTCCCTAACGGAGCTGCGTCCTGCTGTCATGTCACAGGAGCGGAGCGCTAGCCACACCATATGCTCCGTCTGCCCATACTTTATTTATGCTATAAAGGCGCCATGTAAACACAGCCCTCCCAGTAGCCTACTTATTAATTACTCGCTGTTGACACTAATGAAATATTTTTCAACTTAAAAGTGTTTATTACTAGGACTGGCGTCACCCAGCCTCAGGTGTTGCAGGGAAGACCTGATCCTGACGGCCGCTCGCTCCGTTCCAAAGAGAAAGGATTTACTGAAATGTCATCTGTGGGACTTACCTAAACATGAACTTTGTGAAGGTTTAAAAAAAAAAATGTATGTGAATGTTGGTCAAACTTGGAAAAATCTATAAACCTACAGTGGGCTCCAAAAGTATTGGGACAGTGACACATTGTGTTGTTTTGGCTCTGGATTTGCACTTTGGATTTGAAATGATACAATGACTATGAGGTTAAAGTGCAGAGAAAGTTAGACGCACAAATATCATACCCCCCAAAAAATGCTAACCTCCCCTGTTATTGTAATGGTGAGAGGTTAGCATGTCTTGGGGGTGTGATATAAAATGCTAACCTCCCCTGTTATTGTAATGGTGAGAGGTTAGCATGTCTTGGGGGTATGATATTTGTGCGTCTGTGACTTTGTCACTCACCATTATTTACGATTCATTCTGGACTATCCGTAATCATGGTAGCATCCACATTAATGTAGAAGTATTTAGAAACATATTATATTCCTATTTACAGTAAAAGTGACTCCAAAATGACACACTACATTATTTACCATTCATTTCTATTGGACACAGAATTATCTGAAACACTACCAAAACAAACAGCAAATGCATCCAACAAGTTTGTAGAGTCACAAGCTTGATGTAATCATTGCATGCTAGGAATATGGGACCAAATACTACTCTTTTGACTACTTTAGTGCACATATAAGTGATTTTTTCCCTAATGCTTTTGGTCCCCTTAATTGGTGGGGGTTTATGTACAAAAACAGTTCACCCAATATAGATGAAAATACCCTCAAATTAAAGCTGACAGTCTGTACTTTGTATCATTTCAAATCCAGAGCCAAAACAACAAAACATTTGTCACTGTCCCAATACTTTTGGAGCTCACTATATATATTTTTTAATAATTGGCCCCCGACCTCTTGTGATTTTGTAAATGTGGCCCTCTTGCTAATCTACACTGAACAAAAATATATACCCAACATGCTACAATTTTTAATTTGACCTTTATTTAAGTAGGCAACTTTTGGTTACTAGTTCAACCCTCTAACCACTAGGCTACCTGCCGCCCCAAATTTCAGTTCATATAAGGAAAGTCTGTCTATTGAAATAGGTAAATTAGGCCCTAATCTAGTCACAGATACCTTTTAAAAAATAAGTATGGGGGTGGATTAAAAAAAAGTCTTATCTGGTGTATCCACCATTTGCCTCATGCAGCGCGACACATCTCCTTCGCATAGAGTTGATCAGGCTGTTGATTGTGGCCTGTGGAATGTTGTCACACTCCTCTTCAATGGCTGTGCAAAGTTGCTGGATATTAGCAGGAACTGGAACACACTGTCGTACACATTGATCCAGAGCATCTCAAACGTGCTCAATGGGTGAAATGTCTGGTTATGGAGGCTATGAATGAACAAGGATGTTTTCAGCTTCCAGGAATTGTGTACAGATCCTTGCGACATGGGGCTGTGCATTATCATGCTGAAACATGAGGTGATGGCTGCGGATGAATGGCACAACAATGAGCCTCAGAATCTCGTCACGGTATCTCTGTGCATTCAAATTGCCATGGACAAAATGTAATGGTGTTCTTTTTCTGTAGCTTATGCCTGCCCATACCATAACGCTACCATGGGGCATTCTGTTCACAACATTGACATCAGCAAACCGCTCGCCCACACAACGCCATACACGCTGTCTGCCCGATACAGTTGGAACCGGGATTCAGCCGTTAAGAGCATACTTTTCCAGCGTGCCAGTGACCATCGAAGGTGAGTATTTGCCCAAAGAAGTCGGTTACGACGCCAAACTGCAGTCAGGTCAAGACCGTGGTGAGGACGACGAGCACGCAGATGAGCTTCCCTGAGACAGTTTGTACAGAAGTTCTTCAGTTGTGCAAACCCACAGTTTCATCAGCTGTCCGGGTGGCTGGTCTCAGACGATCCCGCAGGTGAAGAAGCCGCATGTGGAGGTCCTGGGCTGGCGTGGTTACACGTGCTGTTGTGAGGCCGGTTGGACATACTGCCAAATTCTCTAAAACGACGTTGGATGCGGCTTATGGTAGAGAAATGAACATAAAATTCTCTGGCGGACATTTCTGCAGTTACCATGCCAATTACACGCTCCCTCTAAACTTGAGATATCTGTGGCATTGTGCTATCTTACAAAACTGCAGATTTTAGAGCATCCTTTTTATTGCACCTGTGTAATGACTATGATGTTTAATCAGCTTCTTGATATGCCACACCTGTCAGGTGGATGGAGGATTTTGTCAAGAAGAAATGCTGACTTAACAGGGATGTAAACAAATTTGTGAACAAAACGAGAGAAATAAGCTTTTTGTGCGTATGGAAATGTTCTGGGATCTTTTATTTCGGCTCATGAGACATGGGACCAACACTTTGCATGTTGCGCATATCTTTTTGTTCAGTGTATTTGAGTATCCCTGGTCTAGAGGCCCATTAACATGTGCAGAGTTCAACTACACACATGTTTCTAGGGTCGTGTTCATTCACCAAATGAAATAAAACAGACTGAAACAGGGAGGGACTAGCTAGACTTGTTTAATGCTTTTCATTGTCTGTTGCGAAACATTTTATAACGTTGTGTAGTCTAATAATGAAGCCAACCTATGATTGTCATCAACACAGTCAGCCTTCTCATGTCTCATCTGGCCACCACATTCACATTGGATCACAAAGATTTCTCTAAACTAGCAATGAAACACAGTACCAGTCAAACATTTGGACACACCTACTCATTCAAGGGTTTTTCTTTATTTTTACTATTTTCTACATTGTAGAATAATAGTGAAGACATCAAAACTATGAAATAACACATATGGAATCATAAAGTAACCAAATCATTGATAAAAAAAAATCTAAATATATTTTATATTTGAGATTCTTCAAAGTAGCCACTCTTTGCCTTAATGACAGCTTTGCACACTTTTTGTTTAACACTTTTTTGGTTACTACATGATTCCATATGTGTTATTTCATAGTTTTTTTCTTCACTATCATTCTACAATGTAGAAAATTGTACAAATAAAGACAAACCCTGGAACAAGTAGGTGTATCCATACTTTTGACTGGTACTGTGCATATGCTATCGCTCAATTCAATCGTGTCTTTCGATATTAAAACAGTGGTGAGAAATTCATATTCTGTGTATACTGTAGGTTTTGCATTTTCTGTCACTTTGTCAGATGTTATCTCCTTTCCCCTCAGTATCCTTTTCCACACCAATAGTTGAATTTCCTTAAGCAGTCTGCAGTTAATTTGTTTATTGGTTCCTTTTTTCAGGTGCCCTAGAATCTACAACATTGACCTTTAGACAGTTTAGGCCACACTGTGATAACATAAGACGTTGACTTTGTCCATTCAGAGTTGAAACTGCTTAACATGCCTCCCCCTGCCTTTCAATCTGTGTAACAAATGGCTCCCTATATGGTGCACTACTTTTGTCTAGAACCCCCCGGGCCCTGGTCAAAAGTAGTGCGCTTCATAGGGAATAGGGTTCCATTTAGAACACACCCTTTCTCTCCCTTCCTGGCAAGAAGTGTAATAGCATGTCATGTTTTTAATTGCAGAAATACATCCTTCCCCTCATTATGGGGAGCAAAGAGGACAAGAAGCATCTGCAGAGAATCGAGAGCAACATCGCCGAGATGAGTGGCACGCTGACACAGACAGGTGAAGATTAATATCTTCATCACTTCTCCCTCCCTCCTTAACATTTTCCGTCATTTATCTGTCGCCAAAATCGCCGCCGCGTGTTTTTAACAAACGACTCTGCTGTCATTTTGCTTTAATTTGAAATTGCTTGTTTACTGTCAGGCTCGGCCTCAATTAATTACGTTTCGCTGAAAAGCTCTTAACCTCAGAATATTAATGAGGGGTTGGGAAATGACAACTTTTTTTTGTCACTCCCTACCACCCTTCTTCCCTCCTTCCCACCCACCCTCTTTCTCTCTATATACCGCTGTCTCGCCCTCTGTCTCTCTCTCTCTCTCTCGGTGGTGAGAAAGTTCATTTTAATTTTGCACTGGGAAGTGTGATGCTTGGCGGCTGGTCTCAGCGCAGGGCCTAGTGATTAAGTGTGCAGTGACAGGTGCGTCTCCCATGTTGGACAGGTGAGGAATCTCAACCTGGCTGTCAGAAACTGAGAGTGAGAGAACGTTGGGGGGAGGAAAGAAAGAGATGCATCCCTCGCTCGGCGTCAGTGTAATTAAACATGGTGGGAAGAAGCGTGAACGAGGGACACCTCAGAGAGCAACTTTTGTCTTATTAGCGCAGCGTTGTTCAACTCTGGGCTGTTTTTTCCCCGTCTCTTTTAATTTGAGCGAGATGGATCTCTTGGTTTGAGACAGAAGAGTTGATCACACTTAGTGAAATAGTCCCGTAAGAGGTATTCGGTTGAATCATGAGAAGAGGAGGTACTGATGAATCGAAAGCATAGTAGAAGCTATACCCACACAGGGCATAAGTATGTTGAACCAACTAATCAACCTCATGGCATTTATTTTCAACATACTGACATTGAACATCAATGGATTTTTGGGTTGAAAAAAATGCAAGTTGTCACGTACATGTTCAACCACAAATCAACAACAAGATTTCAAGGGTGGGTTTATTTCAAGTAGGGTTCATGTTTGTTGACAATTCAATTAACCCTTTACCAGGGCTCTACAGTGCAACTATTTTACTTGCATATTCATCTAAAAAAAAGTAAACTGAAATCAAATAATTAACAAACCTGTTTGAAAAACTAAAACTATACTGAAACTATTAACTTTGACTCCAAAACTAACTACAATAAAAAACATAATGAATTATGTAATGTTTTTTTTTGGGGGGGGGGGGGTCAAATGGGGTTCTCAAGCTTCTGAATCTGGCTGGTCACATTGAGATTGACTTTATCATTTAAAGGTAGACTCAGCGCGATGACGTTGCCACAAGCATCACCGTAGATGTTGGCCGCATTTTATTGGTAAGGTTAAAGTATCCGAATGTAGACAGAAGTCCAGGAGTGAAGTCGGGGTGTGTGCATCTGCTACAGCCAAAAAGTCAGACACTAATGTAGTTTTCCAACAGCAAGGCTCAGATCAACATGGCAGTGTTGCCATTGTTTCAAAGCTGGGTTCAAATAATATTTCAAATATCTCAATTACTTCCAAATACATTCAAATAAAGTATTGCGATTTATATTTTCTGACTTTTAATGTATTTGAAAATACACTTGGAAAGTATATGAAAATAATCAAAAACACTGACTCAAATACACTCCCATGCATTTAAAAGTACTGGAAAATTCTCAAATACACAGAAAAGTATTTTAAATACCAGATACTCAAATATACATGTATTTTAACCCAGGTCTGCATTGTTTATTAAATGTTTTCTTTATAATGTCTGTCGAAACTTTGCATCTGAGCTCCTAGAGTGTGCGGCTCTCCTTTATTTTTTTAAGTATTCCACTCCGCTAGCCAGCACCTCGCCTAAATAGGTGTGTGTTTCTTTCTCCTCTAGATTATTCTTTATAATGTCGAAATAAACATGTACTGTATCTAACTCCCATATCACACACACACAAACTGAAAATCATAATATAATCCCAGCTACCACATTTGGTTCCTTGGAAGTTGTTGTAACGCAAGTTTTTAGTTTCCCATTGGTTCTGGGAACGAAGCCTTAAGTTTGCTGACTGGTAAAAATGAATGTTTTTTTTATACGTTCTGAGAACATAAGTGAACATTTCTCCTGCTCTGGGAACCTTCATTTTTAGGTTGCAGGGAGGTTCTGAGAACGGAAATTATAGGTTAGTTGAAGGTATTTAAATAACGTTCTGAGAACATGTTTCAATAAGACTTTTAGTAACACTGTTAGCTTAGTTTGGGTTCACTGTTTTGAACTCCAAGCACAGAGAGGACACATGGAAATTCATTTTCTTAGGCATTAATCATGCAGACACATTTTATTTTATATTGTGGCATAGCGTCAGTGACATTCAAACCTATGATATTATTTTCTTTATACATGGAATTAGTCCACTGTGCCACCAGGATGGAGCTAGCATGCAATGTACATTTTTTGTACACATGCAAAGCTGTTAATTTTAGTTTATTGAAACAGACCACATTTCAAAGCAAACAAGCACTCGTTAAGATCAGGTTTGGCCAATTAGTTTATGGAAAGTTTTCTTAATGTTCTGAGAAACCTGCAGAAAAGTACTGAAATTCCCACAGAAAAACGTAGTTTCTTAACTTTCTGAAAACATGCCTTTAAATAGAACCATGGGGAAAGCTGTTGAAAGGTTATGCTGAAGTACTGAAATTCCCACCGATGAAATATATGGTTCTCACAAATAATGTGCTTGCTGGGTATCCTGCACAAAATAACCATAGGATAACCACACTCTCACCAAGCTCTAAGAAACATATGGTTCTCAGAATGTTATGTGCTAGCTGGGATTTGTGTACCTCACTTAGTGAGAGAGGGCCTCAAATATCACATGTACACTACATGACCAAAAGTATGTGGACAACTGCTCGCCGAACATATCATTACAAAATCACGGGCATTAATATGGAGTTGGTCCACCCTTTGCTGCTGTAACAGCCTCCACTCTTCTGGGAAGGATTTCCACTAGATGTTGAAACATTGCTTCCGGGGACTTGTTTCCATTCAGCCACAAGAGCATTAGTGAGGTCGGGCAATGATGTTGGGCGATTAGGCTTAGCTCGCAGTTGGCATTCCAATTCATCCCAAAGGTGTCCGATGGGGTTGAGGTCAGGGCTTGGTTCAGGCCAGTCAAGTTCTTCCACACCGATCTTGACAAACCATTTCCGTATGGACTTCGCTTTGTGCTCAGGGCATTGCCATGCTGAAACAGGAAAGGGCCTTCACCAAACTGTTGCCACAAAGTTGGAAGCGCGTAATCGTCTAGAATGTCGTTGTATGCTGGTGTGTTAAGATTTCCCTTCACTGGAACTAAGGGGTCTAACCTGAACCATGAAAAACAGCCCCAGATTGGGGCAGGTAGCGTTCTCCTGGCATCCGCCAAACCCAGATTTGTCCGTGAGACTGCCAGATGGTGAACCGTGATTCATCACTCCAGAGAACGCATTTCCACTGCTTCTGAGTCCAATGGCGGTAGGCTTTACACCACTCCAGCCAATGCTTGGCATTGCGCATGGCGATCTTAGGCTTGTGTGCTGCTCCTCGGCCATGGAAACCCATTTCATGAAGCTCCCGGTGAACAGTTCTTGTGCTAACGTTGCATCCAGTGGCAGTTTGGAACCTTGGTAGTGAGTGTTGCACCCGAGGACAGACTTTGTATGTGCTACGCGCTTCAGCACTCGGCGGTCATGTTCTGTGAGCTTGTGTGGCCTACCACTTCACGGCTGAGCCGTTGTTGCTCGTAGACATTTCTATTTCACAATAACAGCACTTACAGTTGACCAGAGCAGCTCTAGCAGGGCAGAAATGTGACAAACTGACTTGTTGGAAAGGTGGCATCCTATGACATTGCCATGTTGAATGTCATTGTGCTCTTCAGTAAGTCCATTCTTCTGCCAATGTTTCTATGGAGATTGCATGGCTGTGTGCCTGTCAGCAACCGTTGTGGCTGAAATAGCCGAATGGAGGAAGTTTGGAACCACCGCCCAGGCAAACTGAGCAATCGGGGGAGAATGGCCTTGGTCAGGGAAGTGATCAAGAAATCGATGGTCCCTCTGACAGAGCTCCAGAGTTCCTCTGTGGAGATGGGAGAACCTTCCAGAAGGACAACCGTCATTTAACCTCTCTAGGACATATGGGACGGTAGCGTCCCATCTCGCCAACAGCCAGTGAAATAGCAGAGCGCCAAATTCAAAACAACAAAAATCTCATAATTCAAATTTCTCACACATACACGTATTATACACTATTTTAAAGATAATCTTCTCGTTAATCCAACCACATTGTCCGATTTCAAAAAGGCTTTACGGCGAAAGCATAGCATTAGATTATGTTAGGACAGCACCTAGACAAGAAAAACCACACAGCCATTTTCCAAGCAAGGAGAGGCGTCACAAAAAAACAGAAATACAGCTAAAATTAATCACTTACCTTTGAGAATCTTCATCAGAATGCACTCCCAGGAATCCCAGTTCCACAATAAATGTTTGTTTTGTTCGATAAAGTTAATCTTTATGTCCAAATACCTCAATTTTGTTCGCGTTTAGTCCAGCACTCCAAATTCACTAAACGAGTTCAGGCTGAAATCCAGGCTGAATCACATCGTGTTTGGGAGTCCCATAGGGCGGTGCACAATTGGCCCAGCGTCGTCCGGGTTTGGCCGGGGTAGGACGTCATTATAAATAGGAATTTGTTTTAAACTTTTAACTGCCTAGTTATTAAATAAAGGTTAGATAAATAAAATCTGTGCAGCACTCCACCAATCAGGTCTTTATGGTAGAGTGGCCAGATGGAAGCCACTCCTCGGTAAAAGGCACATGACAGCCCGCTTGGAGTTTGCGAAAAGGCACCAAAAGGACTCTCAGACCATGAGAAACAAGATTCTCTGGTCTGATGAAACCAAGATTAAACTCTTTGGCCTGAATGCCAAGCTTCACGTCTGGAGGAAACCTGGCACCATCCCTATGGTGAAGCATGGTGGTGGCAGCATCATGCTGTGGAGATATTTTTCAGCGGCAGGCACTGGGAGACTAGTCAGGATCGACGGAGAGATGAATGGAGCAAAATTCAGAGAGATCCTTGATGAAAACCTGCTCCAGAGTGCTCAGGACCTCAGACTGGGGGGCGACGGTTCACTTTCCAACAAGACAACGGCCCTAAGCACACAGCCAAGATAACGCAAGGGTAGCTTTGGGACAAGTCTCTGAATGTCCTTGTGACCCAGCCAGAGCTCGGACTTGAACCCGATCGAACATCTCTGGAGAGACCTGAAAATAGCTGTTCAGCGACGCCCCCATTCAACCTGACATAGCTTGAGAGGATCTGCAGAGAAGAATGGGAGAAACTCCCCAAATACAGGTGTGCCAAGCTTGTAGCGTCATACCCCTGAAGACTGAAGACTTTAATTGCTGTCAAAGGTGCTTCAACAAAGTACTGAGTAAAGGGTCTGAATACTTATGTAAATGTGATATTTCTGTTTTTTAAATTTATAAATGTGCAAAAAATTATAAAAGCCAGTTTTTGCTTTGTCATTATTGGGGATTGTCTATAGAATGATGAGGGGGAAAAAACAATTTAATCCATTTTAGAATAAGGCTGTAACGTAACAAAATGTGGAAAAATGTAAGCAGTCTAAATACTTTCCGAATGCACTGTAGGTGCAATTTGGACATTATTAATCCCCAGAATGCAACCCACTGTGAAAGGCGATGGTCGCCGACTTGACAAAAGTGATCCTCTCAGATGCACCTATTGAGATCGGCACGATGCAAGACTTTGCTCTTAAACACTCGCGGTTCAAAGCACTTGTTTTTTTATTCAGAAATTGACCCACACTACTACTGTTTACTTGGTGTGTCTACCTTTAAACACAATGTAAAATATGACATGACCCATCACCTTGGCAAGAAGTGACATCCCCAAAAACATAAAAACTATACATGAATGGCTCCTAGCTTCCCACGCATAGGTTACTTGCTGTCCCGAAACCACTAAACCACTAAAACCAAAGCTAAATAAATCAAATGTTATTGGTCACATGCAGATGTTATTGCGAGTGTAGCGAAATGCTTATGCTTCTATATTTGACAGTGCAGCAGTATCTAACAGGTAATATCTAACAATTCCACAATGAAACCTAATATCTAACAAATTCCACAAAACCTAATACACACAATTTAGTAAAGGAATGGGATAAGAAAATATAAGTACAAACAATATATGGATGACCAGTGACAGAGCGGCTAAGATGCAATAGATAGTAAAGAATAGATAGTGAAGGATACAGTATATGAGATAAGTAATGCAAGCTATGTAAACATTCTTAAAGTGGCATTATTAAAGTGAGTAGTGTTTCATTTATTAAAGTGGCTAATGATATCAAGTCTGTAGGTAGGCAGCCAGCTCTCTGTGCTAGTGATGTCTGTTTTAACAGTCTGATGGCCTTTGAGATAGAAGCTGTTTTTCAATCTCTCTGTCCCAGCTTTGATGCACCACACTGTCTGTGTGCGTGGACCATTTCAATTTGTTGGTGATATGTACACCGAGGAACTTAAAACTGTCCACCTTCTCCACTGCTGTCCTGTCGATGTGGATGGGGGGGTGCTCCCTTTGCTGTTTCCTGAAGTCCACGATCATCTCTTTTGTTTTGCTAACATTGAGTGAGAGGTTATTTTCCTGACACCACACTCCGAGGGCCCTCACCTCCTCCCTGTAGACTGTCTCATCGTTGTTGGTAATCAAGCCTACCACTGTAGTGTCATCTGCAAACTTGATGGCGTGCTTGGCCACACAGTCGTGGGTGAACAGGGAGTACAGGAGGGACTTGTGAGGCATCTGTTTCTCAAACTAGACACTCTAATGTACTTGTCCTCTTGCTCAGTTGTGCACCAGGGCCTCCCACTCCTCTTTCTATTCTGGCTAGAGCCACTTTGCGCTGTTCTGTGAAGGGAGTAGTACACAGCATTGTACGAGATCTTCAGTTTCTTGGTAATTTCTCGCATGGAAAAGCCTTCATTTCTCAGAACAAGAATAGACTGACGAGTTTCAGAAGAAAGTTCTTTGTTTCTAGACATTTTGAGCCTGTAATCGAACCCGCAAATGCTGATGCTCCAGATACTCAACTAGTCTAAAGAAGGCCAGTTTTATTGCTTCTTTAATTAAAACAACAGTTTTAAGCTATGCTAACATAATTGCAAAAGGGTTTTCTAATGATCAATTAGCCTTTTAAACTTGGATTAGCTAACACAACGTGCCATTGGATCACAGGAGTGATGGTTGCTGATAATGGGCCGCTGTATGCCTATGTAGATATTCCATTTAAAATCGGCCTTTTCCAGCTATAATAGTAATTTACAACATTAACAATCTCTACACTGTATTTCTGATCAATTTGATGTCATTTTAATGGACAAAAAAATGGATTTTCTTTAAAAAACAAGGACATTTCTAAATGACCCCAAACTTTTGAACGGTAGTGTATGTCTCTTGTTTGAGCCGCTGAATTGCTAATCCACTTTCTCTATACTGACACTTTGTTTGTTTGATTGCCTTACAGAGGGAATAACTACACTGTTTGTATTTGGCCATGTTTCCAGTCGCCTTGCCATGATTAAATGCGGTGGTACGTGCTTTCAGTTTTGCACAAATGCTGCCATCAATTCACGGTTTCTGGTTAGGGAAGGTTTTAACAGTCACAGTGGGTACAACATCTCCTGTACACTTCCTTATAAACTCACTCACCGAGTCAGTGTGTACGTCAACGTTATTGTCTGAGGCTAACCAGAACATATCCAAGTCCAGGTAAACAAAGCAATCTTGAAGCATGGAATTAGATTGGTCAGACCAGCGTTGTATAGACCTAAGCACGGGTGCTTCCTGTTTTTGTTTCTGCCTATAGGAGGGGAGCAACAAGATGGAATCATGGTCAGATTTGCCAAATGAGGGCAGGGGAGGACCTTGTATGCATTGCGGAAGTTAGAGTAGCATTGGTCGAGTGTGTTACTCGCTCGTGTACTGCAATCAATTTGCTGATAGAATTTAGGTAGCCTTGTTCTCAAATTAGCTTTGTTAAAATCTCCAACTATAATAAATGCAGCCTCGGGATATATGGTTTCCAGTTTGCATAAAGTCCAGTGAAGTTCCTTGATGTCCGTCTTGGTATCCGCTTGCGGGGGGATATACACGGCTGTGATGATAACCGAGGAGAGTTCTCTTGGGAGATAATACGGTCGCCATTTGATTGTGAGGAATTCTAGGTCAGGTGAACAAAAGGACTTGAGTTCTTGTATGTTGTTACAATTACACCATGAGTCATTAATCATAAAACATACACCCACGCCATTCTTCTTACCGGAAAATGTTTGTTCCTGTCGGCGCAATGCACTGAAAATCCTGTTGGCTGTACGGACTCTGACAGCATGTCCCCAGCTAGCCATGTCTCTGTGAAACAGAGTATGTTACAATCTCGGATATCTCTTTGGAAAGCAACTCTTGCCCTAATTTCGTTGACTTTGTTTGCTAGGGACTGGACATTAGCGAATAATATACTCGGAAGCGCTGGGTGGTGTGTACACATCCGAGGCCTCACTAGAAGACCGCTCTGGTACCTTCTTCTTCCACGCCGTTGTTTTGGGTCATCCTCTGGAATCAGTTCAAATGCCCTGGGAGGTGAAGACAAGGATCCGCTTTGAGAAAGTCGTATTCCTGGTCATTGTGCTCTCAGAGAGTTGTCTCTCTGATTTCCAATAGTTCTTCCCGGCTGTATGTAATAACACAAGGTTTTCTCGGCTAAAAATGTAACAAATGATAACATTAAAAAAAGAAAATACTTCACAGTTTCAAAAGGAAATCCATCGGCGCCATCTTACAATATACAAACAAAATATATATTTTTTTATAAAACTTACACTGTTTTATTTATTTCGTTTATCTGAAAACTAAACTGAATTTCAAATGAAAATCTTAAAACGAATAAAAATAAAAACTGATAGAAAAACACAAACAACCTTGCTGCTGACATGCAGTTGGGATTGTATTAACATAAGTAACAATAGTTTTTGAGTGGATTATCCCTTTAATTTTCTAAATGCCAGTCCTTCAGCAATGGTACATTGTTAATATGACAAACTCTTCTTGCAGAGTTATGCCAAGCAGCTAGTTAGTTTGCTATCATCTAACAATGATCACGAGTCGTGGCTGAACGACAACACGGATAATATAGAGTTGGCGGGATTTTCCATGCATCAGCAGGACAGAGAAGCTAGGTCTGGTAAGGGATAACAGCTGGTGCGCAATGTCTAGTATTAAATAAGTCTCGAGGTATTGCACTCCTGAGGTAGAGTACCTTATGATAAGCTGTAGACCACATTATCTACCAAGAGAATTCTCATCTATATTATTCGCAGCTGTCTATTTACCACCACAAACCGATGCTGGCACTAAGACCGCACTCAACCAGCTGAATAAGACCATAAGCAAACAAGAAAATGCTCATCCAGAAGCAGCGCTCCTAGTGGCCGGGGACTTTAATGCAGGCAAACACCTAATTTCTACCAGCATTTCACATGTGCAACCAAACTCTAGACCACCTTTACTCCACACAAAGAGACATACAAAACTCTCCCTTGCCCTCCATTTGGCAAATCTGACCATAATTCTATCCTCCTGATTCCTGCTTACAAGCTAAAACTAAAGCAGGAAGTACTAGTGACTCACTCAATGCGGAAGTGGTCAGATGACGCGGATGCTACACTATAGGACTGTTTTGCTAGCACAGATGGGAATATGTTCCGGGATTCATCCAATGGCATTGAGGAGTATACCACCTCAGTCATTGGCTTCATCAATAAGTGCATTGATGACGTCATCCCCACAGTGACCGTACGTACATATCCCAACCAGAAACCATGGATTACAGGCAACATTCACATCGTGCTAAAGCCTAGAGCTGCTGCTTTCAAGGAGAGGGACACTAATCCGGACGCTAATAAGAAATCCTGCTTCGCTCTTAGACGAACCATCAAACATGCAAAGTGTCAAAACAGGATTAAGATTGAATCCTACTACACCGGCTCTGACTCTCGTCGGATGTGCCAAGGCTTGAAAACTATTACAGACTACAAAGGGAAACATAGCCGCGAGCTTCCCAGTGATGCGAGCCTACTAGACCAGCTAAATGCCTTTTTATGCTCGCTTTGAGCCAAGCAACACTGAAGCATGCATGAGAGCACCAGCTGTTCCGGATGACTGTGTAATAACGCTCTTGGTATCCGATTTGAGCAAGACCTTTAAATAGGTCAACATTTACAAAGCTGCGGGGCCAGACGGATTACCAGGACTTTTCAACTTCTCCCTGACCAAGTCTGTAATACCTACATGTTTCAAGCAGACCACCGTAGTCCCTGTGCCCAAGGAAGCGAAGGTTCGTCTGAAGTTTGCCAATGAACATCTGAATGACTCAGAGGACAACTGGTGAAAGTGTTGTGGTCAGAAGAGACCAAAATGGAGCTCTTTGACATCAACTCAACTCGCCGTGTTTGGAGGAGGAGGAATGCTGCCTATGACCCCAAGAACACCATCTCCACCGTCAAACATGGAGGTGGAAACATTATGCTTTGGGGGTGTTTTTCTGCTAAGGGGACAGGACAACTTCATTGCATCAAAGGGACGATGGACGGGGCCATGTACCGTCAAATCTTGGGTGAGAACCTCCTTCCCTCAGCCAAGGCATTGAAAATGGGTCGTTGATGGGTATTCCAGCATGACAATGACCCAAAACACACGGCCAAGGCAACAAAGGAGGGGCTCAAGAAGAAGCACATTAAGGTCCTGGAGTGGCTTAGCCAGTCTCCAGACCTTAATCCCATAGAAAATCTGTGGAGGGAGCTGAAGGTTCGAGTTGCCAAACGTCAGCCTTGAAACCTTAATGACTTGGAGAAGATCTGCAAAGAGGAGTGGGACAAAATCCCTCCTGAGATGTGTGCAAACCTGGTGGCCAACTACAAGAAACGTCTGACCTCTGTGATTGCCAACAAGGGTTTTGCCACCAAGTACTAAGTCATGTTTTGCAGAGGGGTCAAGTACTTATTTCCCTCATTAAAATGTAAATCATTTTATAACATTTTTGACATGCGTTTTTCTGGATTTTTTTGTTATTCTTAGGCATGCTGCAAAGAGGCATGAGGACTGCAGATGTGGCCAGGGAAATAAATTGCAATGTCCGTACTGTAAATCGCCTAAGACAGCGCTACAGGGAGACAGGACGGACAGCTGATCGTCCTCGCAGTGGCAGACCATGTGTAACAACACCTGCACAGGATTGGTACATCCGAACATCACACCTGCGGGACAGGTACAGGATGGCAACAACAACTGCCCGAGTTACACAAGGAATGCACAATCCCTCCATCAGTGCTCAGACTCTCCGCAATAGGCTGAGAGAGGCTGGACTGAGGGCTTGTAGGCCTGTTGTAAGGCAGGTCCTCACCAGACATCACCGGCAACAACGTCGCCTATGGGCACAAACCGACCTTCGCTGGACCAGACAGGACTGGCAAAAAGTGCTCTTCACTGGTGAGTCGCTGTTTTGTCTCACCAGGGGTGATGGTCGGATTTGCGTTTATCGTCGAAGGAATGAGCGTTACACCGAGGCCTATACTCTGGAGCGGGATCGATTTGGAGGTGGAGGGTCCGTCATGGTCTGGGGCGGTGTGTCACAGCATCATCGGACTGAGCTTGTTGTCATTGCAGGCAATCTCAACGCTGTGCGTTACAGGGAAGACATCCTCCCTCATGTGGTACCCTTCCTGCAGGCTCATCCTGACATGACCCTCCAGCATGACAATGCCACCAGCCATACTGCTCGTTCTGTGCGTGATTTCATGCAAGACAGGAATGTCTGTGTTCTGCCATGGCCAGCGAAGAGCCCGGATCTCAATCCCATTGAGCACGTCTGGAACCTGTTGGATCGGAGGGTGAGGGCTCGGGCCATTCCCCCCAGAATGTCCGGGAACTTGCAGGTGCCTTGGTGGAAGAGTGGGGTAACATCTCACAGCAAGAACTGGCAAATCTGGTGCAGTCCATGAGGAGGAGATGCACTGCAGTACTTAATGCAGCTGGTGGCCACACCAGATACTGACTGTTGCTTTTGATTTTGACACTCCCCCACCCCCCTTTTTCAGGGACACATTATTCAATTTCTGTTAGTCACATGTCTGTGGAACTTGTTCAGTTTATGTCTCAGTTGTTGAATCTTATGTTCATACAAATATTTACACATGTTAAATTTGCTGAAAATAAACGCAGTTGACAGTGAGAGGACTTTTCTTTTTTTGCTGAGTTTATATCATCCAATCAAACAAACTGTATTACATACAGTCAAGGAAGGAATGTGAATGGAAAAGTGCTCATACTGTCAGTTTGATCGGATCATACCATTCTATTATGTTTTAGGAAGGTGGGTAGCTGGCAGTCGGGTGCGTGTCGATTGTATGCGATTGTGTGCAAGATGTGCCTCCCGTAATCTGATTAACAAATGAGTTATTTTATTGTCATTTTGGCCCTAGCTATGCAAACACATTTCCTCCATATAACATAAGTCATGTTTTGTTTATTGTTAAAGAACCGATTCTGTGATAAGAGTCCCTTGTATTCCGTAGGGAGCTGATATTCCAGACCTTAAGCCCTCTCATGGAAAACCCACTGTCGTTTCCCTCAGTCACCACGGCAAACTAATTTGCTGTGACTGCAGTAGCCAAGCTGCTATTGTAGTTAATGACTGTTGCAGTTAACAGTTGGGGAGAGGGTTTGCAATTACACTGAGAGCCCCCCCCCCCTTCTTCTCTCCCTTTTTCTCCCCACAACGCTGAGTAATAGCGTCCGACTGCCTGGCTGCCAATTGCTTGAACCCCTTTTGTTAAAGTTCATGTATTGCTCTAGTGCCGGGCGCAATGAAGTGATGTATCCTTTTGAATACAACTGCATTACTCTCTTCGCCCAGAGTAGGGCCTTGACTCCCATTATGATTTCCCTACAACTTCACACGGACAATTAATGAATGGGTCTTGGAAGCACTTCAGCATACACAGCCTGTAATGGAATTGTGCGGTTGTTTGGCCCTCTTTGTCAGTGTCACCATATTGGTGACCAGCTGGCCATTAAAGGCGGAGACAGGCCTGGACATATGTAGTGTACATTATATGGAGGTATTTACTGAATAATTTACTGAATACACAATGTCGGCCACTTCGGCAGCAGCTGTGAGCCCCTGCTCTGTCTCTCAAATTCATGCTCTTGCCCAGCTACAAAGTCTCCTTCTGATGATTCAAGCCAGCCAAAGTCATTGACCTCATTATTCTTGGCTTCATATCTGCGATAGCGAGGGGTAACAATACACAGTGGCTAGAACTGGATGGACTAAAATGGCGGCATGCAAGATCTGCACAAGCAGTTTACTCTTTGCGCCTCAGTCTCAATGATCATTTTGAAAGTATAGTCTTCGTGGCTAGCGACTTAACTCCAACATCTGGAATTGTTGATGTGTTGCGGTGTCGTCGCAGTAGCCATTTACAGTAATTAGCATTGGCCAACTAAATGTGCAGTTTACATACCCTGAACTCACTAACACTTTTTTGGGGGGGGTGGGACAAGGTTGTGGGCTCTGGGAAAATTGACCCGGGGTCAACCTTAGGGTTGCAAACGTTCCTAAAAAAATATCCAGAAGTAGTTCTTCCAAAATAATCGTTTGAGGATTTTAGATTTCCTGCTTATTCCAACTTTATCCCGGGGATCTTTCAACAAGAATTTTCCAACGGTACAGAATGTCACCATTTATTTGAGGGTATTTTCATACATATCTGTTTTTAACATTTTAGAAATGAAAGTACTTTATATACAGTGGGGGGGAAAGTATTTGATCCCCTGCTGATTTTGTACGTTTGCCCACTTACAAAGAAATGATCAGTCTATAATTTTAATAGTAGGTTTATTTGAACAGTGAGAGACAGAATAACAACAAAAAAATCCAGAAAAATCCCATGTCAAAAATGTTATAAAATGATTTACATTTTAATGAGGGAAATAAGTATTTGACCCCTCTGCAAAACATGACTTAGTACTTGGTGGCAAAACCCTTGTTGGCAATCACAGAGGTCAGACGTTTCTTGTAGTTGGCCACCAGGTTTGCACACATCTCAGGAGGGATTTTGTCCCACTCCTCTTTGCAGATCTTCTCCAAGTCATTAAGGTTTCAAGGCTGACGTTTGGCAACTCGAACCTTCAGCTCCCTCCACAGATTTTCTACGGGATTAAGGTCTGGAGACTGGCTAGGCCACTCCAGGACCTTAATGTGCTTCTTCTTGAGCCACTCCTTTGTTGCCCTGGCCGTGTGTTTTGGGTCATTGTCATGCTGGAATACCCATACACGACCCATTTTCAATGCCCTGGCTGAGGGAAGGAGGTTTTCACTCAAGATTTGACGGTACATGGCCCCATCCATCGTCCCTTTGATGCGGTGAAGTTGTCCTGTCCCCTTAGCAGAAAAACACCCCCAAAGCATAATGTTTCCACCTCCATGTTTGACGGTGGAGATGGTGTTCTTGGGGTCATAGGCAGCATTCCTCCTCCTCCAAACACGGTGAGTTGAGTTGATGTCAAAGAGCTCCATTTTGGTCTCATCTGACCACAACACTTTCACCAGTTGTCCTCTGAGTCATTCAGATGTTCATTGGCAAACTTCAGACGGGCATGTATATGTATTCTTGAGCAGGGGGACCTTGCGGGCGCTGCAGGATTTCAGTCCTTCACGGCGTAGTGTGTTACTAATTGTTTTCTTGGTGACTATGGTCCCAGCTGCCTTGAGATCATTGACAAGATCCTCCCGTGTAGTTCTGGGCTGATTCCTCACCGTTCTCATGATCATTGCAACTCCACGAGGTGAGATCTTGCATGGAGCCCCAGGCCGAGGGATATTGACAGTTCTTTTGTGTTTCTTCCATTTGCGAATAATCGCACCAAATGTTGTCACCTTCTCACCAAGCTGCTTGGCGATGGTATTGTAGCCCATTCCAGCCTTGTGTAGGTCTACAATCTTGTCCCTGACATCCTTGGAGAGCTCTTTGGTCTTGGCCATGGTGGAGAGTTTGGAATCTGATTGATTGATTGCTTCTGTGGACAGGTGTCTTTTTTATAGGTAACAAGCTGCGGTTAGGAGCACTCCCTTTAAGAGTGTGTTCCTCATCTCAGCTCGTTACCTGTATAAAAGACACCTGGGAGCCAGAAATCTTTCTGCTTGAGAAGGGGTCAGATACTTATTTCCCTCATTAAAATGCAAATCAATTTATAACATTTCTGGCATGCGTTTTTCTGGATTTTTTTATTGTTATTCTTTCTCTCACTGTTCAAATAAACCTACCATTAAAATTATAGACTGATCCTTTCTTTGTCAGTGGGCAAACGTACAAAATCAGCAGGGGATCAAATACTTTTTTCCCCCACTGTATCTTGTCCCCCCATTTGAAGAAGTCGTAAGTATATGGACAAATTCATGTATAGTGCATTAAAGTAGTCAAAAGTGTAGTATTTGTTGCATATTCCTAGCATGCAATGACTACATCAAGCTTGTGACTACAAACTTGTTTGATGCATTTGCAGTTTGCTTTAGTTGTGTTTTGGATTACCGTAATTTCCGGACTATTAAGCGCACATGAATATAAGCCGCACCCACTGAATGAAAAAAAAGATATATATTTTGAACATAAGTAAGCCGCACATGTCTATAAGCCGCAGGTGCCTACCGGTACATTGAAACAAATGAACTTTACACAGGTTTTAACGAAACACGGCTTGTAACAAAAATAAATAGGCTTTAACGAAACACGGCTTGTAACAAAAAATAAAAAATTTGTAGTAAGCTTTAGTTGTCTTTTTGCACTGAGTCAATTCCTCACGCTGCTGTTTCTAACGTCTTATCATCGACTCATTAAGACCAAGCTCCCGTGCAGCAGCTCTATTTCCTTTTCCAACAGCCAGATCAATCGCCTTCAACTTGAAAGCTGCATCATATGCATTTCTCTGTGTCTTTGCCATGATGAGGGTGACAAAATGACTACCGTAATCAGAATGATGGGAAGTTTGAGAGTGCTCGATTTAATCTAAACAGTAAACAAAAAAGTTGTTTGACCTTAACCCGTTCGGCAATTTCATTGGTCTAATGAAAGCTTCATGCCGCCAAAAAACTGAGCACGTCACAGAATGTGTTTTTTTGGAAGAAAAAAAATTGAAAGCGGGAAAAATCCATATATTAGCCACGTCATTGTTTAAGCCGCGGGGTTCAAAGCCTGGGAAAAAAGTTGCGGCTTATAGTCTGGAATTTACAGTATGTTTTGCCCAATAGGAACTGAGTGGGGATTAATGTTTTGTGTCATTTTGGAGTCACTTTTATTGTAAATAAGAATAGATGTTTCTGAACACTTCTACATTAATGTGGATGCTACCATGATTACTGATAATTATGAATAATGATGATCATACCCCCACAATCATGAAGAAATATCATACCCTCAATAAAATGCAAACCTCTTACCATTACCAATAACAGGGGAGGTTAACAGTTTTCAGGGCGTATGATTTTTGTGCCTCTGTACATTTCTCACTCATCATTATTCACAATTCATTCATGATTATTCCTCATCATGGTAGCATCCACATTATTGTAGTGCTCTGAAACATCTTATATTCTTATTTACAATAAAAGTGACTCCAAAATTACATGATTCACCATTCAGTTCCTATTGGGCAAAACACAATCTGAAACACAATCAAAACCAACTGCAATTGCATCCTGCAAGTTTGTAAAGTCACAAGCTTGATGTAGTCAATGTGTGCAAGGAATATGGGACCAAATACTAAACGTATGACTACTTTAATACACTGTAAGTGAATTTGTCCAAATACTTATGACTTCTTCAAATGGGGGGAGTAAATACATAAAATGCTTTTGTTTCTACTAAACCATGTATGAAAATACCCTCAAATAAAAGATGACATTCTGTACTGTCTCCTCATTTTGATCTCAAATCAAAAATGCTGGAGTATAGAGCCAAATGTAACATTTTTAGCTTCACTGTCCAAATAAATACGGAGGAGAGTTACAGTGACCTAAAGTTCTTGCGTCATGTCTTAACAGGGTCCCATTTTCGTCAAACTGATGCTTATAGCTCAGCACTGGCACATTGGTGTCTGTCCAGTCTTGCACAGTAGGCAAGCTTTTAACCATTCGCTGACACCAACCTCAAGTGTAGGCAGCTACAATATCTGTTGATGTTAATGCGATTAGGCTTGATTTAACACTTTGCACGACAGTGATTTATATGAATGTTTATTGTCTTTCGGTAATAGAATCAGTCGGTGAAACTTAATGCATTGTTTGGTAATATACGTGCGACTGGAAAGCAAGGGGCCAACAAACTGGGGCTCGTGTTATTTGAAATCATACACCCTCTTCTTACACCAACACTTGAAATAATTCAATCTTCAAAGTCAATGAGAAAAGAGCAATATTTATTGGGATTAGGCGGGACATTTTGTCTGGCAGCCTCCACCCAAATGAGGCATTTTTTCCCCCTTTGTTGATCGTTTGAGGATTTAAGATGCATTTGAAGCCAGTGTCTGCATGGATAATGGAAGGTTAGAGACTGTTATTTGATTTAAGTTCAGACACCAGAGATTAATATCTTTATTTTACATGTCAAAAATATCCCAAAGCATCTATGACTGAAAAGCTGGGGCCAATTTGACTGGTTATTGGATATCATTATAAATATCAAGAGGTCAACTTTAATAAATGACTTAGGCCTATACTTTTCATTTTTTGTATTGTTTTTACAGATATTGTATTTGAGTTGGACTTCTCTGGACTAATTTAACTGAAAGTAAAAATTTTCCAGCTTCCTCTACTTTATGCTTCCACTAAATAAAACTTTAGTATCAGCTGACATCCAGCGTTTTAAGTGTACTTGTTGTCTCTGTTTGCAGTGACCCAGCTCCAGCAGACCCTGGCTACAGTACAGGACCTCCTGGTCCAGCAGCAGCAGAAAATACATGACCTGTCTCAGGAGCTATCTACCTCTGAGGTACAACATCATCAGACTTTCACACACACACTCAAACACATATGCTTAATCTCACCTGTCTCAGGCTACTGGTGCCATACACACTAGTCTGGCTCAGACATGGGTCAAATACGTAGATCAAATACTTTATAAGTATTTGAGTGGTGCTTGATTTTTTTAGTTTGCCACTTTTGGGACAATTTCATTGGTTCTGTTTTACTGGGAAAACAAAAATACAATAAAAGTATTTGAAAGTGTTAGACTTAGTATTTGAACCAGGTCTGGTCTGGCTACAGCAAGTGGTAAAAAGAAGTAAAATACACTCCACCTGTCTGCTGTTTTTAGTGGAAAGTTCAGGGTTTTGTTCATAAGGCACCAAATGAAAGACAACGCACTGACGCAGGGAGGGACTACTTCGTTTTCCATTGTGAAACATTTGAAAATGTTTTCCGATGCATGCCTTAATGAACATGACCCAAAACAGAGGATTTATTTGGCTCATCGCGCTCTAGTGACTCCTTGTGGCGGGGCGAGCGCATGCAGGCTGACTTCATTCGTCAGTTGATCGGTTTTTCCTCCGACACATTGGGGGTGCAGCTGGCTTCCGGGTTAAGCAGGCGGTGTTAAGAAGTGCGGTTTGGTCATGTTTTGGAGGATACATGACTCGACCTTTGTCTCTTCTCCGTTGGGGAGTTGCAGAGATGAGACAAGATCGAAAAAGGTGGTTCAATGCACATTTTATTTGTCACATGCTTCATAAAACAACCGGTGTAGACTAACAGTGAAATGCTTACTTAACGTGCCCTTACCAACAATAAGAACAACAAAAAAGCACAAGAGAATTTCGACACCATCTAAGGGATGGGCATTTGAGATTATTTCACAATTCAAATAATGTCATTTTTTTCAGATATCAGGAGAGTCTAAATAATAAAAATAAATTGCTCTCTTGACCAATCAGACTGACTCAAATGCACATGGCAGTTGTAAACAGCGAACAGGCTGCTTTTCACTGTTGGTTTTAGCCAAACACTACGGGGAAAGAGAAGTCTGATTTTCGCCATGATAGAACCGGTGTCTGTATGTAGCCTCGCTACTTTTATAGCCTCGCTACTGTATATAGCCTGTCTTTTTACTGTTGTTTTATTTCTTTACTTACCAATTGTTCACCTAATACCTTTTTTGCACTATTGGTTAGAGCCTTTAAGTAAGCATTTCACTGTAAGGTCTACACCTGTTGTATTCGGCGCACGTGACAAATAAAAAAATAGCATACCGATGTCAGGGCAGACTGGAGGGCTAAATGCACAGTATTAGCTCAACACGTTATAAAAACTACATTCAAAGGTTTGTTTATTAAATTAAGTCAAATGTCATTTTATATTCATGTAGGTAACAATGACACAATGATTATTACATTTATAACAAAGCTTTTCAATTGTCCAAATAGGCCCACACATTTTTTTGCTACAAAATGTACTCAAGTAATTGATTACTAACGTCCGTTTGGATATCTGGACAGATATCCCTGTTTACCAGCTCAGATTGTGCAAAATGTGTTAGAAACATAAGATTAGCATTCCTGAAACATTCTTTTGTTAAAATATAATTTGATCTCTGAGAAAATTAAGCGAATTGATTGAACAAAACATTTTCATATTAATTTATAGGATTCATATAATCTTCAATAAATATAGTACCTAACATCTGATTTGGACCATAATTCTTCCTAACAATGAGTATCGCATGAGAAATCCAATAAAATGATCAAAATTCACCCACGGATCCCCTACACCCCAATCCCAACCCAACAACCAGTATACCGTATTAATTCTCTGTCTCACAAGTAGTACGGTGCTGTGGCTTGGAGTATTGCTTCTTCATCCTATGATAATGTATTCCCTGTGAATCTGGTGATGCATTTTTCTTCTCCCTTTTATAGAAAACTAAGCCTTTGAAGCTGTTTGCATTATTTTCCATAAATTAATGTCAAAGTACCAAGTTTCGCCCACTAGATGCCGCTGTTCCTGCTACTACTACACCCTTTTATAAATTGTGCTGGTCTCTAGTCTTTATTAAATGGATCACAACATTTTCTTAGCAACTTTGGGTATAAAACCAGTAACTTTTTCTCATGATGAAAATAAATTGTGTGGCCAGTTCTCCATGAAAGCAATTCAGTTTGTCATCTCATCAATGACATCCATGATGTTATCATCTTCTGCCATAACTCTGTTCTTGGCTTAAATTTTATCGTCCGCTTTCACAATCCACAGTTACAACCGTTTAGGTGCTAAGGGCCGAATTATTGTTTTAAAACTCGTCATGTCAAAAAAAATTGGTGAACTTAAGTGCAAGTATGAAATATTACTTGTTCTTTATCACGCTGTCATAAATCGTTTTATGATCATCGGCCCAAAAAACTCCCTTGGAATCAAGACCATCTCAGACAATGTTTTATGTCCACAGCTTGTTAAGCACATGGGGTGTTCGTCTGCAGCATCTGGATGGCGCAGGAAAACATATGCGTACGCATCTGTTTCAGCAAACGGCAGAGAAAAATATGAATCTCTCCCCTGGATGAGGTTAATCAAAACCGCCGACTCATAGCTCATTTTCGAGTGAGTCTCTCTTGCCCCCACGCTGCTTCCTAAACTGAGTTGAAAGGATAGTTGTGTTTTTGGGTGGGAGGGAGGGAGGGGGTGGACAAAACCCTAACTGAGCCACTATGCAAACAGAACTTTGTGTGTACCATTTTTCTTTGTCCTGGCAAGCCCCAGTCCGATCCAGTCACTGTTAAGCCCACTTTAAACAATGAACTACATCTGCAGCACTGGAGAACAAGAGATGTTTTTTTTTGCCAAAACACAGATTGGATTAAAAAGTGCCCGCTTCATTTGCTGTGAGTGCCTTGTTGGAAGGCGGCAGTGTATAAAAAGTATATTTCACATCAAAACACCCATTAAACAAATCATAAACTCTGCTTTATAGCTATAGTGTTGATCTTAAATTTTCCACGGAGAGACGTAGAAGCCCTGTTGTTCCCGGGCCATATGGGAAATTGGGAAATTGTTTTCAGGTCCGGAGCGTGTGATTAAGAACACATGTTGGAGCTGCCGAGCTACTTATCGTTTGCAGTTAGCGGCTTTCTGGGTTTCTCCCCTCGCCGCTCAAAGTGCGCCACTCTTGGCAATTATACCTCTCAACGCGGAAATGTGCATTTAACCCGAAACACATGCCGACTTCTGTTTCATCAGCTGCTAAGTAAACAGTTCTTAAAGTTTGGAAACCGCTGAATTGCAATGTATATGGCACCCCAATACAAACTGACTGGGGATGTCATTATACAAGTAAGAGATTGCGCGCACACACACTCAAACACACATATTATATATTTCTGCCTACAAACCTCAGAGGGCCCAGCAAAGTGTACTCTCAGTGGGTATTTACTCTATAATCATGACTTATTTTGAAAATGATCACCTAGCTACATCATACCACTACTGTTAAATGCCTCGGTGAAGAATGAATAGGCTTCAGGGTAATTCGTCTCCAATGTTAACAGGAGGGGTAGCCCCCTATTTTGGTCCCATTATCATTACAAATCTGCCAGTTAACTGTGTTTGCTCCGCTGTCTCAATTCAGTGATAGTTCTCTTTATTAGTGGCTGCACATAGAAGATTAAGAAACTGCTGTTCTGTACCAGAAGAAGCACTCCGGCACTGGGAAAGTAGAATAAATAGACTGAAATCAATTGCGCCCGTGTTTTTCCTGGAAAACGCTCCTCGGGGATTTCTTTTGAAGCTAATTCTACCATAAATATACATGCATTACAAGGAAAAAGACAACACAGTCGGCTGGTGGAGTAACTGTGAATTAATTTGCCTTTAGACATTTTGAAACAAGGCTTGTTAAGATCCTATCTGTTGCTAATGGTCCGTAGGCATTTTATCTTCATTTATTTCACGCATTGCCATCCATGGAGGAGTTGTTAGATTTTTTTCTCTCTTTTGCTCGTAATATATTTTTCTGGAACCACTTAGTTAAGCAGCAGAAAGGGGCTGACCCCTATCACACCCAAGCAACCACTCAAGACAGATTAGGAACACAGCTATTACACCAGTTAGGAGGAAACTGTATAGCGCTTAACAGCACTGGTCATAGATCAAAGTCTCCGTTCTTAAGCCAGAGTACGCAAAGTGATTATAGGGGCAGTTATAATCATATGAATAGAATTAGAAGATTCAATTACGTGCATGTAATGCTTACTATGCTGCTATAATGCTTTCTGTACATTACTTTATTATGAACATGGTGTCATGCCACACTTGACAAAGGAAATGACCACATGGCTATTTCTGAAATCACAATGTCAACATGACATAACACCTTATGTTCAGTTAGCATGGTGTATAATGCCAGCTGACATATGTCATGTTGCCATGAATAAGCGTGGTTATAATGCAGGAATATTATGTCTGCGGACAAAACTGCCATACGGTTGCGTCAACTTTCGCTGTAGTGCACTACGTAGGGAATAGGGTGCCATTTGGGTTGTATCCATAGTTTTAATTAGGCGTCATGACTGTGAAGCGTTTCCCTGTTTCTTAGGTAAGAGTTTTACGTCTTGGAAGTCTAGAAGAAGCCTCAGCCTGTGGAGCAATACATTTTTTTATTTCCAAAGGTAAAGTGAGAGAGAAGCACATTCCAACCTTATTATGTGGGGGGCCTTGGGGAGACCTGGGATTAAGATGGTTTTAATGAGGTGAATCCTGAATGTCTTCACCAAAGCTCCCACCGATACACACCCAGGACGGTTTTGGGGCTGTATGTATCAAGCGTCTTCGAGTAAGAGTGCTGATTTTAGGATCAGTTTTGCATTTTAGATCACAATTCATAAGATTTCATGGACAGGGGGCACCTGATCCTAGATCAGCACTCCTACTCTGAGAAGCTTGATACATACGGCCCCTGATGTTCCCTGGAAAACACTGCACCCTCCCTCCCTCCGATGTAAATGAGTCTGATCCCTCTCGGATGTGATTCAATTAATTTCTCTTAGATTTAATTACAATTGAAAGAGACCAAGTTATCCGTCTCACCGTGATAGGGTGTCTCAGCTTCCTAACTAGCTGCCTCTAGTGAGTCTGGAGTTCTTAATTACAGTTTTTTTGTATTATTTTATCCTGCTTTCCCCACTTTATTTTTCTCCTCTTCTCTGGTCCAATCCATTTACCGCCCTTCACCCCTTCGGAAACAAAAAAGGATAGGGGTGCAGGTCTGTTCGGTTAGACTACCAAGGGTAGAGCACCTGCTTGTCCAGGTGAATATGGCCTGGTTTTTTTCCGGTTGAGGAGTGACATTTTCATTACAAATGCTAAAGTGTATTTGTTTTTAACCAAATGTGGATTTTCACTAAGACAGTGATAGCTAAAAGCAATTTGGTTCACGCTGGCTATTGCAGTTGCATAGAAGGACTGAAATGTCATAGAAACAAACAAAATCGACGCTATTGGCTACATGTTCACATATTGTGTCTTTCTTTTGACAAATGACTTCATACGTCTGCTTGGAACAGAATTACAATGGATGGATTTTTAAAAATTATTTGCTATTCAAATATTGCCAGAGGCCACTACAATTAGCTGTCATTCCCTGTCGCAATTCATGCCATGCCAGCCTGTGTGTGATAACACTCACCTTTGATAAAAGAAGAAAAATAGCTGTCAACTTATGGTTGCCTTATGAATGCCCCTATTGTTCAGGATAAGGTTCATTATCCAAAACTGCCATCCTGCCCTAATCCATTTTTGGAAATATGGAAAACTATGTAAAAATTGGAATGATCCACAGTCAAGTGAAACCCAATTTTTTTCTGCACTACTTTTGACAAGGGCCCATAGAGCTCTGATCAAGAATAGTGCACTATATAGGGAGTAGGGTGCCATTTGGGAAAATACCACTACCTTTTTGCGACGATCCTGTCTACAAAGATGAACTCTAGTCCAGAGGCTTGTTGTTTTCCCCCACCCCTCTCCCGTCACATGGGGACTTGTATGTAGACTCACAAGCTGTTGTGATATGATTACACACCAGCTTGTGTGGCATTCGGCATTTGCTCTGTTTGTTTACATCGCTGCCCTCTCAACCATTCTCTCGTTTGAAAGTGTTATCCTGTTAGGTCGCATGAACAAATGAAGATCACAGAGATGTAGCAACATGCTTGACGAAAGTAGCTTTCTGTCCTCTTTAATGTTGCTTGTGGACCTAGACTGTACTGTATGCTCCCTGACCCCATGGTATGTGATAGTTTATCTTCCCTCTTCTTCCAATAGGCATCCTCTTCAACCAACCGCATCCTGGATACTCAGACCATCGTCGATCTGAAAGCTGAAATAGGGTCATTGAAGGGCTTGCTTCTCGGCAGGTAATGACTCAAACACTGCGGTTTTGTTTAAAATGGCACCCTATCCCCTATCTAGTGCACTACTGGCGAAAGGTTGTAGGACTTGCCTTGTTAAATAAAATAAAAAATATATAGGGAATCGTTATCGAAGCTCATCATACTAGCTTCCTCCGCAGCGCCTTCAGCTCTTCCCCGTTTGGCACTGTCTGTCTGTCACAGCATGAAAATGGATTCTGTTTTGTAATAGTCATTAGCATGCATGATTATGTACTCAGTGCCGCTAATGAGGCTCAAAGCAACAGTTTACGTCGGAAAAATCAGCCAGATGAAAATTGCCTCAGAACTGTCAGGTTGTACATGTTTTGTTTTCCTGTGTACATCCTAATAAGCTTTTAAGTATTTTGTTTCACTCTCCTTTGCCTGACTTTCACAATAAGTTTTGCGTAAGGGGTTAATCAGCGAAGAAAAACACAGAAGCACCATCTGTCGCCAAACTTGTTCTCTCTCTTTCCCTATTTTCAAATGACCTGATTAGGCAGTAAACATTTTGTATTCCTTTAGTGCAGATCCCTTTTAAGGCGTAACCATTTCTTTTTGATCTTGAAAGAATTAATGAATATAATTTGATATCTTGGCCAATCTTTAGCAGGTGTGGAGAACATCTGGCTGTTGAAAAAAGCACTATCTATTTTTCTCTTATTTATTTATATATATATACATACACACACACACACACACACACACACAGAGAAGACCAGCATCCCGGAGTCGCCTCTTCACTGTTGACGTTGAGACTGGTGTTTTCGGGTACTATTTAATGAAGCTGCCAGTTGAGGACTTATAAGGCGTCTGTTTCTCAAATTAAACAAATGCTGATGCTCCAGATACTCAACTAGTCTAAAGAAGTACAGTTTTATTGTTTCTTTAATCAGAACGACAGTTTTCAGCTGTGCTAACATAATTGCAAAAGGGTTTTCTAATGATCAGTTAGCCTTTTAAAATGATAAACTTGGATTAGCTAACACAACGTGCCATTGGAACACAGGAGTGATGGTTGCCGATAATGGTCCACTGTACACCTATGTAGATATTCCATTTAAAATCTGCCGTTTCCAGCAATAATAGTCATTTACAACATTAACAATGTCTACACTGTATTTCTGATCAATTTGATGTTATTTTAATGGACAAAAAAATGTGCTTTTCTTTCAAAAACAAGGACATTTCTAAGTTGAATCACGGTCTAAGTTTTTGATTGTGATGACAACATTTTGATTTGGATGACATGATGTGTGTTGAACGAATATCCCTGCCTTCTATCCCTCTCCAGGAGGCAGTTCCCCGCATCGCCATCCGTCCCAAAGATTCCCTCCTGGCAGATGCCCTTGAAGCCGGCCACCATCTCCACCAGCTCTCCTTCCATCAACCACACCAACAGCAGCAGCGACATCTCCCCCGTCAGCAACGAGTCGGCTTCCTCCTCCCCCATCAAAGATGGCCACCACAGCCCCCAAGACGCCCTGGGAGGTCCCGACGGAGCCCACGGCCTCAACGGAAAGAATGGCGTGGGGCTGGGAGGAGGAGCCACACTGCCCCCCCTGGACCTTAAGGATCAGGTCCGCATGGAGGTGCAGGGTGAGGAGGAGAAGAAAGAGGAGGATGTGAAGGAGGAAAAGGAAGAAGAGGAGGAGGAGGAGGATGACGTGAGCCATGTGGATGAGGAGGAGCATCTGAGCGTGCCAGCGGAGGATCGTCGAGGGGGAGACGGACAGATCAACGAACAGGTGGACAAGCTGAGGAGGCCCGAGGGGGCCAGCAACGAGAGCGAGGTGGATTAGACCAGACCGTGAGCACAAAGCACAACAAAAACCCTTTTTCCTTATGGTTCTCATTTCATTTGAAGGTCCTGTTTCAGTCTGGTCCCATTTGACCATCCTTTCTGTAACTGTACTGTTTTGCCTCTATTTTATAGTGAACAATCTCAATTATGAGCGAAGGTTTAAGAAACACAACAAAGAAAAGGTTAATGTTGGTGTGTCTTGGCCCTTGTAAGCACCTGGCTTACATCAATTTACTTTTCATCATTCAAACAAAACGATTGCATGCCTGGGAAAGTAATATGAAGTTTCAGCAGGATGGGGGAGATAAGAGCAATATTCAATACAAATTACTATCAAAAATGATTTGCAATCCTGCTTTGTCTTATTCCTTGTGTGGCACTTGGTACTGACAATAATCACCTGGTGTATTGAGCTTGGTTTCCAATGTATTATGGTATCTGAGCTCATTTGAAGAATCATTTGAGGTTGTGTCCCAAATGGCACCCTATTCCCTATGTAGTATGTGTCCTAAATGGCACCATATTCC
Source organism: Salmo trutta (assembly GCF_901001165.1). Lineage (NCBI taxonomy): Eukaryota > Metazoa > Chordata > Actinopteri > Salmoniformes > Salmonidae > Salmo > Salmo trutta. Next base: position 27,352,552 of record NC_042984.1, on the reverse strand, counting down.
CTATGTAGGATGTGTCCCAAATAGAACCCTATGCCCTATGTAGGTGGTGTCCCAAATGGCGCCCTATGTAGGTGGTGTCCCAAATGGCACCCTATTCCCTATGTATGATGTGTCCCAAATAGAACCCTATTCTCTATGTAGAATGTGTCCCAAATGGCACCCTATTCCCCATGTGGTTTGTGTCCCAAATGGCACCCTATTGACCCTATGTTTTGACAAGGGTCTATAGAACTTTGGTCAAAAGTATTGCACTATTTAGGGAATAGGTTGCCATTTGGTACTCAGCCTGAGTAACCTGTTCTGGACACCAAAGAAATCGTATGCTCCCCTATATTCTTCAGTTCTATGTCTGGAGTCAGACGGCTTGTCCCCCTGTACTCGTCTCAAAGTCACCCCAGAGATCACTGAATGCGTCTGAAACGGAACCCTATTCCCTATACGATACACTACTTTTGACCAATAGTAGGGCACTCCATAGGGAATAGGGTGCCATTTCAGACGTAGCCTGTCAACAGAGCCGAGGGAGAGGACAAGCAGCGTTAGGCTCGGGCAGCGTTAGGCTAGGGCAACGTTTAGGATCTTTCATGTGTCCCCTCACATTGGTGTCAGTCTGTCAATAATTCAGAAAGGCCAGGAGGTGGCATTTGGGCTGAAATAAAAGCCTTGAAATTTGAGATTAGAACACGATGACGGGTTTTGTTCCACGAGCGTTCAAGAGCGCTGAAAGGAAGGGAAGATAAATGTGTTTTTTCTACCTCTTTCTAAAGGGGCTGCCTCGTGCATTCTGTCACTCTGTATGTGGTGAGATAGATCCCAGCCTGCCTCTTCAGCTGCATCTCAGTCTCCAGCAGGGCTAGCTGAATTGGTTTATGAAGTATGTTAATAATCAAATGATCAACAAATAACAGATGTATTAGTTCATGCAGCTTGAAATGTCAAGGAGGCTAAAAGCGGAAATATAATCGCGAAAGCCCTGCTGTATTATATTTTATTTCATGACAAACCCTCCAGTCCAAATTATATAGGCCTCCTACAGTGAGTAATCTTTTACGCTAAAACGGCGCCAATATTTTGTAATTAAACCGTATAAAACAATGGATGTCGCCATGGATGTTGTGGCAGGTGGGAATCTAGCTCCGAAGGCAGAGGTGGGGGCGGGAGGGGAACTGAAAGTAATGTATGAATACTTACCTTATTAAATTACTCACTCGCCAGCTGATGAGAGAGAGAAAAAAGGTCCACGAGTGAAAATGAGGGTATCAGCTCTCTTGTGGTATTTTAACTTGCATCGAAGGGCCTTCAAAGTAACACAATAACGGTAGAGGTAGGTGAACAGCAGTGGCAGCAGTCATACTCCGCAAACGCTGTGTCTATTAGAATAGAAGTATCAGGGCGGTAAAGAATCTGAAGTATGATACTGTCATGAGAGATTTTTTTTGTTTGCAATTGTATTTGACTTGATCTGACATTCTGATCTATGAATTTGTCTGCGAATGAAGACCACTGGCTGATAATGTGGCAAAATTGCTCAAATGAGAGGTCCCCAAGTGTCACTCATGCCTTTTAAACTACTGTAGTTTCACTGACTGGTCCTCTATGTATAAAATGTACCCAGCTTATAATTGTGACTGTATGAGCTTCTGATATCAAACAGAAATGTATATTATTGTAATAAATTTGGTTTATCTCAAGTTATTTTAATTGCCACTTCTTTATCGAATCAATTAGGCCGTGATTCAATCTGACACTGGGGTATAGCTCCATTGTAGGGGTGTGTAACAGTACACATATTCTTACCAAACGGTTTGGTAAGGGGACTTCGGTTCGGTCCGCACTGTGAACCCGAATGAATACATTATTTTTTAAATGACAAAATAATAACACTAGGCCTATAGGCTATGCCTACACTGCGTTGTATGTCTGACTCTTGAGTAAGTCTGAGCTGAAAAAAACACATTTCAGGCTATTCCATTTAAACAACTAGAGTTTATGCGCAGGTTGTAATCAAAATTCTAATCGTAAATTGCCGCATTTCAAGCTGTCTATTTGTGAGACACAGCCGGGAACTAGTTCTGTACGATCATGGCGAGTGGTGGGGTCAATAAACCAGAATTGGAGGATCCTAAATCATAGTTTAATCTCCAGTTTGGGAACATTCCCAGTGGATTACAACGGCGATGGACAGATTATTGGATCAAATGTTAGCAGTATGTCGCCACTGTCAATGAAAATTGCCTATGCATCTGCCAACACCTCAAATGTGTCGATACATTTACGCCGACATCACCGCAGTATACTGGATCGAGATGGATACGCATAGAAACAACACAACATCGTCTCCCCTCTGCATTCAAGCAGCCCTTTGCAGCTGATTCTGACCGGACCAAATAAATTACAAGAGCGATAGGTAGGCTATGTTTATATATTTTACAGTCTTTGTTTAATAGCCGCGGATATGTGCCCATTCTCGGTGGTTGAGAATAGGGGGTTTCGGCACATTGTGAAAGTGCTTAAGCCATGTTATAAACTTCCCTTTTGCACCAATTTCAGCAAACCGGTAGTATCCGCTCTATATAAGCAAACCAAAGCCGAGGTTTGCAAGGAATTGACCAATGCACCCTGTGTTATGTTTACTTAACAGTGACAGCCCATCACGTTACCCCAGAGTGGGAGATGTACCGTGCTCCAGACATGCCGCCTTTGTGAGTCAAAAGTGCGCATCTGGACTAAAGGAGGCAGTGTCATGATGCGTTTGTAACCGAGTGTGAATTTACCATTTGACTTGGAAAATCCCCTTGAACGGTCCTCAAACTGGTCATTTAAAGTGGGAAACTCTCCTTTCATCCTAAGAACCCACTTCTCCCACATGTTGACCTGTGACGTCATCTACTAAGGAAATGGCATCTGTAACAGCATTTTCAGCAGTTAAATGCAACAACAAAGCAATCAGTTTTTTTTAACTCAAAATTTGTTTACAAGCATTATAGCTGATCTTTTTAGTTTATGGTTAATGCAGTGTGTTGGCCATTAGCCAATCGGCGTTTCTCAATGAGTTCAAATCTCATGAATGTATCCAACTGGTATTTACGACTGGTAAATTCCCACCTCCCACATGGTTACAAAAGCAGCATCAGAGTGGAAACTTGAGAGGCCCAACAATCCTCTCACAACAGACAATGCTAGGAACATTGTGAATGCTGAACATTGTGAATGGCATTTAATTTTCACACTGTACCGAAACCGAACAGTGACCACAAAACCGCAATACATACTGAACCGTGGGTTTGGTGAACCGTTGCACCCCTACGCCCTTGTCATATAAAAGGTAATTTCCAATTGAGCCGACATCTGTGAATGAGTTAACGTTGCCTTTAAAAGCCGCATTGTCTACAAGGGCGATCAAATTGAATCCCGGTCCCAGTCGTAAGTCTTTTTAACGAAGACATTGCTACATTAATTCAAACAAACATGTTAGCATGTTTTTGTATTTCTGCTGTTCATTAAGAAAAATACGATTTTGGTCTTGGGGGTGTGTGGTTTGATCTGGGTGTGTTATGTTCGCATTTCGTACCCTGGCAGTTACTGTAGCAACAACGTAGCCACTACCACTTCCTCAAAATAGTCAGAATTAAGATAAATCAAGAAATCTGTATTAAGTGAATCAAGGGGATGCATGAGATAACGAGCAGGATTAGTTCCAGTGCTTTGGTCAAATCACGATTTCGCAGTCGTTAGAATCTTTCGAATTTCGAAAGGGGAGTGGACATTTGACCCATAGACTTAACTTGCAAAGAGAGGGTAGAACTCTTCGTTCCATTTCCAATTCGCGTTCTATCTATTCACTTAACTTGTATGGACCCAGAACTTAATTGAGCATCTGACCAATTACGCAAGACTTTAGTTCTGGGTTAACCGAGATTAGTGCACTGCAGACAGTATCGAGTCAGATGGTTCTGGCTGTGCTCAGGACTGATTTTGAGAACCTGTCTACAACTTCATCATCAGCAAGCTGTCAAACTATTGTAAAGAAAGCACAAGCTGCTACATGCTGTTTATCACTAGATGGCTAGCTAAGTTCCATCTCTGTGTTTGTCAATGAAGTTAGCTAGTAGTAGCTAGCAGACACATTGAGCAGGCAGGCCACGTTAGCTAAATCAGCTTGTCAAGTCACTGGCAAGTGGCGACGTGTGCTTCGATGCCATTTAGTTTTTTACAACTTTCTCTATCTATTACCAGAGTGTACTTCTGTCTGGCAGTGTTTCATAGCGAATAATGTTACAAAACAGGTCGCGGAGGGACACAAGTTGCTTGCAAATGGGTTTAGAATTCTGGAATATTGACAAGTGGCAGTTGAGATGCAGGTGTGCATCGTCTCAATTCTCATTTTACCCAAAACAATGGCAGACTGGAGTGATCCTTATCCAACACATCAGCAAGTGGCCCCTCCATAAAGGGCTTAGGGGCCAAGAGTTCTTTCAACATAATATTGGCGAGGTGTTGTCTTATGTAAACTAGCCCGCGGCGCTGCGTAGTGGGCAGGTCTGTCTTACTGTCTGGAAGCTACAATTGGATAGGGCACAATCAGTGCAGCTGTTTCATCTCATGTTAGTGGGCAAGGTTGTAATCCAAACCCAACCCATATATAAATGGTGACGACCTCAGTTACACAAATCTTGCAAAACTCAGTTTTAGAAGATACTGCCTTTGACCAAAATATCCTACTTACATGTTTCAGTCAATTTTGGCACTGGAATAAATGTTTGAGTCATATCGATGCGTTCAGTTCCTCTATGCTCGGTGGGATTTTCTAAATGTAAAGGTCTATTTTTATTGTGTAGCAGTGGTAACAGTATATACAGTGGTCCCAGTATTGCATAGCCCTTGCTGTGTGTGTGTGTTTCAGGTTTCATAGAGCAGCACACTATAACAGACTTTTAAAAGTCATTTACGCTCGAGACAAAATGCGCAGACTACCGTGAATGCAGTCTCTGCGAACGTCAGGGAAAATGCCTTTAAAAGGCGTATCGTCAGCTGTCTGGTGCGCTGCTCTATAACACGCCTTGGATTGAATCCTGGCCATACTGAGTGGTGTTTTACTCTGTTTACAATGCAGCACATCAAATATAGCACTCCTAATCAGCACTTTATCTAGTATTTTCTATTTGATCTCCAGAATTATTAATAAACTGACTCCCCCAACAACAACAAAACATTATTAAAAAAAATACCCATTCCTCAGGTGATACGAATATTCCAGTGCATTATCAAGTTTATGAATTTCATTTGTCAAGGTCCGAATGATCAATAGCTTTTCACATATTGATGAGGTGAAACTTCTTGGAGGCTCGATACGGCATCCCTTTGTAATCCATTAACCTCTCCCTGGAGTTCAGGCCAACCTTAGATTTATAGAGGCCTACTGTAATAAATGCGCTTGTACGTCATTTAGTGTCTTATGGGACCTGCATTGCATTCCTGGCCCAGAAAGCCCTCGTCTATCCCGGTGTGTGTCCCAAATGACACCCAATTCCCTACATAGTGCACTACTTTTGGCCAAGACTCTGTAGGGAATAGGGTGCCATTTGGGACATAACCCTCATCTATCCTAATCTTCATTTCTCATCTCCATCTGAAGGGGACATTGGCCCGTCCGTCATCTGCCACACTCAACCCCAGTTTGCATCTAATTTCAAAACGAGTTAATTGCCAGCACCAAATAACGCGAACAACTGTGAAGGGTCTAGAATCCCCAAACAAACAGCCCCATTAGCATTCCAGATTTAGGAATTCCGAATTTGTTGTCCAAGCAGCACCTTGGTTTTGACACTGGTTGGCACCCGGTTAGAAGACTTAACCTCATCAATCTTGCTGCTAAACGGAGAGCACTCAATAGGATAGTGTATCGACGCGCCTCTGAACTCCATTGTTCAGCAGGTTAGAGGGCTGAGTGTCTCCTCGGATCAATGCGAGGGTTGTTAGCCCTTACCAGCCTGGTCTGTGAGGGGGCTACTGTGGTGCTGCCTGCCACACACACGCACTGTCAGACACACACACACACACACACACACACGACTGCTGCTTGTAGAGGCTCTTTGCTGAAGTGCTGGTGGATGACTGTCTCTAATGACTGATTCAGGATCAGGTCTGTTTTCTAATCCTACTAACTTGAGGATAGGATTCGATCGGCTGAACTGATCTGAGGCCATGGGCAACATCAGCCTGGAAGAAGGCTTAACACCATCCACCTCTGGCTACCATACATACACTACATGACCAAAAGTATGTGGACACCTGCATGTCGAGCATCTCATACCAAAATCATGGGTATTACTATGGAGTTGGTCCCACCTTCGCTGCTATAACAGCCTCCACTCTTCTGGGAAGGCTTTCCACTCGATGTTGGAACATTACTGCTGGGATTTGCTTCCATTCAGCCACGAGCATTAGTGAGGTTGGACGATTAGGCCTGGCTCGCAGTCAGCGTTCCAATTCATCCCATGCTGAAACAAGAAAGGACCTTCCCCAAACTGTTGCCACAAAGTTGGAAGCACAGAATTGTCTAGAATGTCATGGCGTTAATATTTCCCTTCACTGGAACTAAGCAGCCTAGCCCGAACCATGAAATATTCCTCCTCCACCAAACTTTACAGTTGGCGCTATGCATTCAGAACAGGTAGCATTCTCCTGGCATCCGCCAAAACCAGATTTGTCCGTTATACTGCCAGATGGTGAAGCGTGATTTATCACTACGGAGAACGCGTTTCCACTACTCGAGTCCAATGGCGGCAAACTTTACACCACTCCAGCCGACGCTTGGCATTGCGCACGGTGATCTTAGGCTTGTGTGCAGTTGCTCGGCCATGGAAACCCATTTCATGAAGCTCCCGATGAACAGTTAGGGTGCTGACGTTGCTTCCTGGACCTCGGTAGTGAGTGTTGCAACCGAGAACAGACAATTTTTACACGCTTCAGCACTCAGCAGTCCCATTCTATGAGCTTGTGTGGCCTACCACTTCTCAGCTGAGCCGTTGTTGCTCCTAGACATTTCCACTTCACAATAACAGCACTCACAGTTGACCGGGGCAGCTCTAGCAGGGCAGAAATTTGATGAACTGACTTGTTGGAAAGGTGGCATCATTTTACATTTGAGTCATTTAGCAGACCTCTTATCCAGAGCAACTTACAGTAGTGAATGCATACATTTCATACTTTTTTTTTTTCTCCGTTCTGGTCCCCCGTGGGAATCGAACCCACAACCCTGGCGTTGCAAACACCATGCTCTACCAACTGAGCTACACGGGACTACAGCTATTTCAGCCACACCTGTTGTTGACAGGTGTATAAAATCGAGCACACAGCCATGCAATCTCCATAGACAAACACAGACAGTAGAATGGCCTTACTGAAGAGCTCAATTACATCCAATGTCATTGCATCCAATGTCATTGCCACTTTGAAAGTAATTGAGCTCTTCAGTAAGGCCATTCTACTGTTTTTTAAGGCCATTCTACTAATTTGAAGGGGTATCCACATACTTTTATATACACTGCTCAAAAAAATAAAGGGAACACTAAAATAACACATCCTAGATCTGAATGAATGAAATAATCTTATTAAATACTTTTTTCTTTACATAGTTGAATGTGCTGACAACAAAATAACACAAAAATAATCAATGGAAATCCAATTTATCAACCCATGGAGGTCTGGATTTGGAGTCACACTCAAAATTAAAGTGGAAAACCACACTACAGGCTGATCCAACTTTGATGTAATGTCCTTAAAACAAGTCAAAATGAGGCTCAGTAGTGTGTGTGGCCTCCATGTGCCTGTATGACCTCCCTACAATGCCTGGGCATGCTCCTGATGAGGTGGCGGATGGTCTCCTGAGGGATCTCCTCCCAGACCTGGACTAAAGCATCCGCCAACTCCTGGACAGTCTGTGGTGCAACGTGGCGTTGGTGGATGGAGCGAGACAGGATGTCCCGGATGTGCTCAATTGGATTCAGGTCTGGGGAACGGGTGGGCCAGTCCATAGCATCAATGCCTTCCTCTTGCAGGAACTGCTGACACACTCCAGCCACATGAGGTCTAGCATTGTCTTGCATTAGGAGGAACCCAGGGCCAACCGCACCAGCATAAGGGGTCTGAGGATCTCACAAGGGGTCTGAGGATCTCATCTCGGTACCTAATGGCAGTCAGGCTACCTCTGGTGAGCACATGGAGGGCTGTGCGGACCCCCAAAGAAATGCCACCCCACACCATGACTGACCCACCGCCAAACCGGTCATGCTGGAGGATGTTGCAGGCAGCAGAACGTTCTCCACGGTGTCTCCAGACTCTGTCACGTCTGTCACATGTGCTCAGTGTGAACCTGCTTTCATCTGTGAAGAGCACAGGGCGCCAGTGGCGAATTTGCCAATCTTGGTGTTCTCTGGCAAATGCCAAACGTCCTGCACGGTGTTGGGCTGTAAGCACAACCCCCACCTGTGGACGTCGGGCCCTCATACCACCCTCATGGAGTCTGTTTCTGACCGTTTGAGCAGACACATGCACATTTGTGGCCTGCTGGAGGTCATTTTGCAGGGCTCTGGCAGTGCTCCTCCTGCTCCTCCTTGCACAAAGGCGGAGGTAGCGGTCCTGCTGCTGGGTTGTTGCCCTCCTACGGCCTCCTCCATGTCTCCTGATGTACTGGCCTGTCTCCTGGTAGCGCCTCCATGCTCTGGACACTACGCTGACAGACACAGCAAACCTTCTTGTCACAGCTCGCATTGATGTGCCATCCTGGATGAGCTGCACTACCTGAGCCACTTGTGTGGGTTGTAGACTCCGTCTCATGCTACCACTAGAGTGAAAGCACCGCCAGCATTCAAAAGTGACCAAAACATCAGCCAGGAAGCATAGGAACTGAGAAGTGGTCTGTGGTTACCACCTGCAGAACCACTCCTTTATTGGGGGTGTCTTGCTAATTGCCTATAATTTCCACCTGTTGTCTATTCCAACAGCACAACAGCATGTGAAATTTATTGTCAATCAGTGTTGCTTCGTAAGTGGACAGTTTGATTTCACAGAAGTGTGATTGACTTGGAGTTACATTGTGTTGTTTAAGTGTTCCCTTTATTTTTTTGAGCAGTATATATTGTGTATCTATCACAGCAGGGCTGTGTTCATTAGGCACCAAATGGAAGAAAACAGACTGAAACAGGGTGGGACTTTGTCGAAGTTAAGAAACATAACAGCTCTTTTTCATTTTCCGTTGCAATACTTTTTGCTAAGGTATGGTCTAATGAATACAAACCAGTGCGAGTGAAGTGGCCTAAAACGCTTTGCATCGGAAAGGTCACAGACAATGCAGGCCAGTGGTGTGATGGTGGAATACTCTTCCTCTTCCCTCTGAGATAAGATGTATGTGGATCGCAGCATCAAGAGGGTGGAATTGGAACTCTTTGATGTTCACACTTATGTGGATCTAGGCCCTTCTCATCACCGGGGGGCTTCTCTCTCCTCTTGAAAAATCCTCTTACACCCGGGAAATCCGTGTTTGGGTAGATTGTATCGTAATCTGAAGAGCACGCTGAGGCTATTATTTAAAATATGAGATCATTCACTATGCTGCTTTCTCTGGGAAAGAATAACTTTAGAAACAAGGTCTGCACTCTTTTATAGTCCTTATTAATAGGGTCATTCTCAATATTAGGACGGTGTTCCTAATGTTTTGTACACTCAGTGTAGATTCTATAAGTTTCTAGAACTCTATCCTGTTGCCTCACACTTTATTTGGATAGTCCGTATTTTCTATCTGTAGATGCTCTACAGAGGTTCATACTATCAAGAAACATTCTGTTGATAAGCAACTGCTTACAAAGGTTAAGTTTAGGTTAGGGTTAGTAGATAGTTAGATGAAATGTAGCTGATGTTCTGTAGAGCATCTACAGATGGACTATCCAAATAAAGTGTTATTAAATGCTGTCTCAGGCGCCACTCCAGAACTTCCCATATGTGTTCAATTGGGTTGAGATCTGGTGACTGAGACGGCCATGGCATATTGTTTACGTCACTTTAATGCTCATCAAACCATTCAGTGACTACTCATTCCCTGTGGATGGGGACAATGTCATCCTATGGGGGCATAGCCACGGTAGACATAATAATGGCCTTCCCGGCATTTTTATACATGACCCTAAGCATGATCGGATGTTAATTGCTAAATTAACTAATGAAAAACGCCTGTGTGGAAGCATCTGCTTTCAATATACTTTGTATCCCTCATTTACTGAAGTGTTTCCATTATTTTGGCAGTTACCTGTACATCTACACACTAACTGAACAAAATCATGTTAAGAATTCCAATAGCAGTGTATCTTCAATAAAATAAATATATTTGTTTTCTCAGCAAAATCTAAATTTCGGAATATCCCACATCATGTTTGTCTGACTTTTGGGATGATTTTAGCCCCACTTAACGCCCTAGTTATTTCGTTGCTTTGGGAAAGTAATTTCAGAAGATTGTTACTTTTTGAATGTGATTAGTGATTCGTTTACATTTGTCCCTCAGGCTTAAGGTCAACCCTGTAATGTGAACTGAACTCTTGTTTTAATATGGTAAAGCTATTCCTTAAAAAAGAAAATCTAAATAAACAAACATCTAATAGTCAAATCATACAGATGTCTTCATCTTCATTTGAGCCGGTTTTCTACAGCAGGAAAATAATCCTGCAGCAACAGGAAATGGGGATTATACATTATGTGGGTTAATACATTTTTCATAAGGGGAAATCAAGTCTGACATTTCAAATTTAAGATGCCTTTTTAAACCTCAAATACACTACACATTTTAAATGTCCTGCATTACAGGAAAGGTCTCCTGCAACAGGGTGATCAAATTAAGATTCTACATCTGTAGTATAAGAGCAGGTGAGCTGGTTGTAGGCCGCGACTCAATACGATACCCCCTTTTTGACTATGCAGCATTAAAGGCAATGTAACCGCGGTCGCAGAGATCACATTCAAAGTAAACACTGCAGATGTTGACTAAATCAGATATTACCTTTAAATGTCAACCACACTACAACACGGATCTTCAGCAACCGGATTGAATCCTGGCCCTTCTCTTTTTGGCCATTTAACTGGTGTTTTGTGGTGGAAAACAAAGTACGTCGGGCGTAACACCTGAACAACTGAACCATAGATGGGCTAGAAATGTTTAACCAAGTTCAAATCTTTTTATTAGGCTTGCATTCTATTTCACCTCCCTGTTACACACTTTTCCATTCCACATGTCACAAGATTAAATCATCAACTCTTTTACAGTCAACCATGTTACTTTTGTCACTTCTACAGTCATTATTCTTAATTTACCCAAAAATGTATGGGAAAGCATGTTTGTTATGAAGTCGAACATCCACTCTTTATGACAGAATGTTACAATTTTGTAAAATAAATGATTTTTTACTCTCGAAATTACCTAATGCAAAATGTTAGTCACAGGTGCGCATGTTTAAAAAAAGCAGTATAATGGAAAGAATAGACACCCGCACACAGTCAAAAATATGACAAAATCATATCATTTACTGAATATCACGGTGATGTATGCATCTGAAGATTGAAATAACAGTATGGAGTGCACTTGAATTTTGTGTGTTTTAACTATTTTATTTATAAAAGCAGGTACTGTGCCATTCGCATGCCACTTTCCCAGCATAGGCTGTTGAGACACATGGGAGCGTTCTATGTCTAAGTAAATTTGGCATAGCCCCTGAAATCATTGAAGCAATCCAAAAGCTTCCACCTGCTCAGACAGACATGCTCCTAGTCAATAGTATTTCAAAGTGAAAGGGTGGGGGGAGCCCGGTAACCTCCAAAAGTCCTTTGTACTGTAGCCATCGCTCTCTCTCTCTAAAAGCAGCACAACAATCCTCAACAGCAGCTGAACACGGGCTTCTTTCTGATCAAAATGAGAACGCCTGATAAGTCAAGGTCACTGGGGGCCTGCCTGTATAAGGCCTCGATCACAGTCGGAGCCCGACAAACACTGCAAAGTCATAAAGTACTTTGTCATCAATCGTTATATAAACTCTCCACAATGGAGTGGGATCACATTTCTACCCCTCTGTGTGGCCCGTGTCACTTGATTTTCCTCCTGGTGCCGTGTCAAATCCAAATGGAACACACCATATACCGCTAGGGTTGTCATGTGGGGGAGCTATGGGGCCCCTGTACGTGAACCAGGTGGAAAGTTTTTGTCGCCTTATTGGCAGGTAAGTGAAGGTGTCTGCAGTGGAGAGAGAGAGAGAGGAAAGCGTTAGGAAAAAACAATAGCGGTGCTGTAAAAGAGGACGATAAATCTTTCAAGCACCGAAAGCCCCTGGAAGTAGGGGATACTGCCGGCGATATTTATGAATGGCCCAGTAATGAGGCATCAGGAGTGTGGCAGATATGAGAACACGAGGTTGAGACGAAGGAGAGGGGGGAGAAAAATTGCCGTTGTCCTGCACTGGTGGAGAGAAGAATGGATTATCCAGGGGTGTGCTTGTCAGTCTGTCGAGGACCCAGGGCTGCAGGCAGCGCAGGGGCAACAGGTGCGGCGCTCGCCAACGTTTTTGCAAATTACACTAATCACAGGGCCTGACTGCAGCCAGGCAGGAGAGAAGGGAGGGAGGCAGGGATGAAAAAAAATAAAAAGGAAGGGAACAAGAGGAAATTAAAATGGAGTAGATACTCCCTCTTTACGATTCTCCTCTTCACACAATGCACAGTAGTGGTAACGTTCCCCTTGAGACTATGTTCTGCATAGAGGCAATAAAGCACGCACTACAACAACCTGAGCAACACACTCAAACTACTGCTTCCAATAAATACACCCAGTCATATATTGTTATTCGGGATATGAGGAAATGTCATCAGGATTAAACAACTTGTACTGATTATATTGCACCTGATCCCTAATAAAGTATTCTAAATGTAGTAGGCATGTAGTAAATAAATGTAGCTTGCTGATGCTAACTTCTTGATATACTGTACTGTAGTGTCTTCCTAGTCATAGCTGTTGAATCATTTGTTGTTTTGGATGTCATGTTTTCCTGAACTCCCCTCAAAGCGCTGATGGGTAGAGAAGGGTGGTCTCTAGGAAAAGGGGGAGGGATGTAGATTTGATGACCTTGTCCTACAGAATTGGCATGGATTGTCGCTGCGAAATACAATCCTCATTTTTGAGCCCTCAGAGAGAGGCAGAGCAAGTGAAAAAAATAATCCCAAAATCCCTCACTGGATGCCCAACGTCTGACTTTGGAAGGAGCGTGGTACTCGCAAAATTCCTTTGGTAACAGAAACCAAAGTCAATGATAGACATTTTCTATTATTAGCGTCAGTCCAATCTTCGAAACCTTTCCTTCTTCCATGATACAAATGTCACTTTGCTGATGTATTCCGTATTAAATTACAGCGTTTTAATAACCGAGCTGCTGGACGCAGAGTGTTATCAACAGCCATAATGTAGAAGATTAGCACACACATCATGCTCACCTGTTGTCCATCTACTTTTTAATGAAGGACGCAGCTGTCACTGAAACCGGTATTTTTAAAGGCTCTTGTCACGGGTCGCTGTTTTAGGGTTCATATTGGGCAAGGACAAAGAGAAAAGTGGCTTAGAAGAAAAATATCACATTTTTTAAGTCGAAATCCGATTGATGCCCACAAATCATTTAAGAATAGGCCGTCAGTATGTAGTAAAAACTATGTCGGTGTAAACTGTCATAGCATGTTATGATGGATATGGTAGTATTTTGAAATGTTTTTACAGAAAGAAGCCACTCGAAGTAAATAGTCAGGTTTGTTTACTGTGGAATTAGCCAGATCAGTTTTTTACAGTATCCATGTCCCAGTGAGTCATAAGAGGCTGGTGCCAGGGTCGAAGTCTTTTACGGCCCTGTCGAATGCTGCCAGTCCTGCTTTCTTCCCATCATCACACAGCAATACACCATGTTGGACCATTGCAGCTCATTGTCAGCCAATCTGCCAGGGTTTTTCCCTGAAAGAAAACGATCCCATTCCCCTCGGACTCACGTCAAATTAAGCAAATTTACAGCTTAGCACTTAAGAACTTCTTCCTTTGCCAAGAAACCGGGCCTCTCTCTCTCGTCAGTGAGTGGTGCGCTGTGGCGGCTCAAGCTGAATGCGAATGGCTCTGGCTCTTTGCTTGCTAGCTCTGGGCATTTGATTGTTTCTCCTAGCTCTTTCCTTTTTGGACAGAGTTATAAAGTGATGAAACACTGTCCTTTCCGCTCTGGAGACCTCCCGTCAGATTTTTTTAAGCAAACTACTTGAAACTTAATGGCTCCTTGGCTCCTCGCCACAGAGGATTAACCATTTTATGTTCTTGTTTCTCGTCGCTGTTCGATGCTAGTTGTTTGTTCTCTTTGTAAAGTCCTGTTGAACACTGGGTAAAACTAATTTACGGTGAGGCGCAAACTTCGGGCTAACTAAAACAAATAGAACACAATGTTTGGTATTCCTTGGTAAACATTTATGTAACGGAGTTGACAGGCGTCTCATTTTTCAAATGCTGTTTATAGGGCCTCTACACTAATCTTTCCATTGGATTGTGTTTGTGTTTGACAGATGCGGACAACTGCTTGTTGACCAAATAAAATACTCCCACTGCAACATAACACCCTTCAACTTATGTGACCTGTTAAGCAAATTTTTACTTCTGAACTTATTTAGGCTTGCCATAACAATACTTATTGACTCAAGACAATTCAGCTTTTCATTTTTAATACAATTGTAAAAATATGTATATATATGTTTTGAATATCATTCCACTTTGACATTATGGGGTATTGTGTGTAGGCCAGTGACACCAAATCTCAATCCATTTTAAATTCAGGCTGTAACACAACAAAATATGAAAAAAGGAGTGTCAATGCTTTCTGAAGGCACTGTACTTTTTGGAACCAATATCTATATCATATTGATGTTATGAAAAACACTGCAACTGTGTGATGGTTTCATTTCATTTTCCACTGCTTTGTGAACTGCTTGCTGATTTGCCCATTGGGCCTAGTATGATTATTCTGAGGGCCTAACCTACCCAACCAGTTTGAATACAATGGGAATCCAGTTGATGGCCCATCAGCAGGCAGTTAAGGATTCTGAATTGAGAGCCTGTGAGAGGGTTTTGTGCCTACAAGAACAGTCATGTATGCTCTTTAACATAATAGTGTAGGTTAACAGCAAGAATAATCCGTTTTTACAATATGTTTTGCTCATATCGATAAATGGCCTCGCTTTTTTCTGAATCATCAAATGTACATTCTCATCTGCTGCAGTGACATGATGCAGAAGGACATTCAATCGACGTCGGAATGAAATATTTAGTTATGAACAACCTACACAGGTCTCTCATAAGACGTAATGTGGTTTTTCAAACATACAGTCTATGAGTCATTCCACGAAATGGGTGCCTTTTGGACATGCACACTTCTAAGAAATTAACTTACAAATATTTCTTCTTTCAACATTCAATTGCACGGAGGATATGTTTAGCCTACGGGAAAAAAACACCTTTTCCCATCTGAGGCATTAAAATCCTATGAACTAAGAGCGTTTTAGCTTCACTTTTACCACACTGTCTGTCAACCCTGTCACTGATACGTATGTAGCTTTCTGACTATTAATTAAAAGCTTGTTTGATATAAATCCAACATTAACTCATTGTTTAAGTATGCCTTGTACAAATGCTCACATCAAACTGATAAAGTTACCATTGGGCCTCTAACAGGGTTGACGATAACAGGGTTGACGATAACAGGGTTGAGGTTTGAAGTGAAGATCGGCCACTACTCCTCGTGATAAATCATGGGACCACTTGGTGTTCATGAAATTATACATATTTTCCACATATGATTAAAGTCCTAACATTAATTAAGCGAACAGGGTTGACGTGTTGAGCTCAACCACCTCAGTCAAAGATAAAAAAATATATAAATAGACCGAAAAGAGAGAGAAGACTAACTCTCTTTTCCACCATGCTGTTCAGAAGACCCAAACGATGTCACCTGCTGTGAATCATTTAACTTGGTAGAATGGCACATTATTTTAAAGTGGTTAATTCTTTGCATAACAGGGTTTACCTTAAAATGAGGGACAGATGAAAACGCATCACTAATAACATGAAAATAAATAATAATCTTCAGAAATGACTGTCAAAGCAGCAATGATACATTTTGGGATAAGTGGATTGAAATGTTCCTAGAAGTGACACAGGGTTGACGGAGGGCCATGTCAAAATGCTGAATATTCATACGTAAGCAAGTCTTTATTTATAATTCTTTGTAAAATCTGATTTATTGAATTCTCCATGTGGTCTATATTAAAGTGCACTTCATTTAATATAACAGGCTTTTAAAATTCTATATTTGTAAGGAATTTCTACTTAAAATATCAAAGGGACGCAAAAGGAACCCATTTCATGGAACGACCCAAATGACAGAACACACAAGTATTCATGCTTCTTTTAGTGAAGGGTTTTGTCCTGTTTCTCATTGGTCTCACCTTATCTTTTGTTCTTTTTTTTTTTTTTAAGAAAAAAATTCAACACTTTGGTAGATTTTCTGATGTTTCTCTCATTCCGCTTAACAGATTTGTGTCCAGTTTTTCAAGGAAATAAGTACACATGCAGGTGTTGAACTGAAAGAATATTCTAGTTGAGCTGAGAAAAGAATGTCTTGTTATCTTGAGGTCTGAACAGAACAATACACTGAAAGGCAAATATTTATAGATTCACCACTCCCAGAGAATGTGTCATGTTACTGAAAAGAAATGTTACCCAACCTGAAACTTGTAAAAACTCTGTCAAAATGTTTTAATAAAGCATCAGCTCTAAATGCAGTACACATACTGTGCATAAGCCTAAAGAAACTTGTGGACATAACATGTAATTTGTACTGTAAACTTCCAGAAATGTGTAATAATACATACTGTAATAAATAATTATATACTGTATCTATTTAAAAGCTACAGGATGAAATCATACTGAATCTTAAAGTCATGATCCCTCTGAGCAATGGTTGCTAAGACGGAACCTTAAAAACACCAGTATTTAATGTTGTGGTTTGATTGAACAGTGGAAAAAATGTCAAATCACAGATGGGAAATCTTTTTCAGATCAGTGTAAAACAACAGAGTTTGATATTTTAAATGATCTCATCTTAAAACTGCTCAAAGTTTTTATTCTTCCATATTAGTCTCTAAGGTTCATGCAGTCAAAGTTATTTTGGTTACTTTCAAGTCCCTTACATGTGATTCAATAGGAGCAGGTCAAAAGGATACACAAGCGAGGAAAAAGTCTATTAATAAATGCATATTGACAATTGAACTGTTTCTTTTGTGTACTTTTGTCTTAGATGTACATTTGTGATTGTATTTTATACATTCCGTCTGCTTTTGCCTGTTAGTCGATCTTAGTGACCTTATAAGTGCACTTTTCCAACATCTCTTTTTCATCTTGAAATGCCATCACACAACTATCATATAACCATCACACAACTATCATATAACCATCACACAACTATCATACAACCCCGTAATACTCCTTAAGGGAGAGTAAGAGCATATATAAACAGAGCCCCATACGGTAGCGCTGCATGGTTCTGCCATGTGTTCCAGCCTCCAATAAGGTCTAGTTAATGTTAAATTGGCTGAATGTGTGTCCAATTCTCTATTTCCTCTGGGGTCTCTCAATAGCAACAGCTGCTACCAATGGCAAAGCATCCTTCCTCAGAGGCTCCGTCCCAAATGGCACCCTATTCCCTATATAGTGCACTACTGTTGACCAGGGCCCAAAGTAGTGCACTATATAGGGAATAGGGTGCATTTGGGATGCACACCAAGCCTTTTTTACCCCATGACCAGAGCTACTCGAAAATAACCCCATACACGTGCCAAAATAGATAAATGAACGCAAAGGGCAGTGGATTAAAAGAGAAGCAACAAGAAGATAGGGTGGGTGGAGAAAGAAAATGAGCCGCTCCTTTCACAATGTAATCTCTCTTGTTCGTAACTGGTTTGTACGACTTATATAGAATGTGTATGGTGCAGCTAGTGTTCCATCATACATGGGTCTACATGATATGATCAGTGGCAAGTGCAATATTTCTTAGATGGGACATTTTTCTCTCAGAGCATTTGCAGTAGTTCCTTTACAGCCATTACTGCTGAATTCAGGACAACCAGACAGTAAGGCCAGGGCAATCAAATATCAATAAATCTTTCGGTAGTGGCCGTCCTCTTCGGACTTGGCTGTACAAAGATGTATCTTCATCCATGACTGTAGAGACAAGGCCACCTGCTTTTCCTCTGCCCCACACCCCCCCCCCCTCCCCCTCCCTGCCTGCCTCCCTCACATTGTGAACTTAATAAAAGCTGCCATTAAGGAGCGCTTCATCTGTTTGGGGCCTAATCTGCCTCACAGCCATCATGTGACCACATATGCACTGCACACCTGTCGTGTGTGTTCCCAGGGCCGATCGTCTCTTCACTGCTGCTGTCCCCTTGCACAAACTGTTCTTGGCACATCAACCTGGGACAAGCTGAGGCGAAGACACACACACGTACATGCACGCACGCACACACGTGTATACATGCATGTGCTCCACTCACATTGGCCCAAACATGTCATGCAATCAAGCGTGGTAGCCTATAAGTCACCATTAAATAACGTTTCATGTTCTTACTGGACTGTTAAAAGACAACATTGAAACAGGCCATTCATCTATTTTTGTTCAATACATCTTTATTTTATTGAGTGAAAAGCTCAACCCTTGCATAAGACATGCAGAAAGAAAAAAACGAATATAGCACATTGAAGGACTAAACAGCACTAAATCAAAGTGGTAAATATGCAGTGATGAACACCAGTGCAGAGGGCAGCAAATTCAAGTAATTTAAAATACTTTTTTTCTCCATTAACTTCACTGTTTACTTTTCATACAAAATGTCTGATTTGTCTCCCTGTGTGGTTGTGAAATAAAACCAAAAAGAAAATGAGCTAGAGATGGCTTTTAGTCCTGGAGTGCAAAATATTTTACAACTTTTCTCTATTTGTCTGCCACCAAGCCATAGTAGTACACTGTTTTTTAGTACATTATTACGCAACAGAGAAAAGACATCTCATTTAGTTTTTCTTTCTGTTTTCATGTCATCTTTTTCCCCGTTAATTAAAACGGTAAAGCAATCTGTCGTTTCAGCAGCAGCCTATGTAGGATTTGGAGGTTGTTTCCGTCTGGTTTTTGTGTAATATAATTTTCATGTTTATTTTTTTCCTTCTCGTAGATTATATACAGGATGCCAGCTGGCTGACAGATGGTGATGCCTTTACCCGTTTTTTATTTAAAGAAACATCACAAGGAAGAGGAGGAGGAGAGACGGCAACAGCTGTAGGCTGAGGGAGGACAGACACCACCAGAGCGGCACGCTGGTCATTGTGTGCCACTGAACGAGAGGAAGGGACCTAACAGCACAAAGCTCACAAAGAAAAAAAACACCAGAAACTAAAAGTGTCCTCCTTTCCTTTCGTGAAGAGACACAGAGACCCATCTTGTTGGCACCAGCAAATTACTCCTTTCATCCCCAGACTATTCCCATTTCAAACTCTGAATTGTATTGGTTCTGATTGGTTAATCTCTGACCAGAGGCGAGCCCTCATTGAGCGGCCTGACAACAAATATTGTTGATTCTCTGCTATCTGCAACGATGCAGATGTTTCACTTGAATGTCTACTGGGACAAACTTTTACTTCAATGTCTACTGGGACAAAAGCATTTGGAAGAATAGAACGAGGAAAGGTCACATGAAGCGAGGCTTTGTAGCTCTAAGCAACCAGAGCAGTTCCACAGGTCTCTCTGCTATTAGCGGTCTCTATCCAGGGGGGAGAGAGACTAGCCAGACACTAAGTATTATCACAGAAAGAGAGACCAGTTCTCTGCCCTCATGCCTTGCTCCAGCTACCGTATATGGGTTAGTCTCTCTCCCCATGAGGTTTTGATAGTGTCAGTATTCTGGGACTTCCCCCACAACAAATGACCCCAAACGTCATTGGGCTAAAGCACTACTAAGCAGTACATATGTATCGTTATAATAATAATGGTTTCTTTATTTTCAACTTTTTACAAATCCTGCTATTTTACACACACACACACACACACACACACACAGGCACACACATAAACTGTATTCAAGTGCACAATATCTTCCAGCCCAATACCTATTCCCAAAATGTTGTCAGAAAAACTAAAATAAATAAAAAGTGATGCACTGCCTTGCATTTGAGTCCGTGAGAGAGGCATGTATGCCCACAGCAAAGTAAAATGTCAAAGAAAATATCAAATTAAGGAAAAACTACAAGCACACACAAAAATGACAAACAGAAAAATGAATAAAACAAAGTGTTAAATAAACCAGAAACATCCATTAGTAGGTCTAAATCAGTGTTTTTTTTGTTGTTGTATTAGCTTTGAAAATGTCAAGGTAAAAAACGGAATCCCCTTACTGCCTTCAGTGCTACAGTATGGCAAGGGTCCTAACAATGTTTACTGACTTCCTCTAGAAATCTAAGGGGGGGAGAAAAATTATATTTAAAAAAAGGTCACACACACACAAGCAAACTATAGTGGGGTTATTTCAATGTTTAACTTTTTATTATTCATTTCTCCTTTAATCGTTTTATTTTTAAAGGAAGCTGTTCATCAAAGAGCATTTTGTTCATATATAGTCTTTTTACAGAAGAAAATACTGTACAACCTTTTTTTCTTCTCTAAACAATATTTTGTGGATAACAATCTACACACATAATTCCCTATATTATGATTATTTTTTCCAAAGCCATATTCAAGAAATAATTCATCATAACAATTTTCACCCCCCAGTAAACCTGAAGATAGGTTAGACTAACGTGTTTTGTGTGATAATTTAGTACTACAGTATCTGAGCATTGTCATGTTTTTAATAATTAATTGAAATCACAGTTCTTATTAGTGTCGTTATTAGGCCACCATAACTCGGGCATGCCCATTTCATATTTAAATCCTCCAATCACAGAAGCAAATAAAATCAGTCCTTACTTTAAATAAAACACAGAACAACAGTTCTTTGTCACACTTAACAACTATTTGTGCATCAAAGCAAAGTGAACTAAAACGACATCTTAAAGCAAATTCCCTGTTAAAAGATGCATGCCATATTTTTTTCTGAAGATAAATCTAAAAAGTGCTAGAACACCCTAAAAATGTCTCATTGCAAGGTCACATAAATATTAAATAAAACCGTTACAACAGGCGCTAAACCACAGCCATAGTAATTGGAAAACAAAATGTCCAACATTGACACATTTTGCTTTCCGTCTGTACATTTCAAACACACACTCCCTGACGCTACCTCTGTCATTCCTCATTGCATCTGAGTGACTCATCTTTTCCTCTGGTCAGTTCATTCAGACCCCCAGCTAGTTAGTCATGATGGTTCCTCGCCTAGTTCTAAATCAATATTCCGAGCCGTCTGATTTTACTATGCAAGTAATAACGCAATCGTAATGCAATGATGCATATGGTAACAAAAATATGTTTGAATATCTATCATCGTTTATATAAAAGTGCACTATCCAAATGCAAACTTAATAGGTTCCTCGACAGGGGGTGAGGGTTACAATTGCAAGTCCACAAGCTTGATTTTGGTGAGAATTTAACATCATTTCCACAGGTAGCTGCATACACAGAGCAATGCTCGCTCAGAGATCTATGCCCATCTGCAGTTGAGACTGAGGACATATTCACTGGTCACTGGTCACAGTCACACAGTCAATGTGTCAATTCTATTTGAAAATGTACATTGAGAACAAAAAATAACCTTGCAAAGGATGAAGAGAGAAGGGTACAAGCCAAAACACTAATGCAGACCCCTGCACTTAATGTAGTAATAATAATAATAATAATAGTAATAATAATAATATTAATACAGAAATAGAAACAAATGTTCAAACACATTCTGCTTTAGAACTTTTCCTCAATGTAATTTAACAGTGATGTGATTTCCCTTTCATTGTTAACAAGGGTCCTGCAGTTCATGTAAAGACTGCACCAGTCATTTCCTTTGTATATAAAAGTTCACACACACTTACGTATATAGTTATATAGAGATTTTTTTTTCTTATCGTTTTTTTCCACGCACAAAAAAGGTTAAAAATAAAAGTAAAATAAATTAAAGTCAAACATGCACGCACACAAAAAGACTGCTGTGTAGTAAAATGTTTACATTGCTGCCCCACGTGTAAAAGAGGGCCTAATTTGTTTGTTTCTCTGTTCATTTTTTTATGCATAATTTAATTTATATTGTTGGTCATCTTGTAAACATCATCATAAATCATTTTGGGCCATAATTTCTTGTTGTTGTTGTTGTTGTCTTCTTGTTGTCATCTGCAGTGTCTCTAACCTTGATAAATGAGGCCACTTTAATTTGTTTGTTCATAGTATACAGGATTCTTCTTCAGTGTCAGAGTATCTTTCATGGGTCGGCCTCTTGCTTTTCCAGTTGGGAAGTGTCAGTGTGGTTTAAGGAAGCGTCAAAACTCTCGTCATTGTCCTTGTTGTCGCCGTCGGGCTGTGGCATTGAATCTTCATACGAGTCAGTGTTCAGATCCTCCTCCGCCTCATCCTCATCCTCCTCATCTTCCTCTGCATTGGCCTCTTCCTCGGGTGACTGGTCATCTTCGGGGTCGCCCGATGTTCCCGTGGTGTCATCCTGAGGAGCGGGCAGGCCTAGCGGTGGCATGGGGCTGGGCCCGGCAGCCATGGTCAGGCTCGGGTCATGGTGATGCTGCATCTTTTTGCTCAGGTCCAGCGAGTCATTGAGGCCCAGGCCAGCAGCGTTCTTCAGGAAGAACAGGGAGTTGCTGGTGTCGGTGCCCAGGTTGAGGGAACTGTCCAGACTGACCGAGGAGGTTGGATAGGGGTAGTTGTAGTCAGATGCCACGCTGGCTGGGGGGTAGAGCATGGAGGGGGCATGGTTGTTGTTGTTATGGTGGTGATGGTGGTGGTGGGAGAGTCCTGGGAGGCCACCGGGCGAGGCTGGAAGAAGGCCCAAGGAGGCGTGGGGCACCGCGGACACTCCTCCCGTCATGTGGTGCGCCCCCTCCTGACGGGGAGACACCGACGGCAGCTCGCCGCGCTCCTGCTTCTCATGCTTGCGCTTGTGGGAGTCCATCTGGGACATACCGACTACAGTGTGCTTGCACTCGGGGTAGGTGCAGTGAAAGTGTGAGCACTTGAGCTTGTATTTGCAGTCGGCAACCTCGCAGTCAGCACTGGAGCTGAACTGGCAGAAGCCGGCGGCACTGATCACATCTTGCTTGCCATGGTGTTTGCGGTGGGCTGTCACCTTGGTGCTGTCCGTGCAACGGAAGCTGCAGCGCAGGCAGTGGAAGTGGGTGCTGTTGCCGGAGAACTGGCAGTCGGAGAAGTTGCAGCTGAGCGATGACTTGAAACGCTTGAAGTCGTCCAAGACCAGGTTGTCCACGCGGTCGTGGTGCTGCGCATGCTTGTACATGTGCGTGCGGCCGCAGAACTTGTAGCCGCAGTTCTCGCGGGTGCAGTGGTAGTGGGTCACCTTCAGGGAGAACTGGCAGCCGGAGTCCTTGCAGTCCTCGTACAGGTCATAACGGCGGAAGCCCTCCAGCATCATGCCCTCGTCCAGCATTTTGCGAGCAGAAGCCGTCTTGCGCCGCTTGCCGAAGGGGGACATGTCCTCGATGATCCAGAAGCGTTTCTTGGCGCCGGTGGCCGTAGGGATGGAGATGGTGTTGCCTACAGAGAGAGGAAAGAACATTAGGACTCCACAACGGATCAACTTTTAGTGGTACAGCACACTAAACAAGCTGGGCCAAGGGGAGATCTTCCTTTGCGGAATCTCTGAGAGGCTGTCCTACATTCCCAATTGTATATATTTTTTTGTCTTTACAAATTATTGAATAAGAAGAAGGGAAGAGGGGGGGTTAAATGATAGATTGACTTTGCTGCTAATCGGTACTTGACATTTTTACTGGGTGTCTACAGCCTCCAAACAGTGGCAGAGATGTGGATCTTGGCGGCCCCTCTTATCTGCCTTTGGTTTACGAGGGGTAGCCTACCTTGCCGAGTCCCCTGGAGTCACTGCTAATGATGTGATCCCTGTTCAGCTCGACAGGAAGCAGGGGCCTCGATAAAAGTGGGGGCACGATTAAAATAAGAGGCGGCTGATGCGCTGCCCGTTAATGGAAGCTAAACAAGGCCACGGCTTTGGACTACAGGTGCTGAATTTACGGTGCTGTTTCCACAGCCTTGTAAATACCAAAGGGGGACACTGTGCATAACCTGCGTGTAATGGAGACGTAAGACCAAGCTCCATGAGAATAAGGGAATGGCTAAAATGGAAAATAAAGATTTAACAAACAAAAACGTTTCTATGTCTCATCTAGACCCTATATCCTGACTTTTTCAGGCTAACTTACAGACGTTTTCACAAATGTTCACTTTTTCAGTATTCCCAAATAATGTTTGCATGGTGACTTTGCCCATTGACTTTCTCTCAAGCTTCAACAACAATTTTGAGAAGTCATACTGGATCAAACAAGTACACACTGAAGTAGACTACATCTACACCAATTGACACTGACAGCTACAATGTTGGTTTGCGTCGGGATAAGTACCTGCAGCATCCTGCACTATAGGGACGTCATTTTTAACCGGAGACGGAGTGGCAATGATGGGGCTGAAAGCTGGTGTGTTGGTTGGCATGACAACACTCCGAGTGGCTCCGAGAGAGGCGCTGAGCAGAGAGTATGATAGACAGGATGGAGAGACGAGATATGGGAGCGAGGGAAGAGGAGGTCGGAGGAGGGCAGGAGGGAAAGATGGAGCCTGAGACTGAAGTCCAGGCTGAGGAGGAGGTGGTGGAGGAGGTGCGTTTTGGGGAGCGCTAGTGTCAGCGGGGGTAGAGGAAGCAGTAGTGACCGGGCAGCCTGGTCCTGGAAAGACAGGATGACCAGGAAGTGTAGAAAGACGGGAAGGGAAACAGACAGACGGGTAGACGCAAACACACACAGACCCATTCACACACACAGAGATGGAAGGGAAAAAGGGAAAAGATAAGAGAATGATACAAAATGAAGCCGAATCAAGAAAGCAAACACCAGCCAAAGCAACAATGATGAAAATGGTGGATAACATTTGACACAAAATAATGGAAATGTGAAACTCATTTGATGAAGGCAAGATCAGATTTTGAAAAGCAGAGAATCTGAGAAGTTTGTTGCCACAGGGATAGCTTTCAGGTAAAAGGGAAATGTAGTCTACTATATCAAACTTACATTGCCATAAGTTATTACTGTAGAAAATGAATAATAGAAAATAAATGGCCTCCGAATAAGAGAACAGTTACTTTATGGATTTTGATTGGTTTCCCACTCTTCCTATTGTTTGAAATAGTATTTGTAAAAATGGAATTCACTATGAAATCAGGAAATTATAATTTTGATGAGATATGGACATGAATTGACATGGCTGTGTCCTGTGAGTTCTAATGGTACTGTAAATGATGCTGGATTTACAATACAAAAACACTACTTCATTCTAACTTCATAACCAAGTTTTACTTGCTTCTTTAATAGAACTTGATAGACAATTTACTTTTCACCGAAATTAAACAATGTCACCATCATTTCACTAAGCAACACCGTCCATAAATCCATTGTTTTTCTTGTTATCTCTGTTATCAACTCTACAGTATGCATTCTTATGCAAGTTGCTATGGCCACAATGTTAATACTCACTCCTCAACCAGCCTGGCTAACCCTAGCCTCTATATCCTGCCCCCGTTCCTCAACTCACCTGCTGGGGAGCTCTCATTGCCCACGGGGGTGCTGCTGCAACTGCGGTCCTGATTGGAGGACTCAGAGGAGAGGCACAGGGGGCTGCCCCCGCCCATGTAGTCCATGTAGTCATCCGTCTCGTCCATCATGCTGGAGAACCCATGGGTCATCCCCGGGTGGCTGCCCATGAGGCCCGAGCCCATGCCCGACAAGTGCTGCATGTCATCGGCCCTCTGGCCATGGGACACCACCTATAGAGGACCACACAGGGGGGAATACATATTGTAGGGAATGTTCCTCACACAGGATTCTTCTTTTTTAAACATTATATTTATTGACATATTTAAAATGTAGGGATTCCCCATTTATGGAAGATATTCTCTCATGGGGCACCAACAGTCAGGCTACGTATACTGGTACTACATGGCACTACCACAGAGTACTGATATAACAATGACATTGCTGGCGGTGGTTTGCATATTGCAAGAATGTAAAAACACAGTTCTTTAGAGACACTTTCAGTGAAAAAAATGTACCTCCACTTTTTTTGAGAACGACAACATATTAGCGACAAATCCCATAGATACACTGTAACATGAAGGTTAAAACAAATAAAACATGCACAGTGTCACCAAAGGTGTTCATTACTCATTATCCATGCATCTGACTCAGGAATCAGGAAGCACAATGGAAAATTATAAAACCCAAAAACTTATGACACGAGCTGCCACAGTCACATTTTTCAGTGAAAGGGTGTGTGAGGAACTGCGTGTTTTTGCATACTTTCAATATGCAAACTATCACCGGCAATGGTTCT
Source organism: Salmo trutta (assembly GCF_901001165.1). Classification (NCBI taxonomy): domain Eukaryota; kingdom Metazoa; phylum Chordata; class Actinopteri; order Salmoniformes; family Salmonidae; genus Salmo; species Salmo trutta. The sequence continues at coordinate 27,325,844 of NC_042984.1, read as the reverse complement.
ATGGAAACTCCCCACATATTTGTCTTAATAATTGCACTGTTCAGAACATTATGTGGCACGCACACACACACACACACAAACTTTTTGTTACCTGGGATGGAACCCTGTCAAAGTTCTTTCCCAGCATCCTCCTCATGTGTTTGCGGGAGTGCGAGGTCATCTGGTGCTTGAGCAGGAAGGAGAACTGGCAGCTCTCGCGGATGCAGTGGAAGTGACTGTTCACCTGGTTGTACTTGCAGCCTGCAAAGAGACATGCAAAGAGAAATGACACGGTTTCAATCACAAGGGGAAGATATTGACTTTATTATTTTTTTTACATATGACGTTTTCACAGTGTTTAACTCAATTCTATGTGAGAAATGTGATGTTTTCACATATGAATTTGGTATTGCCTGGCACATTTCGTAGATCCGCCCAAACTACAATTCAAAGCAGCTGTAAATGGCAGTTATTGTATAATGTAAAGTGTAAGTGTCCATTTAAAGACGTCCTCTAACTAGCTCTGAAAACCTGGTAAAATCCTGTCTTTAAGAAGCTCTACTTTGGTTTAGATTCAGCATCATGACATAGCAGGGACAAAAACAACTGTATATGTAGGAGGCATATTAGATTAGATGACTCCAGTGTCACACTGAGCCAGTCTAGGCTGCCGTGGACTAAACCTGTGGAGCTCTTTTATTACAGTGACATCCTTTATTCAATTAGGAATTTACATAAATACATTATCCTATGCAGTGTAGGCCAATAATGCACACACCCCTGCAAACCAAAGTAAATATACAATTATTCCCATATTAAATTCATTTTTCAAAATCGAGCCATTGTTGTCTTTTCATTTTTTTGTGCCATGGCACTATTGTGTTGTTGTTGGATTCTGCCTCTTTTATTCTTTTCCTGACTTTTAGGGAGCCATTTTCGAATTGCTTCATGATTTCAAATTAAATGTCGGCTCCTCCAAATATCATAATATAAAAGCAGGCAGAAATAATTGAAAGAGCAAAATGCTGGGCAGGTGCTAGCATGTCAGTAACCATGGGACCAGGTGCACGAAACAATAGCTTTTGTACACAGTAACACTGCACATATACTTTAACCATGCAAAGTTGAGTCAATAACTGTAGCCACCGTGACATCCATGACCTTTATGAGACCCTTCCAGGTAACTTAATCGGCTGTGTTCGGTTGAATGTTGCTGCCATGGATACCACCAAACCCATAAATGTTTTATAACTTGAGTGCTTGCTTTAGTAATCCCTTTTACCTTTTCAAAACAAAACAATACAACGGGGCTGATCAGGATAGAGGACAGAAATTCCTTTTTTGTCTTTTTCATTTGTGTTCAGAAGAGCTTTTTAGAACAGCCAGAAATAAGAGATGGCTTTTCAAATCATTTGGGAATGACGATGACGGGTGACTGAGAAAAGTACACAGCACACACAAACAAGTATGTAATTGCTCATTTCTGTCAAGCAAAAAAACAACATCTACACCAACCATAGTGGGTTTGTCCCTTATAAATATATACATATGCATTCAAGTCTAGTATAACATATAACCAGACATTTAAGTTATATGAGAAAGAAAGCAACAAATATATATGTTACAGTGCCAACAATGCTATGTAATCACTAGGAAAATAAGGTTTCACATTCATAGTGCCTATGCAAAACATTCCATAAAAGGTTCAGTACGAGCCAGACTTGTTTTATGCCATGTGAATTGCTCTGCGATAGCGTGACAATGTGTTTGCCAGGATTGGGAGCAGCTCTCTCTGTGACAGTTGAGGCGCACAGAGAGAATATCTGCTCGGAGCGTCCACTGAAAATCAATGTGGAAACATCACTACATCTCTCTTGATTTCACACCCTTAACCCTTACATCTCTCACTGGCCTAGCAATGAGAATGAGAAAGAGAAAGAGGGAGAGAGCGAGCGAGAGACAAAGAGACAGAGAAAAAGAGACTAGTCTAAATTGAAAGCTTACCTAGCCTGCCACACTCCTCTCTCTTGGTGAAGTATTTGAAGCCATTGGCGGCGCGTCTCTCTGCCTTTTCATGCTTCTTGACATGCCAGGGAAGCTTGGTGGTGATGTTGGTGACAAAGTAGCAGCCGGATCGCAGACAGTGGTAATGGCCCCTCATTCTGAACTCACAGTGCTGGAGGAAGGAAGGCAGAGAGACAGAGGGGTGGTCATCCTAACGTAAGACTGGCTAGAACAATGACTTTAAACCTAAGCTGCTGCTGATCGACTTGACTTGTGGATACAAACTACAGAACAAAATGTTGAACGATAAGCTTGCTGAATTCCCAACCAGTTTCTGTTCTGATGTCTGATCAACTCATTTTCTGTTTTCCTATTTGTATTTATTTATAGTTACTACAGGTCCTACAATAAACATATTTTGGGGTGCTGCTGATTGCTCAAACGGACATCTATATTACTCTACTCCACCAACAATTCACACCTTGACACTAACTACCCCCTTGTACATTTGGAAGGATCGGTCTATCAAATACTCTCTAACCCACCCCTCCCTTTTTAACTTGTCTCCACACCACCATCTGTTTCTAGCCTGTGTGTCCCATAGGAGCCAGGCTATATAGGATTATCTCAGTTCAGGTGGATAGGGGGAGGGAGGGGGGGAGGTGGATATGGGGGGGGGCTAAGTGAGAGGATGATTTTAGACACATTATTAATGAAATAAAATAAAAAAAATCCTCCAAATATCGGCTCACGAGAGGCAGGCAGGAGCCTCCATTAAGGGGTTTAATTTGAGAAACATTTGCCAGATTTTGCCCTATTCAAGACAGCCTTGTTTATTGTGCGGCTGACAATGATTTATTGGGTAATATCAGCTAAATTGGCCTTTTCTGAGGGGAGAATGCGGCAGTCAAAATGACATCATTGACATATAAACAGACATTACGGGGTGAGTCGACTGTCGTCTCCCAGCAGACAGAAGACAGACGAGGAGCGATTCTGAAAGACTGGAGTTAAATCACCTCAAATACGGGTCTAATAGATTGTATACTTCATAGTTAGAAAACTTGATGATATGACAGTAATTTGCTGGTGCTTGGAGTGAGAAGGTGGGGACCTACCTGGTTGGGACATAGACACTGGAGGGAGAAGTAGGAGAACTGGTCTCGAACGTTGACCAGGTGGTTGTTAGGGTTGATGTGGTCCAAGCAGTGGGATTCAGCCTTCCCCGAGGTCTTGCAGACGTACTTGCAGTTCCCGAAGAGACAGTGGAAGTGGACCTTGTTGGAGTACTTACAGTCAGTGGCCAGGCAAGGGTCACTGTATGAACAAAAAACATAAAAGAAAGGGGGGTATGTTCAATACCTTTTCTAAACAGAAATAGGACAGGGCTTCTGTACTGCGGTCATGGAGGGATGAAATACTTCTGGTTTTCATTCTGTCTGTCTAATCAGGGACCTGGGACGCCAGGTGAGTGGACTCTCTGACCAATCAATTATATCATTATTAGTTATACCAGATGAATGAACTACCAGGGAGATAGGAACACCAGCCGTACTTTGGCACTCGAGGGCTGGTATTGAATAGCCCTGGAATACAGGATCTCCAATGTCCAAGAATATCAAAATCCATACATCTATAACATTTCATTTAAAGTATATTGCCATGACAGGTCATAACAACCTGCATTGCTTAAACCTATGATTCTTAAAACATTCTTTCATTTTATAATTGTATTTTTTGTGTAGCCTAATGAAAATACAACTTGTCATGTCAGTGGTCAATGATTTTGCCTGAACGTGTTCAATAAAGGTGCTCAAGTCAAAGTGTTTCATGCGTGTTATTTACAAGTCTCACGGTCCCTTACTTGTCCTGGAACTGCAGGAAGCCCGGTTTGACCTGTGGCTTGGCGTTCTCCAGAGAGGTGGTGGCCAGCGGCGAGTTGGCAGGCAGGTTAGGCATGGAGGCATTGAGCTGTGGGATGCTGCCCGTCAGCTGCTTCCATGCCAGCAGTGAGGGGGAGGAGCCATAGCCGCCGCCTGACGATGATGACATGTTGGCCACGTCCATGGCGGGGTTGTTAGCCATGGAGACAGGGGCGGTGGACTGGTGGGATGCTCCGTCGCCGCAGTCCTTGACTTTGTTGAAGTGAGGCTCTGATTTCACCTTCAGCGTGGCTCGTAGGTGGAAGCTGAACAGATGGACATGGTGGGGACACACTAAGTCAGATCGTTCATTCAGTCAGACTCAAATTATGCTTAACATTTGTATAAAGCTTTCTAAGCAAAATTGCTTTTACACAATGGACTGTAATAAACAACCAATGGTGTAATGATCATCATGATAAAAGACTTTTGCCTCATTATTGAATATACAGAATGCTTCTTTTATTGTATCAACATGGGTTGGGTTGACCATTGAGATGCATGAGACCTATGGCTGATTCTGAATCTGCACAGCCAGAAGAAACATGCCTATGGCACAGTGTATCACATGGACTAGTCTTCTGGTGCAGTGCCACCACACTCACTTGGCGTGTTTAATGGCTCCGTCCATCGTGCTGAAGAGCGCCCCGCAGTCCTCCACTAGACAATGGAAGTGGACCTTCTGCAGGAAGTCACACTGGGCCTCGCAGAAGTCCTCCGTGTCGAACCTTGACCCAGCAACAAAACAGAGAAGAGATACAATTAGTATAAAAAATGTTTTTATAATAATAATAAAAAAAGGGGGAAATAATTAAAGAAATACAATGACATTTTACCCCTCTGAAGCATTATACTATTATTCCAGCTCTTCAAGTACCTGCGCAGATATGTCCTCCAGAGCTCGCTTGGTTTGTCTGGCATGGGCCTCTTCATGATGCGGCTCAAGTACTGCGCTGCCTCTGAGGTGTCGGCCCCTTGGCCGATCTCCATCTCCGTCTTCAGGTTCAGGGCACTGAAGAAGCCGGCATTCATCTGCAAAACACACAGCACATAAAGAACCGCCGGCGGCAGTGTTAGCTGAGCGCGGGCCTACACACACACACACGGAATGTACATAGGTACTCGCACACACACACATACACACAGGCGTGCAAACACGTACACCCACAATCTCACGCGAACAAACACGCACACACACACACTTTGGCAGAGCGGAAGCTCAGCCGAGTTTACAAACAGCCGGCTTCTGCTTGAGCACAGGCCAAGTGCGCATGCCAAGTGTCCACTGTGAGCGATTGTGCGTGCTTTATGTGATGTGGTGACTCGGAACGGGACCCCAAAAGGCCTACATGAAGGGGAGAGCTGTAGGACATCTGATCATCAAGCCCCTCTCCCGTCAGGCCTCAACGGCCGCTTTGTGGAAACCACTCATGAGTGTGTTTGAGTGTGTTCCTGATACAAGAATACAAGCAGAAGGGCAAGAAAAACCCCTTAGCCAGTAGAGTGAGTGAGTTTGCCAAAAAAATGGAGCCAGAAAACTCTTTAAATCATCAAGGTAATGGGAACCAGCAGCACATTTGTATTAGTCAGAAAATATGTATGATTAAAACAATGTCCATTTCAATCTTCACAAAATCACACATTTAAATATCCCTCAGCAAACATTTACTCTTTTTAAAAAATGAGGGTGACTGTTTCTCTTTTTCCCCCCTGAGTTTTTAATCAAATAATTTACAAACTCCATGAATAAATATAGAGTGATAGGAAGCCAGGGAAGAAAAAAGGAGAAAGGAGGAGGGGAAAAAAATGGATGTCGAGTTCAAAACAGCTCATCAAAAAACAAACATCTCTATATATCTGGCATGGCACCCAGCTCCTGGTTCATTATATTAATTTGTGAGAGGTACGGTGGAATTACACCACATGAAAAATGGCTGGAAAATGTAAATGATACAAACTCATCTTATTAGCAGTGAAACATTAAAAAACAAACAGAGGCTCTGTGCGTCCCACTAATTTGTCTTGGGGATGAAAAGCGTTTGATGGATGGATCTTACCTTATTCATAAGCGAGGATAAAAGAGATGTATTTCCCGGTACAGGGTGTCCGTTTGATTCATTACTGGAACAAGGAAAATAAACAATGTTTAGTCAAGATTTGCATAAGAACAGTAAATATTATTATTTATCACAGGAGGGTGTGCATGTTTAATGAAGAGCAAAAACGCAGCTTTTAAACAAATTTGCAGGGAAGATTGGAGTTGTGGTTTATGTCAACATCCGAGGTGTGAGATCAGTGAGAGACGGAGAAACGTGTTGGAGGCCATATATTGAGATGCAAATCGAGATAACATAGTCGTTTTTGAGGAATAAAAAAGAAAAAGTAAATTAATAATCATAATGGGGTCAAAACTGCTTTCAGAAATACTAGTCAGTGAACAAATCGCATCCCCTTCGCAACGCTGCAGTCACACTTTCATCATTTGTATTAAGTACTCTCACACCAATTGAGATACAGTAACATTGCTTCATTTAGGAGTAAACCTGTTTTATTTAGGAGTAAACCTGCTTTTTTAAGTGGTAAACCTTAGGAGTGTGTCCCTGTGACTCTACCTGTGGTCTTTTTTGCTCAGGTCCAGGCTGTGCTCTTGGATGGAGTCCTGGGAGGCCCCGGAGGTATGGTCGACTGGCTCCTGCTTCACTTGAACCAGATTGAACAGACTCGCTGAAGAACCAGCCAGCCCATTCCCTGAGGAGAAGCCAGAGAGAGAGAGAGCGACAACAAAGTTATTGTTGGTCAGCATTATTACCCTGTGACGAGATCCAATCTGACTCCTGTCCCAGCCGAAAAGAATACTCAGAGTGATAATTATTGCGAAATGATGTCAGGCCGTCAAGGCCTTTAAATGGTGATTGAGAGGCAGGAGATATGAGGGGAAAATACTCCTTTTTCAGCAGCACTTGTCACAACTCATTTGCTAGGCTGCCTCTTAACTGGTCATTAAGTCGGATGCTAATGCTGAGAGAAAGTGGCAGTCTCCGATTGCCCTCCCTCCCCCCCGCCCTCCTTCCCTTCCCTTCCCTTCCTTCCTTCCCTGGTCCTTGTTGGCCTGACAACGGCAGGCAGCCAATGCCAACTGAGCATGCCCAAGAGGAACAGGGCTATGTCGGTCAGATTGGAGCTGACAGCCAATCAGATCAGTTCAAATAGCGTGACCTCCAGATCGGATTTTCCTCCGAATAGGTATTCAGCAGATGATGTCGTGAGTGAGGACAGCAACGGCATGATAAATAAATAAATAAATAAAGACGAGAGGGGCGGGGGCAAAGACTGCTGACAGGAAGGGGAGCTTTCCCCCCCCCAATCCCCAAGTGATTGAAATATTAATTTCTCCTCGGGCGATATAGAGAAAGCCGGGCTTTGGGTAGACAGTAAGTGGTATTTTCTTCAAAAAAGAGGAACGAATGAGAGTGAAGGAGTGCCTGGCAAGGGCTTTTAGGCCTGTGTGCTGAGTGAGTGCATCGCCTGTGATTGGTATTGTGTGGGGCCATGTTGTTTAGGAAACAGGGCCTGGTAGTGACTGGTAGTGACGTATTGTGACGGGCAAGGTCGCGGAGGGCCAACTATGTGCCCTGCAAGAAAGCAGCTATGTGAGTGGGAAGTGGGAACCAGAGTCCCTGACTAGCAGATGACCCAGAGACATATCAAAGGCAATGCGAGTGGAAAAGCCAGTCTTGGGCCTTGTCAGCTCAAAGCTAAGGGACGGAGATGGGGATGTGTCAGTGTCATAGCCTTTTAAGCTGACAATGGTGTGGTGGTGGGGGGGGGGGCGGGGAAACAAGGAGGAGGGGGTCGAAGAGAGGCCGTTTTGTGGCTGGGGTGAGATCACTCCCCTAAAAAAGAAACCCAATGATTAACTAGCCAGACAAATTGTCATTGGGCATTACATCAAGTCAAAGACCTGATGAGGACACATCATATCTAGGAATATGTGACCAACACATAGACATTTAGTTAATCACATCAAAGAAAAGTGAATGTTCATTAAAAAAATTAAAACGCTTAGAGATCTCGGCAAAGATTCTTGTCATGAAAAAAAGGAGGATGAAAATTAGTAGATTTCAACGTGGTGTTTTTTCTGGATGTTCTCCAGGAATAACGACCACAATGTAATTACTCCGGCTAAGTTACAGAGGTCGTGAAAGATCCTTTGCACTCTGTGTTTAATTAGTAAACCCTTCAGAGGCCTGGATCTTAAAAAAACCAAAAACATTTAGTGAGTTGGTGAGAAATTGGTGAGAAACACTGATAAAAAGCAGTCTATACTGAACCCATGAAAAAATAATACATAGTTTACCACTGAAAACAAACAAAAAAACCATCTAAAAATAGCCACACGCTAAAAGATTTCTCAAACCTTTTTGACACCATAACCACTTCCTCTTCAATTTAGCCCAAATGTCCTGTTCACACATATTTTGCGAACAATAAGTGAAACTTCAGATAAAACCTAACCCCCTAAGTGCCTCTGAAAACATCTATATTCTCTATTACTGCTGTTTAAAAAGTGAACGAAACAGCATACTTGTTTTCTGTGCGAGTAGCCCTGTGTGTGCTGAGCTCCCCTCATGTTCTGGTGCAGTGGAGAGATGGAAGGGGAGCCAGCCCCATCTGAGGAGGCCCTCCTTCCCAGTCAGGCCCTCTCTCTCTCAATCTCCCTCTCCCCCATGTTACCTGCTGCCTGGAGGCCCAGAGGTGGAGCTCCGACTGACAGCCTGTGCTACCTGATCACACTTCCCCCGAGCAGCTGCCCTGCTCTCTCCCAGGGCCCCGTCCTTCTCCAACAACACCACCAGGCAACTAATCCTCCAACCCACCAGCATGCGGAGAAGCTCTCCTGTCTTAGCCCAATTTTCCAATCTGTACCACACCTGCTAAAGTCTCAGCTCGGGCCTGTAGCCTCGTCTTCTTTTTGCTCAGTTGTGACAGTGTGAGACTGTTTTATTGTCTTTTAGACATCTTTATTTACTATTTTTGCTACTATTTTAATGAGTAGTGGTTGTTTGTGTCTGAGCCCAAATAGTATGTGAATGTGTGTATGTGTGTGTGTGTGTGTGTGTGTGTGTGTGTGTGTGTGTGTGTGTGTGTGTGTGTGTGTGGGTGTGTGTGTACTTGGGCTGTGTGCGTGTGTGTTTTGGAGTATGCATGCATGCCAATGAGGTTGTTGTTTGTGAGCCCAAATTGTATGTGTGTGCCTGTGTGTATGTGTGTGCCTGTGTGTATGTGTGTGCCTGTGTGCATGTGTGTGTATGTGTGTGTATTTGTGTCTGCTCTTGCATTCTGCAAAAAACCACCCTCTCTCTGAATGCTCTGGTGCGCTGAGTCATTTCTGCCTGAGCGATTTCTGTTTTTATATCAGTTTGTAGGGAGAGAGAGAGAGAGAGCAAGAGAAAAAAAATGGGTTTTGTTCTTGCAATTTCTGAACTTAATTTCATTCCACCTCCATTTGCTCGGAACGAGCGCACGCACAGATAAGAGACCAATGATGAGGAAACATGTACAACACAAGCCCCGGGAGCCCCCTCCGAACGCCGTAAGAGACTTTTACAGGGCCCACTCTCCACTCTGTCAGCGCATTTATCTACAAATGGATTGCAGGTATCTAGCTAACCATCGGCACAATAACAAGCGTGGAGCAGTGAACCACGCCTTCAGTATGCCCCTTCAAGCCTGGAACGAGCAGTTTGTGACTGCTACATTCTCATCCACCATGGGCCAGTGATATTGGTTAGGTGACCTAAGTGTGCACTCTTTTAGCTCTCACTGCAGTAGAGTGACTCCACACTAATGTTGGGGGGGGGGTTGTGTCTTCCCCACAAACGTTGTGAAGAAAGACAGACTCTAGCTACATCCCTTTTTGAGGAGCAAAGTATTTCTACTTTTACAGAATTGTGCAGTAGCTAGCTCAACACCCCCAAAAAAAGAGGTATAAACGCAAAGAGAAAAATAAAATGGCCGACATACGCTAGAGCAGTATTTCCCAAACTCAGTCCTGGGGACCCCAAGACATGCATGTTTTGATTTTTGCCTTAGCACTACACAGCTGATTCAAATCATCAAAGCTAGGGCAAAAACCAAAACATGCACCCTTTGGGGTCCCCAGGACCGAGTTTGGGAAACACTGCACTAGAGCGTTGCTACTATTACAACAAGCTGTGTAATAATGTGTTGCGCCATCTCACATTCCTTTACCATAGACAATATATATTCACATTTTAGTCAGGTAGCAAATGCTCTTATCCAGAGCAACTTACAGTAAGTACATACATTTTTTATAACTGGTCATCCGTAAGAATCGAACCCACAACCCTGGCGTTGCAAGCACCATGCTCTACCAACTGAGCCACCACAACATCTTGAAAACACCCACCTGTGTCTTGGTGGTTGCCAGAGGGCTTGAGGGCAGCTGCTGCCAGCCTGGCCATCATTGGGGATATGAGGCCCTTGCTAGCAGAGATCTTCTCCATGATGGAAGAGGCCGAGGCGTAGGAGGTCGGCGTGGATGCCATGGCGCCATCGCTGCCCGCCGAGGAGCAGCCACCCTGGGACAGTGAGTCGGTGGGCATGGAGTGGGCGCCAGACGACACGGCCGAGATCAGGCTGGCGGCCGAATGGGGCAGCTGCATGGGCAGCCGGGGCATGAGCGGGAAGAAGGGATTGTTGACGCTGGCGAGGGCGCTGTTGGACAGCGCCAGTGCCACAGGCATGTTGCTGGGCAGTGCCTGGGATAGCAGGCTTGACATGCGTGCCGAGTGCGGCAGCGAGGAGGTGGGCTTGAGGCCGCTGTGGCCGCCGCTGGAGGACGACATCACCGTGGTGGGTGTGGCAAGCAAGTGGGCGCCGGGACCGTTGGACGACTGCTGGGTGGTGGGCGAGGCGCTCAGGCTGGAGTTCTTGCTGCTGATGGCCGAGAAGTCCATGAGGTCGTCGTTGCTCGACTCGTCTCCGGGTTCCTCCTTGGGCATCAGGAAGGAGCCGCCCGAGGAGAGGGCCATGACGCCTGAGGAGCGGATGTGGCGGCGCTCGTGCTTGCGCTTGTGGGAGGTCATCTGGCTGGTGGAGGTGAAGGTGAAGCCGCAGCTCGAGCGGATGCAGTGGAAGTGGTTGGTGGCCTTGCTGTAGACACAGCCCTCGTATTTGCACTCCTCATACTTGTAGAACTTCTTGAAGCCATCCTTGGCATACGCGTCATCCTTGATGTGGTAGCTCTTGTGCTTCTCAATGTCACACTTGTTCTTGAAGGTGAAGGTGCACCCCGGGCGCCTGTGGAAGGAGGGAGGGAAGCAGGGAGAAAAGTTCAAAAGATGTATATAAGGCCTTTTCAGTAGAGTGGAAAAGTTTTGAGACAGTCGTGGATTGAAGCCACATAATCAAAATACTTCATAATGGAGGAAGGTGACACAATAAACCTCCATTGAGATATCATCGCTTTCACAACTTACCAGAGGTGTTTTAAACTGTGCCAGCTAAGGACCCATTCTAAATGACTGTTCGGCAAAACCAAGCATGTTTTCAATTTCAATCTCAACTCTTACAATCCAATTTTTTATGTGGAGCCTACCAGCTCATCGAACCCAAAGTATGAGGCAGATTCAAACTACAGTCTATGAAAAAATACATTGATTCCGATTTCTTTGGGCAATCATGGATGCACACATTAAACAAAGTGGCTGGTGTGAGTTAAACTCAAATAGTGTTGAGACCTGGTGAAAAGAGACACCTATAAATACAATCTCTATCTCGATTACGGGGGGAACCTTTGTGTTCTGATCTCCTGACCTGCAGTGGAAGTGGGTGGTCTTCTGCCCGTAGAATTGGCACTCCACCGTCCCACAATCCTCAGTGGCACGAAACCTCTGAAAGCCATCGTTGATCAGCTGGGCGTTCTTCTTATGGAAGTTCTCGTGAGTCATGACATCGGAGGTGCTGGTGTATACCTTGTTGCAGCCCACCTGCAGATAGAGAGGGGAGTGTGGGATTGAAGCTTTTCAGTAATAGGCAAATAAATCTACATATTAATGATTCATTCATCAACTTATTCTTTACTTAACCAGGTAGGGTACTGAGAACATCATTTGTTACCATAATAACCTAAAAGAGGTGTGGAGACAAACCTTCAACTTTATTGACATCAATGAATACATTTCTGACACCAATCTTTAAGAGGCAACCTAGCATTGATTTACATTGTTTTTGTTTGTTCAAATAGCAGTGGTTTGGAACAGTGACTAAGTCAGACTTTTTCACAGCGGGACCATTAAGAGAACTGAGAAAGGCTCTGTTGAGAAATGAGCTCAATGTGGTAAGAAAGAGTGGTGACCTAGAAATTGTAAGACGGACGGAGGCCTTTTTTTCAAGTTCAGCTACTTGTCTGTGTGACAAGTCGAGAGACCTTATCAAACATCATGTCAAGTAAAACAAGGCAAACCTGCCCTGTCTGAAACATTGCGACGTGACAAACTTGAGCAAGAGTCAGTGGTATAACTACCAGGGTCGTGTGTGGTTAAAGAAATACCTTCCATTTAAGGCTTTATTTTAAGCTGATGCTATTCATATTCGGAGCGCTACAGTATGCAATCACCGCAACCTAACTGTAACTCACAGAGCAACTTGAGGGGAGGAGGGGGTAAGAGGTGGGCAGGTTGATTGTCACTTTCTTTAGTTTAAAATGTTCTGGTACTCAGGAACCCTCGGGGCCCGGAGGAAAATACAGCTAATGTTTGAATTAAAAGCAGCAATTGTATATCATCCCTGGCACTTTTTAACCGGCGCAAAAGGGGCAACTTCTCCATATTGAGTCAAACAATGAAAAAAATGCCACTCTGTTTTTTCCCCACTAAATCAGAGGTGCCTGATGCCAACATCTGCAGGTTCTCAGGCCTGTTAAAACAAGGGCTGAAACGTCTTAATAACAATTACGCCGTTAGGGGGGTTTAAAAAAGAATATATCTCAGGCCATCCAAGCCCTGGGCTGCTGGCCTGCCGGTGAGAAAGCACTCGGCACGATGACACCTTGAAAATAAGCAGATGTGGAAAAAAATTAAACAAATCCGGTGGGGGGAATAATCTTCAACTCGTCGCTTGGTACTAAAAGATGAAAAATTTTCAGTTTATATAAACAACTAACTGAATTTTTACCCAAGCCAATTAAGGAGCGAGGAGAGAGTAGGGGAGGGAGAGAAGAGTGCTGCCGCCGCCGCTGCAACGACATGGGTTCATCCCTTTCATTTTTATATTATTTACTTTATGACACCTTTTGTTAAACGCACCAAAACTGCTCTTAAATGGCAATTTGGGCTTAATGGAAAAAGTGGAAGAAGTGTAATTCCCTTTTATAGATACAGTTAAAGTGCAGAGCTCTCAAGACTCGGAGAGCTCATCGGTGTGCGTCTTGTCATGCCTGAGTGGCCTGGTTTTCCCTGGGCTTGGCATGGGGGCCATGTCTCTGCTCACAACTTTTTTCATGTTTTCTGTGGGAGGAGTTTATGCTATACTCTCCATGCCACCCCAAATTTTCCCCTAAATGGTATCACTGGAGAAATAAAATGACAATCATTTTCCTTATAGGCTTCTGGTAGATTTGGGTGAACTATCCCTTTAAAGGACAGACACACTGAATCTGTATAGCTAGCCAATTCTAGAAAATGACTCCAGTATGTACCGTATATCCGGTACTGTGGTGTGTGACTCTGGAATGCAACATCAATGAATTATGCATGACTCTGCAAAATCCCATTTCACAAGAAGCCTCAGATCTCCATAGGTGGCAATGGTCATGGGTCTGTAATGTGTGTGGCGGAGTGCCGTGTGTGCGCGTGTGTGTGTATGTGTGTGTTTGTGTGTGCATACCGTATTGGTGTGTGAAACAAGAGTGTGTATATGTGTAGCACATTGGGATGTGTGAAACTTACTCCTGAGCCAGAAGTGTCCCCACTTGCGCCAGCGAATAGCTAGCTTTTCGCGTAACGCCGACTGGTAAGACGCTTCAGGAGGGCGGTCACGTGCTAGCAAAGCAGAGGTCCAGGTTTCGAACCTCGTTGTGAGCCGAATCAGGAGGAAGTGGTATTGGCTAAGCTAGCAGTGTGACGTCCTTTATAGTTGATGCCGTGACCCGGATGTACAGTTGTGCTCAGCTCAATGCTGGGGTCGCTGTTGAGTAAGTTTGAGGGGTGAATGTAGCACATTGGGATGTGTGAAACTTACGCCTCAGCCTGAAGTGTCCCCACTAGCGCAAGCGAATAGCTAGCTTTTTTTGCATGGTGCCGACTGGTAAGACTCTTCAGGAGGGCGGGCACGTGTTCTAGCAAAGCAGAAGTCCTGGGTTCCAGCCTCAGTGGAAGCCGAATCAGGAGGAAGTAGTACTGGCTAAGCAAGCAGCGTATCTTTCAAGTGTGCGTGCGTGCGTGTTTGGTGTGTGTGTATGAGTGTATGTGTGCATGTGTGTTTACCTGCATGCAGTGGTAGTGGGTGCTCTTCCCGTTGAGGTGGCAGCCATGGTAGTAGACGCTACAGTCGTCCAGTGGGCTGAAGCGCATGAAGCCATGCTGTAGGGAGTTGTCCCTCTTCTTGTGCATATTGTAGTGCCTGATCACGTCTTGCTTGCTGGTGAACCTCTGCCAAGGGACAAAACGCACGGCAACAGATTGGTGTTTATTTAAATAGTCACAAAATCAAGTCACTATTGCTCTGGAAACAGCTGCAAAGCGCAGGAGCCAACTTGCAAAGTAGGAGATGAGGCTGTGTGTGTTGCAATGGAGAGGGCAAGACTCTCTAAGGACTTTATTCATATTTACATACATGGCCTCTACATGTCCAGGGCTATGTATGTGGCACTGATAGGTAGCAACAAAGACATATTTAAGAAGTGGAAAGTCTTCGGCTCGTATCTCTATTATTTTCCATTTCCTCCGTTTTTTTAATTAAGATGGATCACTTGACATGCAAGATCACAGTTCCGATGTTCCTGGCTTTGGCAAAATTATGTTCCGTGCAGATGGTTTCTCAGACGTGCAACGGGAGGAAAAAAAAATAGACAACAAAACAAACAAACAAACAAGCTAACCAAAAAACGTTTTCCCTTTCAATTCCCTCACCGAGATATGATTCCATTTTTAATTAAAGCATTAACAGTGCAGTTTTCGCGCCGGCTTTGACTGTAATAAGGAGGGAATATGCTACGATACCCTCCTCAAAATTAAAAAGCCTCCTACACTGAGGAGCGGAGAAGAAAAACAGAAAAGGGACTCTGGAGAGACCTAGAGCAACCAAATCTGCAGTAATTGGGCTTAAGCTGATGTTACAGGAACTGTAACTAGAGAAGCCTGAATCAATGACTCTGGAGCTACTTATATCCATATTTATGTACAGTAGAGAGATAGATCAGGGGAAAAATGTAATTCAATCATTCTAAAACACACACAATTGCTTCTACAAAGTATGGTAATTCCTGGTGTGTCAAGCATTTGTATCACCAAGGCCCAAGTGAATGGCAGCTGGTTGCCATTCCTTAGATCTTGACCCACCCCTGAAGTTTTTTGTAACCCTGTAACTTACAGTAGTACTGTATCATTCTGGCTGAGGATTTGTCACTAATAACTGATCTATTGATTTACCATAGAAACATTTTTTCATTCTGGAAATGATTATCTTTGGCAGTAAATGAGGACGAGATGAGAAGTTGAGCTGTGGACGTCCCACTGCGTTCGATCCGTTATGGAAGCCAAAATAAGCCTGGTGATAGCTGACTAGGGTAGAAGAGCCTCTTTTCAGTTGGAGTCTGGGAGCTGGAAGCCACTTGACATGCACCATGTATTTTAGGATTCCCACCACTGTAGAGGATGCACACACAGGCCCATGAAAGGAGAATGCCACTGAGCCTGGCAGCAGGATAATATTCCAGGAGTGTGTCATGTAACATTTCATGAATTATCACTACCAAAGGAGGTGCTTATCTTAGCTATGCCGTTTTTTCCGGATATATACACCCAAATGTCTCGATTTTGAGCTCTGCACTTCAAGTCAATGACAGATGGGGACTTGACCTGATGACCCCAACGAAAATTCTAAAGGACGACTTGAAATCATTTCAAAGCCTTTTTTCTCTCTATTATATTCAGCCAAGTATCCATCCTGTCTAACAATGAAAGCATGACTTGTGAAAAGTCTAGATGTTATGCTTTGTGATTATTGCTACAGATGCCTTAATTCGGGAAAAGCGGGCGGAAAGACTGAAAAACATACCGCTCAAGTTGCGTGAGGATCTGACGTCTTTAACAAATACACGTGTGTTTGTCTAACTCTTTTAGACCATATGCTAAGGCAAACACACAGGCCTGTATTCTGATCTCCTTAACACTTTTTTTCCTCCCTCCCTGTGCCGTACATGACAACGCTTGGGACCGGGACAAGATTAATAACGTGAAAGGGGATTAAAAGCAGACCCAGAGCAACGGCAGATGTCTCCAGGAAAATGTAAAAAAAAAACCACATTGAAAAGGAACCATATTTCAAGCATATTTACAATTAACCCAGGATAAAAGGCCAATTGTCAAAGACCAACTGTGCACGGAATCAGCTTAGTGAGAGAAAAAAAGCCTTTGCTCTCAATTGGACGAGTGCCGGCAGTCATAACCTGTTCGGTGGACACACGTCAACAACGTTTCATCTGTGCATGCCTTTGTTGGGCATGAGCAGAGATGAAGTGATGACATATTATTCATCTCTGTATTTCCTAGAACCCTTAGTATTCCCCGTCAAGAGGTCAGGAAAACACGGAAGAGGATTCAAACTCTGTGCTCATACACTTCCCCATATTTGTGAACGGGACACTGAGTTATAGAGGCGTCTCTGAATCACCCAGCGACACCGTCTCTATGGGTTCTCCCTAGCTGAAGTTGAGACAGTAAGGGATGTAGAGTAGAGTACAGCACAGCGCAGTACATTTGGAGGCACTGAACCATGGCTGTTAAGAGTACAGCATTACCCCCGCTGCTGTTATCTCGTTTGTCATGGTGACACGAGGCAGGGCCTAGACTAGAGAGAGGGGAAGCCTGCAATTTGTGGGAGATGGGGAAACAAGGCAAACATGTGTCTGACTAGGCCACCTAAATAGGGGGTGTACAGTGTCCATTTTAGGTCAACATTACAAAACCTTGTATAAGTAATAGGGACTTTTGTCATCGGGAGTGGGGACATTTGTCATAGGGAGTGGGGACTTTTATCAGAGGGAGTAGGGACTTAAGTCATAGGGTATAGGAATGTCCTAAAATGTACACCTTAGCGGTGTTCACCAGGGTGTATGATGTACATTGTAGGACATTCTCACAAAACTTGTCATAGCAAGGGACTTTTGTCATAGTACTGTAGGGGTGCCCTAAAATGTATAACGTATGGGGTGTTCAGCACACAGCTACTCACCTGGTAGTTGCACTCCGTGTCCATGCAGTGGTAATGCTCCCTGTATTGGTAGGCACAATGCACATGTCCGCAGTGCTGGCTCCCCGAGAACCTGGAAGTCAAGTGACAAAAAAAGGGGTACAGAGTTACATCACGGGCCATGTGGACTTTACACTGAGTGATTTTGTCATGACTAATCAAGGTACAGGTGTAAAAGCTGTGGACACTCCAATGCTTCTTCTTAGAAGACAGTCATAGAGCAGAAGTTATCTTCACAAAAAAAAGGGGCAGAAAAATGATGTTACTGTGGTATAAAATCATGCATGCTATTTTGCAATGATAGTATTGTCTGAATATAAACTCCCTCCCTAATTCTCTTGGGTGCATCCTTCGCTTTCTTCTGGCGATTAGTGAGCAAATGGACAAAAACATCACCTTCATGAAGGGAAACACCTGTTTCTATTCCTGAAACTTAACCTAACCCAAATTTCCCCCCTTTAACATTCAAGTTGTCTGTCACTACCAAAAGGAAATCCAATCACCTCACAGAGAACTACCTCCTAATCCTAACCATACCTCCAAAACAACTCATCTCGTCACGCAAATACGTCTGTTTTCCGCACACCGCCACAATTGACTCGCCTGTCACACCAATTTCGACTCAAATTAGCTCCGTTTATTTCAAAAGCAGCCGGTACACAGACACTTATTAAACTGTAAACCCCACGCATGATTCCCCTCATTTGCCTTTTAAACCTTGCCAAATCAATGTTGTGGAGTTCTCTCTCAGGTTAACGGCGCTTGCTTTAATCAAAGGAAGGTTAGGTTCTGCTGAGAGGCTTGAGTGGATCTACACGCTACTGCCGCCCCCTCCCATCCCCTTCCTCCTCCTCTCGACTGTAAGAGTCTGACTCGGTAAAGACTTCTCCAGGTAAAAGAGTGGGCACCATTTCCTTTGCGCGTTTACTGATGACTGTTAAAAAACCTCCAATTACGACTGAAAACACACAAATAAACATTTGGACTGCCGCTGCCAAGAGTACCATCTGCTCTCTCTCTCTCTCACTCGTTCTCTTTCTTTCTACCTCTCTTTCTCTCTCTCAGTTTTTTTGTTTGTTGTTGTTGCCTGTAGCCTGTAGGATTATCCTAGGGCTGCATTTACAGATCACTTTGCGGAGTTCATTAGGCTAATTGAACGGCAAATCCACTACCTTTTAAAAGTTGGTGGTGTGGTGGGGGGCTCAGGGTATGGTGGTGGTGGTGGTGGTGGTAGGGGCTTCGGGAAGGTTTGACGGCTTCTTTAGAAAAAAAAAAAAAACAGAAATGGAGCTAACAGTAGAGTACATTACACACACACACACACACGGTCACACACACACACACACACACACACACACCAACCAACTCTCCCACCATCGGTGCTTTTCTCAGCCCTACTCCTCTATGGACTGTGCATGTACACACGTATTCGGACACACGCACACGCTCAAGTACACACACGCACACACAGCCCCCCTGGGACTGTGGCCCACCCCTCTGCTCATTGCCCAGCTGTATCACTTTGCCTATGGACAATTCCCACTTGCCGCGTCAGGGGGCCTAATGGGCCGCTGCTATTCAGCTGCAGATTAAATATTAATATCACAACGATACAGAGATTGCGGCACATCTCTTGTTACAATAGAGTCAACGCAGATCAAAGTGCCGCGGCAATAGTGGGTGCATGAAAGCATTTAAAGAGGGAAAACTGCGACTAAACACTACCAGGGAAGCTCTTTAAAACATCAAACTGGTGCGCGGCAAGGAGATAAATAACTTTTCCCCCCTTGGTTGGTGAGGGGGAGGGGGGTGGAAGGTGGGAGTCAACAACATTTACAAAGCTGGGTTTTTAGCATAAATGTGCGCTCATTAGTTGTGGCTCCAGAGAGATGAACCTCCCCCTCCCCCCTCCCCCCTCCCCCTCCCCCCTCCCCCCTACCCCCTCCCCCCAGTCTACATTTGCCCTTTTTATGAGTCCTCCTTTTCTGTCTTTTTTCCTCCCTCCTCTTCCCTGTCTTTTTTTCGCTCTCTCTCCCCAACACGGAAATTGAAACTGTATCTGGGCTTATCTGCAGCCTCCCCGTGCATCAACTACCGAGATGTTTAGACAAATTTTATGCATTATGCAGCGCAAATATCAAAACAGTTCTTGGCAGTGCCAGCAGAAGCCTCATTAAAAATTCCTTAATTAAATCTGCAAAATGTAATCAGTCCAAGGAAGGTTTTGTGTGTGTGTGTGTGTGTGTGTGTGTGTGTGTGTGTGTGCATGATGAAAATGTGTGTGTCTGTCAGTGACAGTGCTTTTGATTTGTGCCCTTCATGTTACGGTTTGGAGAAGTAATCATTAACGCCAAAGCCACTTTGGGCTTTTGAAACAGTGCTTTTCCTTTCTTTTTAAAGTGAAGAAATAAACAAGTGACAATCACCTTTCTAGTGTGGGGTTCAAAATGACTGGCGAATGGGATACTGTGTTGCCTACTGAAATATGAGATTACCTTGCAATGTTTTGCCTCCGTGTTTTGTGAGTGATAAAGAGGACAGTTCAGAGACCATGCAGCCATGTAACCAACAGTTTCACTCTATATTTGTTACATACACCGCCGCACAGTACGCTTGAACTACTCAAGACCGACATGCAAAGTGTTCCAGTATACTGTAGTAACTTTGTAAGAAATTCTCCACCTCAAACAGAGTAAGTCCAACCATCTTGTCAGCACACCTCTCACCACCATAGAAACCATCTCATGCCTCGTTCCTCCTAACAGAATTCCACTTCCTCTCAGTCCGTAAACTCGCCCTCTTACTATTTCCCTCACTTTGCAGCACAAAACTTTACCTCTACCACTATTTTACACGTCTAGCTTCATCACTGTGTAAAATACGGCATCAGTTAATAAAAATACTTTGTCTCAATGTCCGGGACAACATTTGTTTCACCGGAGAGGGAGGATTTGCATACCTGGCGATATATTTCTGGTACAGGTTGACGTCCTCTGTGACGGGTTTCTCAGGTGGTAGGCCGTTCCTAATACAAGCAAACACAAAAAGAGACAGGATTAATGGGGTATTGGGTGCACTGTTAATAAAAACAACTGACACAATATTTACCTACAATCTGTTTCAAACTACCGCAATCAATATACATTTTCTGTGACGCGACAGCGGTTTTCACGTGGGTTTGAATCAGGAAGGTATGAACAGACTTTTGCATGGCTTTCCAACAATGGAAGGCAAAAGGCAGTGGAAAAGCGCTATTTTGGAGAGTGCTCATATGCAAATCTAGATAATGGGTATAGGCAAAATCTTTTCTAAAGGTCCCTAAGGACCCTGGCTCCAAAGGCTGTTGTCATGTCTCATCAGG